>NW_027529934.1:2936087-3007401 GCF_008692635.1 Crocuta crocuta | reverse complement strand
TACCACACACACACACACACACACACACACACACACACACACAATTCCTAGAGCAGTTAAAAGAAAAAGAAAAAAGAATTAAGGCATACTGTTGCAATATGTATAGCCATATACAAAGGTAAACAAGAGAGGAAAAAACAGATAAAAGAAGTACAAGAGTAAAAGGAAACAACTAACAAAATGGCCATAATAAAATCTTCTCTATCAACAATTAAATGCAAATGGATTGAATTCCCCATCAAATGTCATAGAGTGGCTGAATGGATTAAAAAAAAAAAAGAACCAACTTTATAGTGTCTACAAGAAACTCACTTCAGATTTAAGGACACTCGTAGGCTGAAAGTATAGAGAAGGAAAAGCTATTCTATGTAAACGGTAAACAAGAGTGAAGGGGTGGGTATACATATATTAGAAAAAAACAGACTTTAAATTTTAAAAAATGTCATGAGACGAAGGACATTATGTAATGATTGAAGGGTCAAGTCACCAGGAAGATTTAACAATTATATATGCACCCAGTATCAGAGCACTCGATATATAAAACAAACATTGACAGAAATAAAGGGAGAAATAAATCGCAACACAATAATAATAGGATTCTTTGATATCCTACTTTCAATAATGGATAGGCCATCCAAATAGAAAGAGAGGACTTGAACAGCACTACTGACCAAATGGACCTGACAGACATAAACAGAATATTCCACTCAAAGCAGCATACACCTGCTCATGTGTGCACAGATCCTTCTTCAGTGTAGATCACACATTAGGTCACAAAACAAGTCTTAGCAAATTTAAGAAGATTAAAATCATATCAAGTATCTTTTCTGGCCACAATGGAATGAAACTAGAAGTCAGTAGAAGGAAAACTGGAAGAAAATCCACGAATATGTGCAAATTAAATAACATAGTCTTGAACAATTGTTGGGCCAAGGAAGAAATCAAAAAGGAAATTAGAAATACCTTAGGACAAACAAAATGAAAACACAGCATACCAAAATGTATGGGGTCCAGCAAAAGCAGTACTAAAAGGGGAGTTCATAGTGACAAACATTAAAAAAGAAGAAAGATATCATCTAACCTCACACTTTAGGGAACTAGAAAAAGAAGAACAGACTAATCCCAAAGTTAGCATAGAGAAGGAAATATCAAAGATTTGAGCAGAAGTACACACCATAGAAAACAGAAGAACATAAGAACAAAATCCATGAAACTTAGAGTTGTTTTTTTTGAAAAGATAAGCAAAATTGATGAATCAGACGAAGGAAAAAGGGGAAGGCTCACACAAAATCAGAAACGAAAGAAAAGACATTACAACTGATGCCATCGAAATAATAAGGATCATAAGAGACTACTGTGAACAATTATATACCAACAAACTGGATAACCTAGAACCCATGGATAAATTCATGGAAACATACAGCCTATCAAACTACATCATGAAGAATGCAGTTTGGGGGCACCTGGGTGGCTCAGTCAGTTAAGTGTCCAACTCCTGGTTTTGGCTCAGGTCATGATCTTACAGATTGTAGGTTTGAGCCCCACATCTGGCTCTGTGCTGGCAGTGCAGAGCCTGCTTTGGATTCTCTCTGCCTCCCTCTCTCTGCCCCTCCTGTGTGCATGCTCTCTCTCTTTCTAAATAAATAAATAAATAAATAAATAAAAATAAAGAATGTAGTTTGAAGAAGTGGACGGTCTGAACAGACTTATAACTGGTTATGGGGATTGGATCGGTAATCCAAAACCTCCTAACAAAAGCTCAGGATGAGATGGCTTCACTGATGAATTCTACAATGTTCAAAGAATTAATTGAGAAGGATTTCTCAACTCTTCCATAAAACTGCAGATTAAGGAACACATCCAACTCACTTTATGAAGTCAGCATTACCCTGATACCAAAGCCAGATGAAGATACCACAAGAAAAGAAGACTATACACCAAGACTCCTAATGAATATAGATGCAAAAGTCATCAACAAAATACTAGCAAGCCGAATCCAGCAGCATGGAAATAAACCCATGTATATACAGTGAATTGGTCTCTGACAAGGGTGCCAAGAATACACAGTGGGGAAAGGATAGTGTCTTTAACAACTGGTTCTGGACGAACTGGATATCCACATGCAAAAGAATGAAATTGGACCCCTTTCTTACACCATACACAAAAATCCATTCAAAATGGATTAAATACTTAAAAATAAAGCCCCAAACTGTAAAACAGCTAGAAGAAGAAAGATGGGAACAGTTTCATAGCATTGGCCTTGGCGGTGATTTCATGAAGTTGACACTAAAAGCACTGACATCAAAACCAAAAATAAGTAAATGGGACTACATCAAATTAAAAGTTTCTGTACAGCAAAGGAAACAGTCAGCAGAATGAAAAGGCAATCTAAGGAATAGGAGAAAATATTTGCAAACCATGTATCTGATAAGAGGCTAATCTTCAGAATATATGACATGGTTGATCTATATGTCAGCTTGATGCCCAGATATCTGGTAAAATATTATTTCTGGGTGTGTCTGTGAAGGTGTTTCTGGAAGAGCTTAGTATTTGAGTCAGTAGACTGAGTAAAGAAGATCCACCTTCACCAAAGTGGACAGGCATCATCCAATCCATGGAGGGCCTGAACAAAGTAAAAATGTGGAGGGATGGTGAATTCTCTCTCTTCTTGAGCTGTGACATGTGTTTTGTCCTGCTGTTGTACATCAGAGCTCATGGTTCTTGGGTCTTGAGCCTCTAGGACTTACACCATTGGCTGCCCTGGTTCTCAGGCCTTTGGACTCATACCAAATTATACCACCAGCTTCAGTGGTTCTCAGATTCCAGATGGCAGGGTGTAGGACTTCTTAGCATCTATAACCATGTGAGCCAATTTCTATAATAAGTTTTTTCTTGTATAAATATACATATAAATATAACTATTGGTGCTGTTTCTCCAGAGAATCCTAACACAATATATGAGGAACTCATACAACTCAATACTAAAAAAAAAAAAAAAAAAGCAAAAAACAACAGCAACCTAGTAATCTGATAAGAAAATATGTTAAAGACTAACAGACATTCTTCCAAAGACATAAAAATAGCCAATAGGTATATGAAAAAATGCTCAATGTCACTAATCATTAGGGAACAACAAATGAAAATCACAATGAGGTATCCCCGCACACCTTTCAGAATGGCTATTATCACAAAACAAAAGGCAAGTGTTGATGTGAATATGGAACTGGAACCTTTGCATACTTTTGGTGGGAATGTGGGATGGTGCAGTTGCTTTGGAAATCTATGGAGGTTCCTCAAAAAGTTCCCAGTGAAAATACCATATGATCCAGCAGTCCCACTTCTGAGTATCCAAAAGAATTGAAATCAGGATCTCAGAGATATATTAGCACTCCTATGTTCATTGCAACAGTATTCACAACAGCCCAGATACAGAAAGAGAATACCTTGTCCAGCAACAGATTAATGGATAAAGAAAATGTATATACATACAAGGAAATACTGTTCAGCCTTAAAGAAGGAAATTCTGCAATATGTGATAACATGGATGAATCTTGAGAACATTATGTTAAGAGAAATAAGTCAGTTACAGAAATACAGATACTCCACTAATATGTGTATAAAATAGTCAGGTTCATAGAATCCAAGAGCTTGGTGGTTGTCAGGGTTTAGGGAGAAGGGGAAATGGGGATTAACTAACCCACAAGCATAAAGTTTGTTAAGCAAGATGAATAAGCTGTATATAATATTGTACCTATAGTCAACAATAATGTACATTTAATTTTTTGTTGACAGCATAGATCGTACTAGTATTTTGGAATGAGTCAAATAAGACTCTCTCATTTCTTCTTCTGCAGTCTCTGTTTCTTACCCTTGAATGGGCATGGTCTGCTTTTGTCTATATGTTTGTGGGCTTGGTGTCCTTGGGTGTGTGTGTGTGTGTGTGTGTGTGTGTGTGTGAGTGATATTTCAGTGAGGTACCTGCCTTTCCACACCCACCTTCTCTTCCGTTTTTGTACCCTAGGATCAGAGCAATTTGAGGGACAATCATAACTTTCCCACACTTTTCATAAAGAAAGCGTCTTAAACATAGTTCAGGTGTCCACTAAACGTTTTCCTCAAGTAGAGACATATGGTCCCCTTGAATTAGATTTAAAATTTCATACAATTAGCAGAGGGAAAAGAGAGACATAGAATCATTTTTAGAAGAGTTTGGTATAGGATGGGCAAACATCAGACCCCTGGAAATAAACATTCTATGGGAGGAGGGGCCGGTAGTCCAACCCAATCACTGATTTAGGAGACCTGGATTTTACTACTGGTGCCTCTCTGAGTATCTGGGAGACCTGGACTGGTCGCAGGGACCCTGTTTGTTTCTTCGTCTGGAAAATGAGGGGGTTCAGTGACCTTTAAGATTCCTTCCACTTCTATCTATGATTCTATGATTCTGTGCTTTAATGACTTTTACATAATAGAGTACTTGAATTGCCAAAACTTAAGCCTTAACCTTTTTTGCATTACTGTATTGTGCCTTCACTATATCACTGTGATGTAAACATGAGTCTTTGAGAATTTCCACTTTTCAGATGAGAGTCTGAGCTGGGTGACTTTGGGTCATGTGATAGATTGCCTAACCTCATTTTAGGCGGCTTCCTTGGATCATCGCATGTTTAGGAGAAAAACAAGCAAGTCTCTTCTGGACAAAAGAGCTTATTCTACATCACGGTTATGCTGGCTGAAAGCAAAGACTTGGTTTGGGTACAGGCTCTACCACGTAAATAAAGTAATCTGTAAGAGCTATTGCTCTAAATTCTGTGATTCTGTGACTTTCCACACCTACATCTATCTTTACATGATAGAATCCTCCATGATCAAATCACAAATTCATGAGATTCTTTTCTAAATGAAAGGGAGGAAGGAAACTAACATTTTTTGAGAGCCTAATATACCCCAGATCTGGTGTTAATGATAATTACCTCATTTAATTTTAAAGAGCTTTAGGATATAAGCTTTCTATGTGTGATAAAATGGAAATATCTTCAGGATAAATTGTAATATTGAAAAAAAAAGGTAAAATACAGATGATCGTTTATGGCATAATCCCATTAATGTTTTGTTGTTGCTGTGTTGTTTTTGTTTCAATGTTTATTTACCTAAAAAATATTTTTAATGTTTTATTTATTTTTGAGACAGAGAGTGGCAGAGCATGAGTGGGGAAGGGACAGGGAGAGAGGGAGGCACAGAATCCGTAGCAGCTCCAGACTCTGAGCTGTTAGCATAGAGTCCAACATGGGCTTGAACCCACAAACTGTGAGATCATGACCTGAGCGAAAGTCGGATGCTTAACTAACTGAGCTACCCAGCTGCCCCTATTTATTAATTTTTGAGAGAGAGAGAGCACACATGTGCAAGCAAGGGAGGGGGAGAGAGAGAGAGAATCCTAAACTGGCTCAGCCTTACCAGCACAGAGCCCTACACAGGGCTCAAACCCACAAACTCAGCCAAAACCAGGGGTCGGATGCCCAACCAAATAAGCTACCCATGCACACTCTCCCCCATTAAATTTTTTTTAATTAGGTTCTGTACATGCCTAGAAAAATTCTGGAAAATTCCACAAGAAAATGTTAACAGTGATTAATTCTGGTAAATGTTACTAAGGATTAAAAATAGAGTAAAGAAGGGGCACCTGGGTGGCTTAGTCGGTTGAGCGTCCGACTTTCGCTTAGGTCATGATCTCACGGTTCGTGGGTTCAAGCCCCGCGTCGGGCTCTGTGCTGACTGCCAGCTCAGAGCCTGGAGCCTGTTTCAGTCTGTGACTCCCTCTCTTTCTGACCCTCCCCTGCTCACGCTGTCTCTCTCTCTCTCCTAGAAATAAATAAAACATTAAAAAAAAATTTTTTTTAAATAAATAAAAATGTTTTTACTTTCATTTTATATCCTTTTACCCTTTTTTTCTGCAAAAAGCTTTATTTTTCCTTTTGCACTTTTTTTCCTTAATGAAGAGCAAGTATTAACCTAGTTCTTATATCCATCCCCTTTAGGAGAAAGGAAATAAGAGGATACTTTGAACAGGAGAATCAGTATTTATTGTACAACTTATTTTTATTGTTTTCTTCATGTGAAGAAAATGGTATTAAAGTAGAAGAAAAATGTAGTTGGCCCAAGTACAGATAAACCTGTAGGTTTGTTTTTTGTTTTTGTTTTTGTTTTGTTTTGGTTTTCTGGAGGGTTAGAGGGGAGATCCTAATTGTCTGTCTACTGCTGTTAGAATCTAACTTCTAGCTATTTGGCAAATGCAACTCAGAGATAGATGATATGTGGTGAGATAAAGACTTGTGTGTGCAGTTTGATACAATCACAGGATTTAGTTCTGGTTGCACAGTGTAAGATTTATTCATTTCTTTATTTTTCCTTGCTTTGGTGTAGAAAGTGTATTTTGCATTTGAACAAAATGCAAAGTATAAGAAAAATGTCTGGAACTCTACATGGTCCTCAAAATTCAAAGATACTCGTCCAAATATAGAGTTGGCTGAAAGATGTGATTTGTGATGTTTACAGGTTTGGATTTAAAGAAAATGGCATCCCACTCTTAGTCCCAGGCAAGAGAGGCTTCTGCCCTGGATATCGGGCTTCAGAGGGCCCTGTAAACACACACACACACACACCCACACACACACACACACCCACACACACACACACACCCACACACACACACACACCCACACACACACACACACACACACACACACACACACACACAGTACTGATGAGCCCATGAGTACCTCTATCTTAGGACCTGGTGCTCAGCACTGACATGGAACCGCCTATAACCCTAAACATCTGCTTCAGTGACTAACAATTCAGCTCCAATAGAATATAGATTATGTGAAAATCTTGATTATAACAACATGCCAAGTGATTTTACTAAAATGAAAGCAATTATATAGCAGTTATGAATTATGTATGTCTTTATTTTATTACTCATCCAATACAGCTCATCAACAGAACATCCAGACATATCAAATAATAAAGAATTTCTGTTGTCTTTCCTGTTTTGCTCACGTGAAAACCACAACTTTCACCTACTTTTCAGCTTGGGTGTCACGTTAGTCAGCTTGGGCTGCCATAGCAAGATGTCATGGCCTGGGTGGCTTAAACAGCAGACATTTATCTTCTCACAGTTCTGGAAGCTGGAAGTCCAAGATCCACGTGCCACAAGGTTGTTTGCTTTCTGGTGAGTCTTCTCTCCCTGACTTGCATGCATCTAGCTTCTCCCTGTGTCCTCACGTGACCTTTCCTCTATGTACCTGTGGGGGGAGAGAGATCTTTGGTGTCTCTTCCTCTTACAAGGACACCAGTCCTTTCAGGTTAGGGCCCCACCCTTTTGACCTCATTTAACTTTAATTACTTCCCTAAAGGCCCTGTCTCCAAATATACTCACATTGGGGGTTAGGGCTTCAACACATGAATTTGAGGGAAGATGACACCATTCAGATCATAATAGGTGTTGTGAAGGTATTTTTATCAAAGTAGGTGTGTAGACTATGCTTTACTCAACTTTTTGCTCTCACAACTCAAGGTTTCCTAGCTTGATTTATAACTTTTACATATTTAGACATTTGGCATGTGGTCCCCCACTTGTACTCTTCCCCAGACCCCACAAGTATGAGGGGCAGGCCTACAGCAAAGAATAAGTGTGTGCTACGATTGTAGCTGAGAGTGGCTTCCATCAAACCTAGCTCAAGTGTTGTTTACAGAAGAACTGGTCAATGAGTAAGGCTGCCTTTCAGTGGAATGATCTGTAGTATGAAGTAGTAAGCTCTCTGTCACAGGATATGTTAAAGCAGAGGATGGTTGACCAAATGGCAGGAATGTTGAGAGGCATGCCTATGCTGGCTGGAAGGTAAAGAGATGATCATTGAGAACCTTCCCAATTTTAAAATCTCTCAGGTCTTCTTCCTTACTTATATCTTCTAGAAAACAATACTAGCTTTCTTTTTTATTATTATTTTTTTTTTAAATTTTTTTAAATGTTTTTATTTATTTCTAGGAGAGAGAGAGAGAGAGACAGCGTGAGCAGGGGAGGGTCAGAGAGAGAGGGAATCACAGACTCTGAAACAGGCTCCAGGCTCCGAGCTGGCAGTCAGCACAGAGCCCGACGCGGGGCTCGAACCCACGAACCGCGAGCTCATGACCTAAGCGAAAGTCGGACGCTTAACTGACTAAGCCACCCAGGCGCCCCAAAACAATACTAGCTTTCTAAATGCAGGAGTCAGAGACATTTTCCTAGGCCCTTAGTTTCTTCTGAATGTTTTGCTTAATATCTATATAACCTTTTAGGCCACGAAAGCTGTTTTTGAGTTGTATGTGCTTCCAAAGGCAGGCAGACTTTTGACATATTTTGGTTAAGCAGTAAAATTGCTATTTAGTGAGAAAAAACAAAAAGAATCCCAAACCAAAAATGCATTGCTTTCTAGTTCAGATAATTTCTAAACAAGGTATTTGTTTCACATATAATCACAATCATAACGGGATATTACAACAGATTTTATGCTCTTTAGTATTATGTAGGGGCATCATATATGTAGAGAGTTCAAAAGTATTATTTAGGGGCATCTGGGTGGCTCAGTGGGTTAAGTGTCTGACTCTTGATTTCAGCTCAGGTCATGATCTCAGTTTGTGAGTGCAAGCCCCATGCTGGACTCTGTGCTGACAGCGCAGAGCCTGCTAGGGATTCTCTCTCTTTTCCCCCTCTTTCTGCCCTTCCCCCCATCTCAAAGTAAGTAAACTTAAAAAAAAAAAAAAGAAGAAGAAAGAGAGAAAACATTATTTACCAAGATCTAACTGTGGAAAAGCTGGAGTTATTGATGGTCTTCCTTACCCCACTGAGCTTTCCTTCAGTAATGAGAATTGTCTGTCTTTTTACAGGAAAGGGAATAAAGGTCTTGTACTGAGAATAGTAAAGTAGGAAAGACTTTAGTGGTAGGCCACCTAATCCTTTCAACTCATTATGCTAGTAAAGAAATAGACTCAGAGGAGATAGACAGCTTGCCTAACGTTACACATCTATTTACTGGTAAAACCAAGATGAGACCAAGGTCTCTCCTGCTTCCAATTTGTTCCCATATACAGTGCCACCACGGTCAAGTCACCACACCATTGAGAACCTGGTCTCCCAACAGTAAAAGGATCAAAAGCACACCAGACAGAATAATGCCCTCGTTCACAAACAAAACAAAACAAAATTTACCTAACAAAATAGTTAATGTTGTGATGAGAATTTCTGTTTCTGAGTTCTATTATTCTAGGTATTGAATCATACAAATAATCCAGAATTTCCAAATCAGAAGGCCATCAGTGAAGGCCATCAAGTTCTCTCTCTCTCTCTCTCTCTCTCTACACCTTAGTGAATGACATTCAAATCTTGCCATCCTTCTTCTTTCTGGCCCTGTTTATCCTTTTTTTTTTTTTTAATAAAAACAAAAACAGGCACAAAACCTGTAGGCATTTATAGTCCTTCTCAATAAAATATTTGAAAACATTGCAACATATAAATCAGAAAATTCTTTTTAAAGTGTAGAGGGCTCCCAAGAAAACCCCCATAAGACATGGGTAGGCACAGCCAAAGAATATAGGAAAACTAGAAAACCTTCAAGTGAAAAAAAAAAAAGATGGAAACCATAAAAGGTAACTTCACTTGCTAAACACAGACTGTGTGAGGAACTGAAACATGAAGGAAAAGGCACCCAAACTGGAACTTAGGTCAAGTCCACCAAGAAGAGTGAGGCCGGGCAGCACTGAAGGCTCACGGTGTTAGAAGCAGAAAAGCCAAAACAGGAAATGAAAGTCAAATGACAAAAGACAAAGGGAAATTAAGAATTCATTATATAAGGAACTAGAGAAATAAAAAGGAAAATATGACCTTATTAGGTGCTGGGGAGGGAAGCACATAGCCACTAGCGTATGGAACCCAGTCAGCATACTCAGAAACTCTAAGGGAGTCCGTACTCTCCCTGTCTCCCAAGAGGCCTCCGTGGCCTGGTATTTGTTACTCATGGGGAATTATCTCCAAAAGCCCCAATTTCCTGAACTGTATGTAAGTTGGTAGTAACAATGCCTTCCTAAAAAGGTAAATCAGACAATGTGGATAAAGCATTTAGCATAAATGCCTGGTACCTAATTCATGCTGGCTATATAGTAGCTGTTACTAATGTCATTACAGACTTATTAAACCAAATTTGTATTCTTTACTTATGCTAGTAATTATTTATTACAGATATAGTGTATAGACCTTCAAATTCACAGGTAGATAAGGCCGCTGCTTGTAATAATCTGTTTCANGGAATAGAGTCTGCTTAAGCAATTTTCCCAACATGATATAGTAGGTCAGTGACTTAGCTGAACACAAGACCTGCATCTCAGACACCCATACTCGAGATGTTCTGCTAGGATAAAAATAGCCAATTAGTTATTTTACATTCTTATTTATAAGCTGCATCATGAAGCATAATCTAAGCAGTGATTTAGGCTGATTTTATTGTAGAAAATCTACATTTTCCGTGTGATACTAAATATTTCTTGCAAGGAATGTCTAAAGCACCATTTATATTTGCAAACTACGAACAGGAAACTCTGAAGGTACAGAAGCATTTAATATTTAAAATGTATTCATATTGAGGCACCAGGGTGGCTCAGTCGGTTAAGTGTCTGACTGGCTCAGGTCATGATCTCACGGTTCGTGAGTTCAAGCCCCATGTCAGACTCTGTGTTGACACCTCAGAGCCTGGAGCCTCCTTCAGATACCCTCTCTGTCTGTCCCTCCCCTGCTGTGTTTGCTCTCTCTCTCTCAAAAACGAATAAACATTAAAAAAAAAAAAGAATATTTAAAATGTGTTCATATTGCAAAACAAATCATTCACAGGTTGATACGCTGATTGGGAAACCTCCTGATCTTACATTCTTATCACACTAAAAATTTGTGTTTTATTTATTTGACTTTATTTTCTGTCCCTCTGCAATATTAATATAAATGTTAGTGATATTAATATGAATAACCAATATTTTTCCTGAATTTTTACCATACCCTTCCCTACCTCTCAGCTCCACCTTTTAGTTATAAGACATTATATGGAGGAAGGATATAAATTGATAAAGAGGCTACAGAGTGAGTATTTACTCACCCCAGATTCTATAGTGGGAGCCAGAGAGGCTATAAACATCTAGAATCCCATATTTAGATTTAGAGATCAGTGAATTTTTTAAAAAATTGGAGAATTGGCATTTTAATTTTGCCAAGTAAGGACATTTAAAACAACAGCCATTACCATATACTAACAACATCCTTTACTGAAAGAAAGGCCATGTGAACTTTAAGAAAAACCTACTACGAAGAACAAAAGTATCAGTGTAAAGGCAATTAACAGCAAGTGGTAAATGACAAACTGTCTCATATGCAGGTGTGTATGTATATGTTTTCTAAATTTTGAAGTTTTCTCATTTTGCTGGAGACCAGTGATCAAAGATACGAACAATCCTTGCACTGATATTTGAGAGCTGCTTCAGAGATTTCCAAAGAATCCTTTTGGGGGCCAGATAAGTATAAAGTACAGAAATAACCAGGTGACTCTTACTGAGGGGTTACTCCAGACCCCATGCTGAGCATGTGATTTGCCTGAGGAGTGATGACCTCCTGGCAATGTTTGAGCAGAGGAACCTGCCCCTGCTTCCTTCTGGTTGTCATGACCATGAAAGCCATCCCAAAGATCTCACTGGTGAGCTGTTTTTTCCAAAAACAGGATCACCATATGAAGATTTAAAACTGCAGTGTAACAATGGCTTGATTGGCCCTTCCTAGACCGTTGCAGCAGGGTCTAGCCACAACTGGGGTACAGTGTTCTTTCACAAAGGGGCAGAAAGTTGCCAGGTTTTTTTGCCACAAGCTTCTGTGCTGTGACAAAGCACTGCTTTGACCAGTGTCCTGGGCCTGGTCTGAGAACACAACAGCCAGCCACTATGACAAATTAAAAATAGCCCCAGAGTCTAAATCAAGACGTATGGGAGAGTGACCACCCTGAGTCACGCAGACCCACTTGTTACATACTTTATTTTTGGCTGATTTTAGTAGGGATCGAAAGTGTTTCATTTGCTGGTTCTCTTCTCCAAATAAGAGGACAAAGAAAGGAACTAAGTCATGTGGTTCAATTTAACTTACCATGAAGGCTGCAGCTAGTCCAGATGATGTGATGTCTCAGCTTTGTAAAGGCCATGGCTAACTGGTCGGGATGATAATGTCTCTCTGAATTGCCTAAACCACCAACAAGATAGTGGCTCACAATCTATTGTGTAAGAAAATTTTGCTCCCAGGAATGCATGCTGTCATCCTAAGATCTTTGTTGCCATTCAGGGTGATAAAACACAAGTAAACGAGGGTGTTGATGTGGGACAGAATGTAGAGGATGTAGGAGAAAGCTTGTTTGCCTTATTTAGGCCTATTCCCTGTTTAAGATTTGAGTGGATTCTATAATACTTAGAATTTGCACTTTAAATCCTCTAAGTATAAATATTTCATCTTAGCAAGTGTATTAGTGTCCTCATCCTTAAGAGTGGTTTCCAGGAGTACATGTGGTCCAGGATCTTCACCATCTTCTGGTCCTCCCGCCAGTCCGACCCCATATCCTACTGTTCTCCTTCCTCTGCTCTTTGTTCTTGCAAAATGCCAGGACCATTGTCACCCTAGGGCTTTGCATTTGCTATTTTTTCTGCCTGCAGTGGTTTCCCCATCATCTGCCACCTAACTGACTGCTTCTTGTCATCTAGGTCTCTGTTCAAATATCATTCCTTGTAGAAGCCTTCTCTGACCACCTTGGCTGGAGTAACCCACCCTATCAGTCTCTCACTCTCTAATATACTTATTTTATTATCTATATAGCACTTAGGACTATCTAAAAATACCTTGCTCCCTTATTTGTTAATTTACTGTTTGCCTTCTCTAGGATGAAAGCCCCATGAATGTAGGGACTGTGTCTGGTTTGCTCCCACAGCCCAGCGCTAGAATAATGTCTGGCACACAGCAGCACTTAATAAATGTTTCTTGCATGAATGAACAAAAGGATGAAAGCATTCACCTGCATTTTTGTGTTTTTTCAACTTTATCCCAGAAAGTTCATGTCTAAAGGGTACAAAGGCTAATCAGTATTCACTAATTCCCGTGATCATTTTATCAATAACAGTAGGCCAAATGACTCAGATTTAAGTTATCTGGCTTCACTGTCTATAATTGATCAGATCACTCAACAGTTGCCAGAACTCCTCTTCACTTAAGTTATACAGCTCCATCTAAAAGAGAGTCAGATAAGAGCACAAATAAAATTTTAATATATAAAGGAAAGCTTAGACACAGTGATTTAGGATATATAAATACTTCTTAAAACAAATCTCTAATTTAAACCAAATGAATCCTTTTTCATAGGGAAAGAAAACACTAAAAACAAGAGGCCTGTTCCTTCCATTTTAAGAATATTGATCTGTAAATTCTAACTAGTGCAGTAAGATAAGAAAAAGAGGGAAATGATATAACTATTTTAGAGTCAAAATTATCTTTACAAATAATAATTATCTAGCAAGAAAACTTAAGATAATTTTTTTTAAAGGACTAATAGTGAAGTTCAGAGAAGTCAAGTTACAAACTAAGCACATAAGTAGTGATAGATTTCTTACAGAGAAGAGATACTTCTTTAGGAAACATAAAGAAAAAATAGCTAAAGAATTTTATGGATGTTAATATACCAGCTACAGTTTTGTTTTTCTTTTCCTAGTATCTGAACATGGCATTAATCTTAGACTGTAGAACAGGACTACAGATTTTAACATAATACTGTGTTTTTCTGTGGGAAGACATAACTTATCACTTGTGCATTCTGCTAACGTTTATACATGTCATCTGTGTATAGTTCTGTACAAGAAACATGTAGAAAACAAAGGGAAGGGAGGAAACATAGCCCCTGTTCTTGAAGGCTTTATGATCATGATGGAAAGAAATAATTGTGAAACCATTGGAAAATCATTTCTGGTACCATTTATTTAGTAAATACTTATGAAGCATCTGGAATGAGAAGCCCTCTGTGAATTGTATGTGGGGCGATGGGTAGACTTGTCATAAATGTGATTAGAACTTAGCCTTCAACATCTTTGCAAGCTTTTAGGGAGAATAAGGCATACAGCATTGTAATGGTGAAGCAAGTGAGCTGAAACTTGAAAAAGAAGAAAAGAATTTGAGCGAATAGAGATGGACCAGATGGCATTCCACTTGGAGGGCCACAGCTTTGGGTAAGACAAGAAAGTATGGGATATGTTTGTGAACACTGAGTAATCCTGTCTGGATGGAAAACAGGTATCCAGGAAAGGGAACTGGTAAGACCAGAAGGAAAGATGAAAGCAAGCTCGGGTCACAGGATGGGGGGTCTTGAATTCCTGAATGCAGAGTTTATATTTGCTGAGCCCTCAAACATTTCAAAACAAGGAAGCAAACTTGAGAGTTCTGTTGCAGGATTATTTGTCTGATGGTGGCCTCTGGGCTGAGTTGAAGCACAGAGGAGACCAAGGATGGAGGGTCTGTTAGTAACCTTTGGAAGATAAGAAAACAATTTTAATATAAAAGAGAAAAGTTAGACATAACAATTTAGGATAAACAAATACTTCTTTAAAGTATCTATTTTAGGCCAACAGCTGACATGATAATTACTAGTAGAAAAAATAAAATACTAAAGGCAACAAGCCCATTCTTCCCATTTAAAAACATATTGATCTGGAAATTCTATTTTTTTACACAGAGGTGTTAACTGAAAGAGAGAAGATAAGGAAGAGATATTTGGTTGAGGACATGTATTTTGTAATTTTTTTAAATGTTTGTTTATTTTTGAGAGGTGGGGGGAGGGGCAGAGAGAGAGGGAGACACAGAATCCTAAGCAGGCTCCAGGCTCCGAGCTGTCATCCCAGAGCCAGACGCAGAGCTCAAACTCACGAGCCATGAGATCATGAACTGAGCTGAAGTTGGACACTTAATAGACTGACCCACCCTGGCACCCCAGTTGAGGACACATCT
Organism: Crocuta crocuta; assembly: GCF_008692635.1. Taxonomy (NCBI): domain Eukaryota; kingdom Metazoa; phylum Chordata; class Mammalia; order Carnivora; family Hyaenidae; genus Crocuta; species Crocuta crocuta. Next base: position 2,992,304 of record NW_027529934.1, on the reverse strand, counting down.
TTGGACACACTGTTTTAAAAAGTAAGGCATAAGAGAAGCCAACAAAGGAGACAAATAAGTTAGAGATGGGAGGCAAACTATATTCCAGTCACTCCAAAGAAAGAAGGAGATTTTTCAAGAAGATAGTTAGCAGCCACATTAAATTCATTAGGAAGATTAGTGAGGACAGAATTCATGAAAAGCTGTAACATCTGGATGTTAGTTGAGGACTTCAGAGTGTGTGCATCTGTGCGGAGGGAGTGTGGGAAATCAGATTTAAATGGACAAAGTATGAGATGAAGAGATTAGATACAGACTCCTTTCTCAAGAAATTTGCTGGGAACAGGAGGGAGGATAGAGAAAAGATATAGGTGTTTGGCTAGTTTCTTTGTAGATGCTCCACCATTAACTGGATAACTTGCCCCAAATTTTCAAACTACACGCCAGTCCGATTTAAGATCTGTCTGTTACATAGCATCCCATTTTATATTTCATTGCCAATGGCCATCAACAGATAGTTGCTGATAACCTCCTAGAGCAGCAGCATTGATTGTTTTCTGTGGAAGAAGGTAAAGATGTGTAAATAAAAGGGAAGGCAAGAGACAGCAGTCAGGAGACACTACATATGAACCAGCAAGGAACCACACAATGAGCAGAGTCAGGAGTAATTAACTTGGCTAAATGACATCATGGATTCCTGTTCTGTGCTAAGCGCTTGGGACTGGTTAAAGGATGAATCTGGGCATTGAGCATGGTCTCCACTTAATGGTTGGATGAATCTACTGATGGCTTTAAAGCTGGAATCATGAGGGGCTAGAACAGAAGGCAGGGTGTTCCTAAGTTGAATTTGAAGGTTGGCTTTAATTAGAGTGGGGAAGAGAAGGCAAATTCCAGCCTCTGGGACACAGCTGAAGACCCCACACTCATGAGGACTGCCTTCCTGCAGGCCAGTGAAATCCTCTCTGACCATAGTGGATGTGGAGGTCTTAGGGGTGAATGAGATTACAGAGGTGATCCTGAAAGCTATTCTGTGACATGGAAGTAGTGACCCCTCACAGCTTGAACGAAAAGATTTTCTTCTGGTTTTTTTTGTTTTTTTCTCTCCCACCATTTCTCTGAGCTGGAAGCAGAAACATAACTTCTGTGTCATGATCACCACATTAGTTAGGAAAAACAGTTTCCACCCAAATAGAAAACAAATCAATGCTCACAATCTATGATATTCACGTGAAGATCCATGTCAGGACCAGGGAATGCTTTACCACCCACCTTTTTGGAAGAGGAGGAAGGAAGAGCTCACTCTAGTCATCAGAATCAACCCACTCTTCCACCCATAAACTGCAAGGCAGATGCAGGCATCCTCCCCAGATGCCCTGTCATCTTGTGTCATCGTTGTCATGAGACCAGAACTCTGCCCCTTGAAGGACTCATGTGACTCCAAGATCCTCTCCTGCCATTTAGCCTCCATCATCACGACTGTAGTCTCAAAGAATCTGGTTGAACTTTATCCTTCTTAATACCACTTGGTTTAACTGGAGAACAATCTTGGGGGAAGGGGGGTACCATTAGGTCTTTAGTCCACTAAAAAATAGTCTAAAATACAGGGAAATGAGAATTTCCAAAGCTTTAGGAGAGCATGGTTGTAAGGAAGTGACTTTATGGTGTTCTGCCAAGGACTGTATTTCCTCAGGATAAAACAATGGGAAGCAGAGAAGATGTCTACTGGGAGAGGACTGTGGATCTCGGAGTAATTCAGAGGGCAAATGGGAGTTCCTTTCACCAATGATATTCCAAGATGGCTGTCCTAGAGTTAAATGCAATACTTTGCACATCTTCTTTGATTAACAGTTTACCAAGAACTACAAATTTCAGGTAGGTCCTGAGGGCTTGGAAACTGTGGAATTGGCACGAGACATTCACTGAAGAGTGGCAATCCTGGCATCCAGATCTTTAATATCCACGAAATAGATGTGCCAACAGCGGCTGTCTAGAAAATCATGATCATCCCAACAAAGGTTCCAGTTCAGTGAGTTTTGAAGAATCAACAACATGACTTTTCTATTCAATCTGCCCTCAGTAACTGACTTTTGGAATTTCTCGGGGGTCATTTGGGACTTTTAGTGTTTAAAATCAAGGGTTAGCTATAGGAAAAAGGGCCTAATGTCCAGGAGCAAAAACAACATAGTCTTAGGCATCTTAGTATATTCATCTCAGTTGGCCTCTGAAGGAGGGACCCATGAGGTGTGTGTTTGTGTCGATTCTGAATCTTACCTCATAATTTGTGTCAAAGAATCAAGAATGTATTGTGCAGTTGTGCTGTGGTAATAAGCACAGGAAGATGGGTACAAAGAGATTTCTTTTGGCATCATTGTTTTAGCAGTTACAGGCTCATGGCTCAGGTGTGAAAGCTGCTGTGAACGAGATGGACGATCCACTTTGCTAAGATTAGTTGCCATTCCTGAATACAGTTAAGATTCCCTTACACACACTGAACCCAGCAGGAACCCTGGCTTTCATTTACAACGTGACACTTCCTGATTCCTTTACCTTTTTCTTTCCCCCTTTTTGTGTACAACAAAATATTTGGCAATAGTCAACCTTAGTATAGGAACTCAGAGTTCTCACTCACTGTACGTTAATGGTTTCTCCAAGGGTCTCCATGTTTTACCAAGAAAGCAGGGCCAAGGAGAAGTCCACACATGAGAGAGAAGGCTCATCAACGCTCACAGTTAATCCTTCAACCCTCTCCCCTACTCCAACCACTGCTGACCCTACTGACCTTGTGTTACTTATTTTCTCCCCCAAATTGGTGCTTGAAGTTTACTTTCACTCAATTTCATCTGGATACAGATGCTAATAGGAACAAAGCTCTATTTCTAGACATGAAAACTTGAATTTTTCATGCAGTCCCAATCTAGATATAAGAACCTGTGGGGATGTAGCAGGGGGCAGGTTTACTCTGAGTGAGGTTTTCCCTGTTCTCTCCAAAGAAGGTGACTTTTGGGTTAGCTGTGGCCACCTGATTGAGTCTGGAGGCTTGGGGCTTACCCTACCAGCTCCTATAGTGTGAGCTTAATAAATTACAACACAGATTCTGAGAGACCACTGAATTTCTCAGACACTCACTTTCCACCAGTGTAAAAGGGAGAATAATGTCCCTCCTCCCTCGGGTTTGTTAGGAGAATCATGAGCTAAGGTATTTTTGAAAGTACCTGACACAGTGCTTCTCAGGAGTTTGCCTCTTTGTCAGCTTTTACTTGAGCTGATGGAACACTCTTTGTCCGGAAGAACGCTCAGGAATGCAAGTGCAAAGTGACCCGTTGTCTTAGTATGATGGGGAATGGAAACACAGTTAATGGGAAATGACTTCAGTTTACTGCATCTGCTAGTAATCCTGTGATGCCATCGCAAAACAAAAAGCACATGACTACTCGTAAGCCCGCCGTACCTGAAAAGAAATTGGATTCGACTCAGAAAATCAGACTGTAAAGCTAATCACTCTGATCCAATAACGTGGCCCCGCAGAATGGCATCATCAGCCCTGAGGCACAGGAGGAGGAGGGAGGGCAAGGAGGGAGGGTGAGCGCACGGGGCTTCCCAGATCTCCAGACGCTCAAGCCAATGAAAAATTCATAAGGAGATGCTTTATAGCCAATGTCTAATGTCACCGCTGGGTCACAAGCTGATCTGAGCCAATCAATAGGATTCATCATCCTGAAAGGAGCTAGTAGTGATTGCAAGTTTATGAGAACTGGGAGGTGTTCCAAGCCAAGGCCAGTTTCTAGTTACTTGGTATGTGTCACCCTTAAAAATATAGAACTTAGTTTGAAAATGGAACCCAAGACCTTTAAAAATATTGTGCAGGGGTCAGGAGGAAAGTTTCTTTTCAAATCTAGGTGTGGGGAGGAGGGGATTTTTGAATTCTTTTTTAAGTGAATTTAAGGACTAGTTTTCAGATTGAAGCTGCTTTTTGGTTTCAATCTTTGGTGGCCATTAATTGTATCTGATTCTTTTTACTTAGCTCCGGAATTTGTTTTGGTTTTTTTTTTTTTAGTAACACTTTAGCATCTGTGTCAAAAGTGGACAAATGGAAATTTATGAGACTGGAGGCATAAAAATAAAAAAAAAGAGTCCGTTTTATCATTATTTATAACTAAGTTCCAGGTTGGTTTGGTTTTCTAAGCTTTTTTTTAATGTTTATTCATTTTTTGAGAGAGAACGGGTAAGTAGGGGAGGCACAGCGGATCTGAAGTGGGCTCTGTGCTGACAGCAGAGAGCCTGATGCAGGGCTCGAACTGGTAACTTATGAGATCATGACCTAAGCCAAAGCTGGATGCTCAACCAACTGAGCCACCTGGGTGCCCCTAGGTTGGTTTGATTTTTGAAAGCTTTTAAGGACCATAGAAACTTCAACTTGAGTTTGAAGACTTGCTTTCTACACAGGCAACTTTCTAAGGGCAGAAGGAGGTAGAACAAAATGAGCCTTAAAGGTTATGTGCTCAGAAGTGTGCTGAGGATTTCAAGGGAAAGCCCACATCAGCCTGGCCAGGTGAGGAAACTCTGAGCAGACCAGCAGGGCCTCCGTGTGTGTGTTCCAGGCGTGGCTAATCTACGAGCCTCCCTGAGGTCTCAAAGCAGATCCCATTGGATGCCATCTCTCCCACTCTCCCAGGCATTACTTTTGAACAACTTAAACACCAAGAACTCACAAATCAAAAGTCGTAGAAAATCAGCTTGTGACGCAGGAAGGAAGGAGAGGAAGAGTGTCAGGACGGGATAAGGGATTTCATCTTCTCCCTGATGATGGCACCAGGACGGAGGCTACGCTCTTGCGTCTTTGTAAACAAACAGGATTTCTTTTCGTGGCTATAAAAGTGACACAGGATTATTGTGTTTGGGAAATACAGAAAGAAGAGTAAAAAAGAAAATAAAAATAACTCATACGCCTACTGTCCTGGAAAGTCCACTTAACTAGATGGTGTATTTTCTTCCAGGCTGTTACATATATATATATATATATATATATACACATATATATATATGTCTACATATATATATGTCTACATATCTATATTATATCTACATACATACACATACACACACTAAATTGGAATCTTAAGTAGGAATAGTAAATGGTTTTATATCCTGAGTTTTTCATGTGTACTAATTTTGCAGTCAGTTTGCATGTCAAAATATTCAGATGGGTATTTGTTATTGTCTGGTTAGAATTCTGTTAAAAGAATATGCCATTCTGTGCCATTCCTCTATCAACAGACAGGCTGTGCACTCTCAAGCCCCACGTGTTTGTCCCTGCAGGCCCATAGCCCTCCCATCTCTGTCATCAAACAAAGCATACCTGACTGCTGCCACCTATGCCGAAGCCTGCCCTTTCCCCAGTTGCAGTGAATCACTCCTGGGAGGTGGAATGGTAGACGTGGGGGGAGATGGGCTCTGGGGGCTGAGAAGCCTGGGCTCCATGACGGGGTCAGCACTCACCAGCCACGTGACCTTGGGGAGTTTCTTTACGAAGTCTCATTTTCCTTACCTAGAAAATTGGGATAATACTCCCCTCCTCAGAGTGTTAATGTGATGATTGAATAAAAGAATGTATGTGTTCATTCCCTCCCCTCTGCCCTTTTTCAGTTTTCTGACTTCTCCCCAGGGCAGTATAGACTGGTGGTCAAGAGCGTGAGTGAGCTTGGGGTGCCTGGGTGACTCGGTTGGCGTCCGACTTCAGCTCAGTGCGTGTCTCATGCATGGTTCATGAGTTCGAGCCCTGCGTTGGGCTCTGTGCTGACAGCTCAGAGCCTGGAGCCTGCTTTGGATTCTGTGTCTCCTCCTTTCTCTGCCCCTACTCTGCTTGTGCTCACACACACTCTCTCTCCCCCCACCAATAATAATTGAGAAAATAATAATTTTTTTTTTTTAAAAAAAAAAGAGCTTGAGTGAGCTTAAACAAGCCACCTAGCCTTTGTGCCTTAGTTCTTCATCTGTACCATGGGGATAATAATACATATCATCCCATGTCTGCATTTATAGGTTTATAGGGAAGATCCAGTCAGACAATCAATATAAGGCACTTGGCTCCTGGTACAAGTAGGAGAGCAGTAAATGTCATTCGTTCTTTAATGGTCTTACAGGACCTCTCACGATGTCATGTTGCTGCCTTCACCCGGCTCCCCCGTAGCTTCACAATGGGTGATAAGTTCCCCACCCTTGGCTGCCTCTTGGAGTCATTGATGAGGCTTCAAGCAACCAAGACCCAGGGAAGGGCTCTTCCTTTCTGGTGGCCATATCCTGTGAGGGGTCACCCAGACTTCCCCCAGCAAGCCCTGCTGGATGGGTACCCCTCCCGGAGGAGCCGTATGGAGAGAGTGATCTAAGACAGGGAGACTCTCCTTAACCGCTGCTCCACATCCAGCTGTCAGGCAGGAGGAAAGGGAGTTAGGCCGTGAGAGAGCTGCCTGGGCACTGACTGAGTCATTTCTCAGAAAAAAAAGGCCTTAGCGACCTCATCCCCCTGTTGGGCCTAATCCTCTTGGCAGGGAGGGTCTTCTGACAAGAGGTGGTAACATCCTCACTTTGGTGCCACCAGGCGGGGTCACAGTGAGAGGGCAGGATACACTGAGACACCAAGGTGTGGTAGCACCTTTGGAGGGTGTCTGCCCTGCCACCATCCATCACGCTGTATTCCAGCATTGGCTCTCAAAGCCTGGTCCTTGGACCAGCCGCGACAGCTTCACCTGGGGATGTATTAGAAATGCAGATTCTCAGTCCTGCCCAGACATGCTCAGTCAGAACCTTGGGGATGAGCTTCCCAGTGCTTGGTGCTTTAATAAGACTGGAGGTGATTCTGGTTCTCTCCCAAGTTGGAGACCCAGTAGCCCATGGGAAACGATGGGGGTGGGGGGGAAGGAGAAGGGAGAGGTGGGGAAGGCTCCATGGTAGTCCTCCTTCCCAGGGCCTCTCTGAGGACTGGCTGGCTTCCTGCCGGACATTCTTGTCTCCATTTCTATTGTCCCCTTTTCTATTGTCTGCTTGAGCTGGTTTCAGCAGAATCTGTGCTAAAGAGTTCTGAGTAGTAAAGCAGGGGTCCTTCAAAGAAAACTTGTAGGAGAAGAAGTTTTGGGCTGCTCTCTGCTTCAACATCTCCCCCTTTGGGTATCCCCACAGTTCCTGCTCAGAAAGCCTAGTGGTGACTGGTCCACCCTTATCCTTTTTGGGCGGGGAGAGAGACCATGCCACCACGGTTTGTCATACCGCGTCCCTCAGAATTCAGCCCAAGGAAGAAGTCAGATGTGTGCACAAATATTTAGGTACAAAGATGTTCATCTCAGCATTGCTTATATAGGACAAAAGGGGGTGCAGAGGTAACAACCCACATAAATATGGCACAGCCATATAATGGAATATACACAGCCACTGAAAATGACATTTTCATTGGTCAAGAGGGATATCAATATAATGTTATGTGATAAAAGATCAATACAAATTAGTATATACAGAATAAATCCACTTATGTGAATAGGCAAAAATCTAGAAGTAAACACAAAATGTTAAGAGTGGTTATCATTTCTGGGTAATGATATCACAGAGTGTTTTATTTTTTTCTTTATATGTTTGATAATTTACCATTTTTTTAACCTTTTTTTCTTTATACTTTTTGAAATGATGTTTATTTTAAGAGAGAGTGCATGCACGTGTATGCAAATGGGGCACGGAAAGAAAGAGAAAGAGAAAGCCAAGCAGGGCTTGATCCTACCACCATGAGATCATGACCTGAGCTGAAATCAAGAGTTGGATGCCCAGCCCACTGAGCCACCCAGGTGCCCCTCTTTATACTTTTTAGTACTTTCCAATTTTCCACGATGACCATGTATTACTTTTACAAGTAGAAAAAATACAATAACATTGAGTAAACTGGGGTTTTACTTCCAAGTCTCAGTTTCTTGTGCCTCCATGGCACCCCTCTAGGACCCTCCATTCAATGGGGAAAGAGTGATTCTTCGCAGCTCATCCTCCCAAAAATATGTTCCCTTGTAGTCTCCACTTTCACCATATTGTTTATCGAGAATCAGTTGGAGCTGGTGGCTGTTTCCACTCTTGCCCATCTTCTGAACACCTGACTCTGAGGACGGCCATAATCAGCTGGGTTGTCATTACTGGAGCAGCCTCAGAGGTGACCATGCCAAGGCCCAGACTGCAGACAGGTCTGCCAGGACACACAAGAAGCAAAGCCAGAGTGGGCCCTCGGTGCACAGGGCAGATGGGAGAGGGGTCCAGCTGGGCCACCAGGACTGGTCGGAGCTGGCCATGGGCAGCTCTGCCTGGTGCCCCGAGGACAGAGCAAGCTCTGGCAACCGATGATCCTCAGAGGGCAGTGGGCCCATCTGTGGGAACATTCAGGCAGCCAGATAATAACAGCAGCCCAGCACAGTGCCTGGCAAATAGGGGATACTCCAGAAGTATTTGTTTGAGTGGAGTAATAAATGAAGCTTCCTTACAAGTTCTGGTGACCAAGACCCTCCATGAGAGGACATCATCAGGGCCAGGGGTCTGGGCAAAAAGAAGCTTGCAGACCAGGGGACTGGGGAGGGAGAGCTTAGCTGTATGTTGAGAAATGGGTGCAGAACAACGATAAAAGCAGAGGCCTTAGAATCCAACCCAGCTTTTGAATCCCACCTCCTCCACTAGCCAGCTGGGTAATCTAGCGCAGTTCACCTAACTTCCCCAGGCCTCATTTCCTCATGGGCTACCTGGGGATAACTCTCCCCACATTGTGGGGTTTCCTGCTGCTTCCATGAAATAAGGTAGGGCTTGCAAAGGACAGTTACAGGTCTGCTCCAGTGGCTTAGCAGCAGCCTGAGAGCAGACAAGGCAGGAGTCATGCTGTGGTCAGACAAGCAACCCTACCCAGGTGAGGTCGGACATGCTGTCACTGGGCTAGAAACCCAGACAGGTCGCAGGCATCAGCCCCGGTTGGCAACAGGGGCCCCTGCCTCTACACTGCCTGGGTCAGACAGAGGCTGGCCAGGCCGGCCTGGGGGTGGATTGAACAACTGAGCTGGGGAAGCAGAGGAGGCTGGGAAGTGAGGAGGGGGCTAGCTTCAGAGGCCAAAAGGATAGGAAGAAAGGGTAAGGTGAGGGCTTGGGTACCCAACGGGGTCCGCAGACAGAGGGTATATAGGTTTGGCTTTCTCTTCCTCAAGGGTGGGTTTGGAATCTCATTTACTTGAGGCAACTTGTCCCGATGAGAAGTTCTTACAGCTCTTTGGTGGATTGTGTCCCAAGGTCACTCTGAACTCCTGTGCACTCATGGTTTTCAAAACAGCTCCTTAAAGCCATCGCAATAACCAAAGGCCCCCAAAGCCACATCATTTTCAGAGATAAGAGGCACTTACCCTACACACACATTCCTTCTTCTCACACCCACTGGTTCTTCATTTTGGAGGTTTCTTGCTGCCAGGTCCTGCCCTCACACCTTGGGATTTTATCCTCACTTGGAAAATACATCATGTTCATTGTTGCCTGGCTAATCTAGCCCTGTCATTCCCACCTGCGTCTTGGGTCAGACTTGCCAGCACACTTCCCACTCTGTTAGGGCTGCCTTCTGACATAATCACCTCTGCCTTATGTCAGGCTGTGCCAGATCCTGAGCTGACTTGGCATGAGGGCTATGCGTTATTCATCTTTCTGCCCTTTCCAGATCTGAGCACAATGCCTGTCACATAGCAGGTGGCCAGCACTGGCTGGCTGTGGTAAAGGGGAGTTGTAGCAGACACTGTGGATTGCCCACCCAGAGGGTTTTATGCCTTCTTCTCCTTGCCTTCTCTTTTCGGGGGAGGTTGGAAACTTAATACAGTTGACCCTTGAACAACACAGGTTTGAACCTCACGAGTCCACTGACACATGGATTCTTACAGTACCATACTGTGTTTTTTCTTTTATGATTTTCATCATAACATTTTCTTTTCTCTCGCTCACGTTACTGTATTAATAGAGTATGTAATAATATAACCTATACAAATGCATATTGATTGGAGCGCCTGGGTTGGCTCAGTCAGTTAAGCATCTGATTTCTGATTTCAGCTCAGGTCATGATCTCTCAGTTTCATGAGTTCGAGCCCCGCATCAGGCTCTGCACTGGTAGTGAGGAGCCTACTTGGGAGTCTCTCTCCCTGTCTGCCCCTCCTGCACTCACACTATCTCCTTTCTCTTTCTCAAAATAAATTATGTTAATGGTAAGCCTTCTAGTCAATAATAGGCTATTAGTAGTTAAGTTTTTAGGGTGTCAAAAGTTATACATGGATTTTCCACTGCACAGGGAGTTAGTGCCCCTGATCCCCACAGTGTTCAAAGGTCAACTGTACTCAGTTTTCCCAACTACTCTTACAGCTGGAGGTGGCCTTGTGAAACAGTTCTCGCCGATGAAGTATAAGTGCAAGTTCAAGGAAAGCTTTCTTTCCAGACTAAGAGGCAGACCTCTCGAAGAGGAAGCCTTTGATCCTTTTGCCAATTCCCTTACTTCTTACCTGGAATGCAGACATGATGACTAGAAGTGCAGTAGCCATCTTGCAACCATGAGGCAATAAGCAACAGTCAGAATGACGAAGTTTAAAAAAAAAAAAAAGAATGTAACTTGGGTTTTTTAAAAATTTTTTACAGTTTATTTTTTTGAAAGAGAGACAGAGTGTGAGAAAGAGAAGGGCAGAGATAGAGGGAAACACAGAATTCTAAAGCAGCCCCCAGGCTCTGTGGGGCTCAAACTCCTGAACTGTGAGATTGTGACCTGGGCTGAAGTCAGACGCTTAACTGACTGAGCCACCCAGGTGCCCCTGTAACTTGGTTCTTGGTGGTTTCATTGATGACCATGATTGCTAGGTTGGCCAACCTCTTGGTTTGCTCAGGATGGGGGGATTTTCTGAGATGTAGGATTTTGTTACTAAAACAGGAATAGTCATGGGCAAACCTGAACCCTCGCCTAGGATTGATTGCCCCATCCTAGCCCTACACTGCTTATTTCCAGAAACAACTTACTATGTAATAAAAAATAATCTGGAAAGTTGTTATTTCTAAGATCCAGTGAACAGATGTGGATAGAGTTGCAGGTCATTTGTTCTAGGTGCCTTCACAGAAGTTATCCAAGTTGGGTTGTATAATGATTCTTCACGGTAGGTTTTGTTACACCCATTCTACAGGTGAATAAACTGAGGCTCCAAGAAGGTTAGCCCAACTGGAATTTAAGTCCTATACATTAATGCTATGCCCTTTCCCCCTAAAGTTATTGTGGCTTATTTTCTCTTAACTCAATATGTGATTATTTAATGTTATTCTAGGAAGGAGCATTATGCTTTTCAAATGAATAAAGCCACTGTGAGCTCCAGCCATTATCTTTCTTTATATGACTTCTTTTTGGACAAGTCAAAAACTCATGGTGACCTGACTTGTTTCTCTATCACTACTGTTAATAAACAAGAGAGAATTGGTTTGCATAGATATAATTTTTTAAATTACTGTTGAATGAGTCAAAAGATACAAAAGGAAGTATAGCAAAAAGTCTCCTTTGTACCCTTTTGCTCTATTGATGAATATTAGGAAAGCTTCTATCTGGTTTGAATTCATGGTTTTGAATGTGGGTAATAATGATAGCTCCCTAAATTTGTATTCAGCTTCTGTGATTACAAAATGCCCTCAAAGACACAGTCTCATTTTCTCTTCTGAGCTTGCTGAAGACGTTTTCCTCAGACCCTCATAGTCCCGGATTTTCCCAGCCCACCTCACCCCCATCCGCTGAGCTCAAGACTGCTCTCTGGGTCCCTTGTACCTTTTGCAGGCGAAGGTGCCTGTGACAGAGACCTGGCTGTGGCTGGTGCAGAGTCTCCCAGGGTCCTCTTTGTGTTCTTTTTATCACTCACCATGGGGAGAACATTCTGGAAGATCTGTTGATTGGGTCGGCTGGCAGGCTCTTGGATCTGTATAGCAGGGGAAACCCTCTTCAATGATTCACTTTCTCTGACAGTTTGCTTATTTATTCACAGTTCGTTCCTTATTAAAAATAATGTTTATGAAGCACCTGTAATAATGTAGGAAAGTATTATGTTAATTGAGAAAGCATAATATATCCGTATCTATATATGGCTAAATCTCTGTATCATACAATGCAGACTCAGAGCAAAGCCTCTGTCTGGACAAATTCTGGAAATAACTCATTCTTTCCTCCCTCCCACCCCAACTGTACCTCTTCCTCCAGAGTCCCTCATCTCAGCTGGGCCTGAGCCAGATTCCTTAGCCTTCTCATCCTCAGCTCCTCTTCCTGGACCTGCATCACCAGCACCCCTTGTCCCACTCACAAACCCGTCTGCTCTTCTCCATCCCCACAGCCACACACACCCCCACCCCGTGCCCCCAGTGCAGCCTCCCCAGCTCACACTCAAGTCTCTGTAGCATCCTGAACACCAGTCTTCTGCATCCTAAGTCTTGCTCTGCCTTGACGCAGTCTCTCCATTTTCGTCAGGGTTCTCTTTCTTTAAAAGAAAAAATAGGGGCGGGGCGCCTGGGTGGCTTAGTCGGTTAAGCGTCCAACTTTTGACTTTTGCTTAGGTCATGATCTCGCGGTTCGTGGGTTCAAGCCCCGCGTCGGGCTCTGTGCTGACTGCCAGCTCAGAGCCTGGAGCCGGTTTCAGTCTGTGACTCCCTCTCTTTCTGACCCTCCCCTGCTCACGCTGTCTCTCTCTCTCTCCTAGAAATAACTAAAACATTTAAAAAAAAAAGAAAAGAAAAAGAAAAAATAGGGGGTACCTGGGTGTCTCAGTTGTTTGAGTGTCTGACTTCGGCTTCATCTTGACCTTGCATTTCGTGCGTTCAGGCCCCACATCAGTCTCTGTGCTGAGAGCTCAGAGCCTGGAGCCTGTTTTGGATTCTGTGTCTCCCTCTCTCCGTTCCCCTCCCCCACTTGTGTTCTCTCTCTCTGTCTCTCAAAAATAAATAAACATTAAAAAAATTAAAGGAAGAAAAATAGGGGGCTCCTGGGTGTCTTTGTCGGTTAAGCATCCAACTTCAGCGCAGGTCATGATCTCACAGTTCATGGGTTTGAGCCCCACATCGGGCTCTGTGCTGAGAGCTCAGAGCCTGGAGCCTGCTTCGGATTCTGAGTCTCCTTCTCTCTCTGCCCCTCCCCTGCTTGTTCGTTCATTCTCTCTCTCAAAAGTAAACTTTAAAATAAAAAGAAAAGAATAGTCCTTTAACACACCCTGCTTAAAGGTCTAATTGCATCCTGTTGTCCTCAGGAATGAGTTAAATTCCCTTCACAGTCTGCCTCCTGCTCACTTCTACAGCCCCTCTCTCACCGTTCCAGACTCCGCCCATCACCCGCTGGCTGTTGCTAAGCCCTCAGCTTGGCCCTCAGTCTCCCTTCCCTCTGGCCATTGCTTGGTCTGCCTGCTTTGACCCTTCCCTGGATTTAAGCCTACTAATCCTTCAGTCTTAGACTCATCAACTTTAAGGAAATAAGGTCAAAACAAAAACATCAACCAGGTTAGCTGGTGGATTTTCATCATGATATATCTATAACTCAGTCAATCTAGCAACCATTCATTTATCAAGGAATCATTAATTCAGATTTATTAGACATCATACATGCAATAGTCCAGGGCCCCACTGGTTCTAGGTGTCAGCCCCTACGGTTCCGTAGCAGGATTCTTCTTGCAGATTCATTCATTCGATCTGCATTCCCATCTTTCATTTGTATTTATTCAACAAATGGCCATGCAAAAATTAACAGAAGGGAATCCCTGTTCTCAAGCATCACGGACCTATGAACACATCATCATGCCACATGGTCAGTGTCACGAAAAGGAAGGCAAAGCATTGCAGGGGGCCGGAGGTGGTCTCAAAACAGAAGGGAGATTCCATTGACCAGTGTTAGCAGGTAGATGGGGTGTGAGAGACAGGGGAACCAGAAAGCAAGGGAGAGAGGTTCTTTTCAGAAGAGGAAATGGTGGGTACAAAGGCTCAGAGACTTAAAACCTGGCTCTGCCGGGACTTAGGTAACATGAGCACAGGGGCCAGAGCGCTGGAGCCACGCAGCCCCATGCCCCACCTGCTGTTGGCACTGTATCCTCCACTGGCATGGAAAACCTTCCTCCTCTTCCCCCTCCACATCCTACCCCTTCTTCAGACCCACCCAAGACCTGCCTCCTCCATGAAGCCTCGGACTTTGTAGCGAACAGATGCACACTTAATTCCACTCTGGCCTGTACGTCGCCATTCAGTATTTCATAACAAATCTCACCTTCTACCAACTTGTAAACTCCTCAAAGACAAAGCCTGTGATACACACTTATTCTCAGTTTTGTGGGCATCCAGGCTGCTCTGTGAATGCTTGTTGAAGTGACAACAATATTCTAGTCAGGCTGGAACATTCTAGCCAGGCTGGAATCTCTAAAGGCAGAGTCCCAGTCAGCGCCTGTGCACGGAACCTCAAGCAACGACTGATGAGTCTCTCTCTCTCTCTCTTTTTAAAAAATGTTTATTTTTGAGAGGCAGAGAGATATAGAGCACAAGCAGGGGAGGGGCAGAGAAAGAGGGAGACACAAAATCAGAAGCAGACTCCAGGCTCCGAGCTGTCAGCACAGAGCCCAATACAGGGCTTGAACCCACAGACCATGAGATCATGACCTGAGCCAAAGTCAGACGCTCAACCAGCTGAGCAACCCAGGAGCCCCTGATGAGTCTCGTAATACATGCCTTCTGTCCCCATACAACACCTGCTAAGAAGTTGGGCCATGGGTCTGTGACGAGCATTGATTAGATACCACATAGCCCCTGATTTTATGATTCTTGGAGAAGAGATAAGTAATAATATTATAAGGAATTTGAAAGGATCCCCATTAGAAGTGCCTAGCTCTAATCAACCTTTGAATTTACTGTTAATGAACTTCTCACTCATGGAAAGTAAAAAAATGTTGCCATCCATGTAAAGCTCTGAACTTGTGGATAGAAGAACCGGGTCTTTGGTCTGTCTCTACCGTGTATCAGTCTTGTGACTTTGGACAAGTAATGGATGCCCTTTCAAGCCTCAGTGTCCTCAGTCTTTAAAATGGGAATTCTAATACCTCAAAGGGTTATAACAACTCTCACAGGGCTGTTGTAAGGATTACATGTGATAACAATGTGAGCATGGTTAGTAATATGTGAAATGTCATTTGAAAAGCAGACAGCACTTTAGTTTTTATCACAAACTAAAGTTTTCTTCCATCTGTTTTGTTCTCAGTGTTCAAAATCCAGACATGAGCTCTCCACAGGGGAGTAGATGCTCCGTAGTAACCTTAAGGAGAAAGAGCTTCCATCATGCCGCGCCTGAGATCTCCTATGACCGCCTTCTCAGCAACCGTAGGTATTGGAAGAGCCGTGTCTGCAGTCCTCAGGGCAGTGTGGTGCGTGTGAGGTAAGGTGCCCTGGCGCGCTCAGTACCCCGGGCAATAGCACCTGCTGAGAAAGTTGCCCAGGCTCAGCTTTTCCCAGGAAGAATTCTGTGTTCCAGGCCATCCCCTTCAGAAAGAGTGTTCTGCTTCGATTTGTCAGGGAAAGTGGTTAAGCACTGCTAACGACAAAAGTGGGCCCCAAATGACAGATCCTAAAAAAAAAAAAAAAAAGAAGAGGATCCTCTGGAAGGAAAGACAGTTGTGTCTGTACAGCAGGCACCAGTCTAACGTGCAGTCAGAAACCCAGACTCAAAGCCTGTCTCTGATACAAACTGGCTGTGTGGACTTAGGAAATTCACCCAACCTCTCTGATCCTTTAAAATGATGGTTTGTAAAATAAGCCTAATACTGCCAATCTTTTGGCATTAGTTTAAGATTAAATTTGTATGAGCTTTACAAAATGGAAAATACCATGTGATCATGAGCTGATTATAAATTTACCTGCCTAAAGTAATCATTCAGAGTAACCCAAACAAACTGTGAGCCTGTGGGCCACCACAAGGTTGTCCATCAAGGAGACTTAAATGCCATTCTGAGAACCACCCCAGACTCTGAAAGGCATCTCCTGCAGATGAAGGGCATGCCACAAAAGCCAGTTGGTTTCCATGGGTAACTAAAGGCCACCCTCACACGGTTGGCTGTTGTCTCCTAGGCACATCCCCGTCCCTGGGGAAGGAGGGGAACATGGCTGCATCCCCGCACGCCTTTCCACACTCTGGGCTTTACAGTTCCCTAGGCCTTTCCTTTGGCCCCATGTTTTTAATTTTCCCCGACCATCCTGTTAGGTTAGCAGAGCAGATACACCCTCTCTTCATGCATAGACACTTATTATGCATGACTTACCTGGGGCCCCAGAGGTCAAAACAGCAGCGCCAGGCCCCTGGCCCCTGCGGCCTGGAGCCCCAGCATGGAGAGTTAGCTGGGATCTGAGCCAGGTTTCTAAAGTCTTTGCCCATAGATGTGGCCATGAGCCGGAGCTTAACCAAAGCCCCGTGGGCTGCAGCCTGGGAGGTAAGCAGCCTCCCAGGGGCACAGAACTCCCCGGCAACCCTGGCTAGACTCGGACGTCTCCTTCCACCCATGGCTTTTTATTTTCTTGCATTTGTTTCCAAAGGGACCAGTAGGCACTTGCCCCACCCCCCCCACTTTGGCCCTTGCTCCCTGTGTGTAACTGGGGTGCACCCTGTTGGCCCCGGACTGTGATGTATGGGCTTCTTCAGGCTAGGCAGCAGGGACTGGAGCCTTGCCGGCCCGAGGCCGCTCCTGCACCCTGTGCTTCAGATGTGGTTAGCCTGTGTCACAATGCTTGGCAACGGTTCCAGGAGGCAGTGAGGCCTTTGTTCATGCCACTGTCTTGTCAACTGGCTCTAACTTCATTTGGCTGCCAGCTTGCTTGGCCTTTTGCATCATCCTGGCCTGCTCTGTCCTCCCTCAGCTGGATGTTAGTCCATCATTCCAGATTTTTCAGGGAATATCTAGGGTGTGCATGTGAAGCTCCTGTGTCTTCCTCCAGAACAGTTTTGGAATTAACATCGTAGACAATGAGCAGATTCTTCACAGTGTAGGAAGTAGGCTTCCTGGGGCTTCCCCATTCCTGCTGGTACAGAAGAAGAGGAATCACATGTGGGAGACTGGCATCAGCACTCAGGCACTCTGGGCTGTATAGCTGCGGGGGTTGGGGGGCATTCAGACATTCATTGCTTCCACACATTTTAATTGAGCACATACTATGTGCCAGGCACTGTTGTAGATACCCGGAATAAAGCAGTGAACAATAAAGACAAAACGCCCTGTTTTATGGAGCCAACATTCTGAGGTGGGGAAGGGAGTGAGGAGAAGAGACAAGAAAATAAACTGATAGACAGGCCAAAAGGTGCTAGGGAAAAGAATAAAACAGGGAAGGAGAAGCCGGGCATAGGGGTGCTCATCTGAGCGCCCCCCTAGTGCCCAGCACGGAGTGCATCCCTGACTCTGATCTGGCCAGCTCCTCAGGGCTGTGCCTCATCCCCAGACCCCCAGCAGCAGTCAGTTAGAGCTGAATCACCCACCTAGAATCACCCACCAGTCCTGCCACCAGGGGTGCCCCCCATGAGCCCAGCTCCACCCAGAGCAACCCTCTCCACCCAACCCTAAAACATCCTCTTCTCCCTGATGTTTCCCTCCTCCCTCCCCCAAATACCTATGCTATGCAGCCATTCAGACCTGTACAGCGCTGTGGGGAGAGAGCTAGCCACCAGGCAGCGCAGAGATGGTGGCCTGGCGGGGCCTGCATGTGGGCTGTGGAAGCTCTGGGGTAGGGGGTGGAGGGAGCAGAGGTTTTTGTAGGGGGCTGTCCCATGCACTGAAGGATGATGAGTGGCATCCCAGGCTTCTACCCACACGATGCCAGTCATGCCCCCACCCTGAATTAAGATGACCAAAACCATCTGTACCCGTTGCCAAATGGCCCCTTTTGCAAATGGCCCTTCGGTTGAAAGCCAGTGGTTTAATTCAGCATCGTTCAACTTATTTGACCAAGAAGCACCTTTTATTTAGGGTGGGGGGATGTCCATCAATACAACACATACCCGGTGCCATTCTGAACACTCTGGGTAGTGCTGCGTGTGGATAAAGCCACGTTCCCACAGGGTTCAGGGCCCTGGGATGTGGGCCCTGCCTGGCGCTCTGGCCACGGATCAGACCATTATCAGTCTCTCCTTTTTGCTTCGGTAAAGCCCAACCGTTTTGTCATTGCCTGTTTACACATTTTATGTCCTGGGCCTTTGCCCACCTGCTGCCCGCAGTGCCCTTCCCCCCTTGCCTCACCTGGTTGGCAGATCCATTCTTCAAGATTCTACTTGGGCGTCTTCTCCTGCAGGAAGCCATCCCTGAAGCCAGGACAGGGCTGAGTGGCCCGCTTTGCCCCTGAGCTCCCATAGCACCTGCCCTTGGTCCTTCCTACCTCTGGGCCTTAGGCAGGCCCCACAGCCATGTAGTCCCCCCCGTCCTGGAGTATGGGCGGTTGGGGTCCCATAGCATGGGTACTCTGGATCCATTTCTCCCACCCAACCTGCAAAGCACAGATGTCTTTGCATCTCCAGATCCCGACAAGCTGTCTGGCACAGAGTTGGGGCACAGTAAAGGTCAAAGTGAATTGACAAGTAAATAGAGCTCAAAGATGGATGTGATGAAGGAAGTGA
This sequence comes from Crocuta crocuta, assembly GCF_008692635.1. Taxonomy (NCBI): domain Eukaryota; kingdom Metazoa; phylum Chordata; class Mammalia; order Carnivora; family Hyaenidae; genus Crocuta; species Crocuta crocuta. The sequence goes on along the minus strand of NW_027529934.1, from coordinate 2,973,664 downwards.
GGACCAGAGAACACAGGCTGGAGGAGGGAAAGAACCAAGGGGGAAGATTCTTTCTACAACCCAGGGAGGGATGGTTAAACTGCCTCCCTCTCATTTCTTTCCCCTTTGGGCTAAATCCTTCAATTGTCTTAACCTCTAATCTCACATCCGGCCTCGTTTTCCAACCCTCTAATGGATCATCTTTGTCATTCATATCCGTCCATGCCTTCTTCACATTTTCCAGAGGCTGCTTTTGTGTTTAATGTGATACGTTCAGAGCCGCAGGAGCCCAGAGCCTGCTTCCCTAGAGCGAGAGCGATGCTTCCACTTAATTAGCTTGAGACTCCACAATTCCCTGAGCCTCATTGGCTCCCTGGCCCGGTGGCTGTTAGAGGAGCAAATTATTTTCACAGAGAAGAGAGTGGAGAGAATTGAATTAGTGATTATGCTAATTATTTCCTTTTCTGTGTCAGGGACTGCTCGGCAGGGAAGCCCACTGCTGGGCCAGAGGTTAGGCAGGGAGGAGGTGAGGAATTTGGAGGGAGAAGCCCTAGGCTCTGAGCTGGGCAAGTGGAAAGTCCTTGCTGGAGGAGACGCCTGAGGGATGTGGCTTCTCCGCAGAGTTAGGGTCTTCGGGCTACAATGAGGGTGGGTGGGGAAAGGACTACTCAAGTTCTGGGCTCTTCCATCCACAGCGTGTCCTGTGAGGTAGACACACCTCCATTTGCTAGATGATGAGGTGTGAAGGAAAAAGCCNGCGGGGGGGGGGTGGGGGGGGGGGGGGGGGGGGGTGGACAGTGAGCAGAGAGGGGTCGTTCCAACTGAGATCTAATAACTGCCAGTCCAGATGATTTCCCTGGCCGCCCAGCCCCTACTCCTGGAGGACTCTGTGTGTCAGTGATGGCAGGGCCGGCAGTGCTGAGGGCAGACACCTGGAGCAGCCCTGATAGCGTACGTCACAGGCCCAGGACACTGCTGGCCAGCCTGGTGCTCTGTGTGGTTGGTGGCAGCCTTCAACCCTCTGGAACCAGTGCCCTGGGAGTCTGTGGTTCCTTCTGTGCAGCCTGCCTGAGCCACCCGCCTTGGCTGTCCACACCACAGCTATCTGGGGAGCCGTCTGGACCCAGCAAATTCCTGCCACACTGGTTCTGTTTATCACTGGGGCTGGCAGTGATTTTTGTCAGCCAGCGATTCATCCACCAGCCAGTCAAAAAATACCTGCGGGAGGCCAGGCCCGGTGATGAGTGATGGAGGTGCAGGGCAGGGTGGGATGGAGCCCCGGCCCTCGGGGAGGTGGGCTGGGACAAGGTTAGTCAGGAGACAGGCCAAGGACCCTGTGTTCCCTGGGACCTGCCTTCCTGTTTAATGCAGTCTGTTTCCCTGCAGACTTGCAGAAGTAGCTTTGAGGTGGAAGGTCCTGTGGAGGCTGCTGTGTGAGCTGATACCCCCCCCCCACCCATGTGTGGAAGCAGCGGGATGCCCCTCACTGGTTACCCTTCTCCCCCAGCACACAGAAACTCAAGGATGCCTAGTGAGAGGTCGGCCTGCCCCTTCTTGCCCATGGTTGTGGATGGTGGTCCTTCCCCCTGGACATGGTTTCTAAAACTGAGGGCCATTGGCCGAACTTTATGCCACCCTGATGGGAGGCAGCAGGTGAAGAGATTACCAACACAGGTGGATGCCCAGTCCAGGTTGGGGCAAGTGACCTGACCACTCTGTGCCTCAGTTTCCCCCATACAGGAGGAACTGCACTAGGCCTGCTTCATGGGAGTGTATGTAAATTGACGGACACGTACAGCTGACAGCATGGAGGGCACATAGAAGGGCTCAGTAAATGACAGCGCTGTTGCCTCATTGCACCCTCCAAAGGGCGTCCTCTTTCTGCCTTCTCGTTCACACCTCCTTGGCAACTGCCCAGAGTCCAGAGAGTGAACTTCCTGGGAAGAGTGCGGGGACGAAAATACTTCGGCCATGTTGGGAACTTCCCATGTGCAGCTGGTCCTTGAGTGCCACCCCCCCCACCCCCCCAGCTGCTCTGCTGGAAGAGTGAACTCAAATCCTGGCTCTGTCACGCCCCTAGTGGTGGCCTTGGAGAAGTCACCCAAACTCACCCAGCCTCAGTTTCTACCCCTGTCGATGTGGATAATCCCACCTGCCTCAAATACTAGTAGAGTATTAAGTAATATAACGTAGGAGTGGCCACCTGTCTTTACTCACAAGAAAGCACGAGAGGGTGGAGAGCCAAAGGAGAGGACAGCCCAAGTCATGAGCCAGAGGGAGGCATGTGGCACTTGACTGGGGTCTGTAATACCAACAGCTGCACTTAAGAACACTCACTGCGTGCTGGCACTACGCTGAATATTCTCTACCTTACGTGCCTCACTGCATCTTTACAGAAGCCTCACGAATTCTGTATTGTCCCCATATCACAGATGAGCAAAGGGGAGGCTGGAGAGATTCAGGAACCGGTGGCAGAGGCAGGATTCAAACCCAAGTGTCTACCATCACGGCCCCTCCGCAGTGCTGCCCACTGAGGGTGAGGGGGCAGTCTGTCCCTCTGGGCCTGAGGGGCTGAGTCACTATGTCCCTTGCCTATACAGTGGACATACTCATTCCAGCTCTACAGGGAATGTGTGACATAGGCTTGGTGGTCCTCGCGCCTGTCCAGCCCTCGGCGGGGAACACTGTATAAACAGAAGATGACTTACCCGCCCTGCTGCCTGGAGCCAGATCTCTTGCCATGCCAAATTGTTGGAATGGTTCAGTGACAAGTGTGTTATTAGGAGGAAATTTATGATGCCTTATTCAGAGTGAGTCACCGAATCCCTGTGGTGAGAGGCAGGGGGAAGGGGCCCTCTGCAGAGGCCGGCTAACTGGAGGACCCTGGCCCCAGCTACCCTGGGCCTGACTACCTCCCCAGGCCCTCACTAGATGGTCAGCACTGACCCGTGATGAGGGTGGGTGAAGTGAGGGGTGGGGGACAGCCTGCCACTTAGGGAAAGGTGGTGCCCTGTGGAGGGTTTACATAGACCTCACGGGGGCCGTGACAGGCTCCAGAAATCTCTGCCCGCCACCGATTGTCCCAGGATGTTTTTGTGTCAAGCTCCAGGTCACCCTCTGACCCCTCTCCAAGGGTGCTGTACAACCTTCCCTGGGAATGGGTCTACAGCAAATATTTCAGAATTTGGGCAAACTCTGTTCTCTCTGCCTTTGAATCACAGAGGAGGAAGATGGTCTAGAATTAAATTTCAGAGAGAGGAGGAACTAGCTCAGATGTTCCTGTTTTGCTGGGATTTATTTTTTTCCCTTAAAACCCATACTACACCATGTGCAGAGAAGCTCTAGCCTGAGAATTTGACTCTAGTGGGCATCAGTGTGACTGTAGAAGACCTGGAACAAGAAAGCACGTGTCCAGGAACAGCAGGTGACCTCTGTGAGCAGATGTCACTGCAGGTTGCCAGATAAGGCTGCCCTTTCTCTGTCTGCTCCTGGGTACGCCATGAGGGATTTCCTTGATGCACTGGAACCCAGGGGGTGGGCTGGAACATTCACACAGGGCTCAGGACACGAGGACCACCTGCCAACACTGGCAATGTCCGTAACGCAGACGGGGTGCAGAGCAGCTCACTTCACTGGCGGCTGCTTACCTAGTCACCTGCATTCCGCAAACAGCTCAAGGGCAGCCAGGAGGTGGGACCAGACCACTGGGCAGCAAAAATGAGGTCTACGGTGTCATTCATGATGAATCTCACCCCACCTCCAGCAGAGAAGCCCGGCTGGCTTTTTCAGGCCCTGCTGCCTCTTGATGTAACCACAATCCTAACATGACAAATAACTTTATTTCTCAAACCAGACCACATTAGAAGGACGGGAGCGCCTCTAGGGCTAAGATGTTCAGTACGTGGGGGCTAGTGACCTCTTTGAGAATCTAAGCAAAACTGTGGACTTCCGCTCCAGAATAATGCATGCACACCCAGTGTGGTCCATGCAGTATCAGGTGGTTCTTGGCCCTTTGAGGATCGCACATATAACCCAGGATGAGAATTCTAGCTGTAGAGATAGGCACACCTGTGAGCTGGCTGCCCAGATCCTAGACAGCAGACATGGTGAGACTTTTAGCCCTGTCCCTACTGTATGGAGCCAACTCCCCCATACCTGACAGTGATGGCATTCATCACAATGACCCTGTCAGAGCCTGGCTGTGCTTGGTGCCTTCGCCTGAAAGTAGGGACACACACAAAACACTAGTGAGCATGTGTGATGTGTCAGGCATCTTCTAGATACTTTATCTGTTTGAATTTACCGTACCTTCGCAGCAGCCCTCTAAGATATTTCTGTAAGGAGCGTGGGCTCAGATTGTTCAGTTCCCATTTCCAGTGGTGAAGTTATTGGAAATGTGATATTTTCCCAGAAAAATATCTATTGAACACTTTTGAACTGTCTATTGAACACTTGCTTTGTGCCAAACATTGTGCTAAGTATGGACTTTACACATCTTCATTTCTTACACACAAAGCCACATTTTACAGATAAAGAAATGTAGGCCTTTAGCCTTTGGGGACATTGCCCTGAGATCACCCCTCAAGGAAGCTAGTCGAGCCTATTGGAGGGTGAGGGAACAGTGGAGAGAACGGAGGCACTCCAGCCGAAAGCCAGCACCAACCACCATACATAGGAACAAGGCCAACTTGTGTTTTCCAGCCCAACCAACTTACTGAATGCAGCTTCGCGAGCGAACCCGGGTGAGACCAGCAGAGGAGCCACCCAATCAATCCACAGAATCATAAAAAATAGTACAACTATTGTCATTTAAAATTTTTTTTAATGTTTATTTTTGAGAGGGAGAGATACAGAGTGTGAGCAGGGGAGGGGCAGAAAGAGAAGGAAACACAGAATCCAAAGCAGGCTCGAGGCTCTGAGCTGTCAGCACAGAGCCTGACGTGGGGCCCAAACTCATGAACTGTGAGATCATGACCTGACCCGAAATCAAGAATCGGATGCTTAACTGACTGAGCCACCCAGGTGCCCCAAAACTATTGTCACTTTAAGCCACTAAGTTTTGGGTTTGGGGGTGATTTGTTATTCAACAATGGATCACTGATACAGCCTCCTAAATCCTACTCCACTCACACTTTCCCCCCAAACAACCACTAGCAGCAGCATTTCAAAGGCATTTAGCCAGATGAGAAGCCCCCCCGGGAGGGAATACCTACAAACATTTGCTAGATGGGCAGGTGGGTAGAGGAACCGTCTCTGATGGAGTAGAGCTGAGAAAGTGACAATCCACACGGAAGCAGGAGGGGCACATGACTGACACGTGGACCGAGGAGCCCCAGAGAACCTCTCAGGTCTGGGTGCTTTTAAAGGTACTGGGTACCACAGAAGACAGGAGCAAGGCGCGGAGCTAGGACACAGGAAGCCACGGCCGACTCTCTTTTCTCCCCGGGAGAGACCAGAAATTGTTATCTGGAGAAGCTGAGCTGAAGGTGCTTGGGACTCCAGGACACTAGTCCCCACAGTGGGTAACAGGTAGGAGCTTGGAAACTGGGAGATTAATTAAAAACTATAAATAAATGATGGGCCCTCAGATTCCCCTGACTGCTCCCAGAACCCCAGCAGCTAGGTGTCACTTCCCTTCCATGCAGGCAGCTGGAATATTCTTCTCTGGGTAGATTGAGTTTCTTCCTCACCCAGGCCCCCCACCCCCACCCCTAGGAAAAGACCTTCACAAAGTGTTGTACAAGCAGTCCCAGTAAAACAGCCTTCCAGCCATCTGGTCACCCTACTATGAAGTCAGCTGAACTGTAACCCTGTCTTTCTCTTAAATATGAAGGCTCACCAGACATTTAAAATGAAAGAGCTCAAAACAAGAGGAAAAGGGGTGAACTCAGAGGAAATTGCATACAGCAAGCAGAAGAACCTGAAAAAAATTGTTTTAAGAACTTATAAATTAGTAACCTTGGGGAATAGACAAAAATAGAAGTCCATGAAAAAGGAACAGAGAGGCAAGAGCTCTTGGAAATTTAAAATATAATAAGGTTAAAAACTCAGGAGAAAGTGCCCAGCACGATGCACAAAGAACTGTCCACACTAGAGTCCCTCAGTGTCAAACTTTAGAACATGGAGAATAAAGGGAATGTCTGGGAAGCCCCAGAAGGAGAACACTTAAGAGACAAAGGAATGGGGGATGAGAAGGGCATCAGACTTCTCTCCAGAAACACTGGATAGAAAATAATGGAGGGATGCCTCCCAAATTTGGAAGGAAAATGATTTTCAACCCAGAATCTTATGCTCAGCCAAATCAGTCAAACGTGAAGGGGAAATAAAGAAAAACCTTTTCAGACATGCAGGACTCAGAAGCCGTTCTCATCATGGGAGAAGAATCCACGGCACACAAGAACAGGGGCTTCAGCAAAGGAAAATCAGAGGGGTTCTCGAGGCCGAGTGCAAGGAGCCAGCCTGGAGAGGAGGGGCCCCCCAGGGCCACAGAGAGAAGGGAAGGGCCGACTCGTTATCTAGGTGAGTGGTGGAAAAGGATCTCCAGGCCTCTGAGGAAGCTGCTTTAAATAGAAGAAACTAAGAAATGGCAAAGAGGTGGGGGATTACTTGTTCTCTGTAATAATGTATGAGAAGCGCCTGGCTGGCTTAGTCGGTCTTAATCTCAGAGAAATGAGTTCAAGCCCTACATTGGGTATGGAGCTTACTTTAAAAAAATAATAATAATATATAAGAAATAGAATTTAGGTGAATATTTTGAAACCTGGTAGTAAGAGCAGAAGAAAAGCTGCTGCTGAGTTGGAAGTGGCTGCTTCAGGGGAGAAGAGAAGATTGGGGCTGGTTTCTGCTGTGTCTTTTAGCCCTGTTTGAGATTTATTTGTTTGTCTATTTATTTATCTATTTATTTAGTTATGGGGGGAGAAGGGGCAGAGAGAGAGGGAGAGAGAGACCCCCAAGCAGGCTCCATGCTGTCAGCACAGAGCCTGATAGCTCACAAACTGTGAGATCATGAGTTGAGCCGAAATCAAGATGCTTAACTGACTGAGCCACCCAGACACCTCTGTAGCCCTGTTTGGTTTTTAACTATGGGCATAGGTCACTTGAATAAAATAAACATTATAGTTGTTGTTTTTTTCTTTTTTGATAGAATGCGAAGAGGGAAGAGGGGCAGAGGGAGAGAAAAAGAGAGTGCATGGATCATGACCTGAGCTGAAATTAAGAATTAGACACTCAACCAACTGAGCCACCCAGATGCCCCCAAACATTAAAATTTATATGGAAATCAAGAGCATGGGCTTGAGAGTTCAATGACAGAGTTTAAATCTCTCTCTACACTCTTATGGGCAGCAGTGTGTGGCCACTGGCCACTGGCCTTCCTCAGCCTCATGTTTCTTATCTACCTTGCTTCTCTACCTCTCCCCTGCTCATACTCTGTCTCTGTCTGTCGCTCAAAAGTAAACATTAAAAAAAATTTTTTTAAATTTATCTACCTTGCAAAACTGAGGTGAGGATTCAACATAATTTCTGTGAAGGGCCCAGCACAGAATATATGCTCAACAAATGATAGCCGTTATAGTTTTTTTTTTTTTTTTAGTTTATTTATTTTGAGAGAGAGAGACTGAAAGAATGAGCAGGAGAGGGCAGAGAGAGGGGGAAAGAGAGAATCCCGAGCAGGCTCCATGCTGGCAGTACAGAGCCCAACGCATGGCTTAAACCCACAAACTTTGAGCTCATGACCTGAGCCAAAACCAACTAGGCCACCCAGGCACCCCATGGCCATTATAGTTTTTAAGATTTCTGAGAAATTCCATGGCAGAGAGTGAAAGCAAACTCCACTCCCGAGGTTTGAGTCTATAGGAAGCCTGGAGAAGTGTCACCTCACATCTGCCCGTAAGCTGTCCAGCTATTTGTTAAGCTGCAGACCTTTTCAGGACCCTACCCCATCCACTCAGTATCTGGATTATTAGCGAGGGCGTGGTCAGCTTTCGGAGAGGGTTAGGAGGAGCTGAGGGTGCCCAGGGAGCAGCTTTTCACCTAACAGCCAATTCTTTCCCAGGGGCCTGCTGGCTGTGGGTCTTCCTTCTGACATAACTGTCCCACACAGAACTCTGTCTCCATGGACGATGGGGCATTCTGCACAGACAGAGCAGACAGCTCAAGCTCATCTGGGGGGCGGGGGGCATGCTGGCATCAGGCAGACAGGTCCTGCCCCTGACATGCCTGAGTCCTGAGCTAAAGCCACCAACAGGGCCCTGGTGCCCTACCCCACTATGGGGACCTCGAAGGGGGCCCTGAGGCTGGGTATGCTGACCCCCTAGCCTCACTGTATACACGTATTTAAACAAATTTATTGAGTGGGGAAAAGTCTGGAGAGAGAGACCCTAGAATGTTAACCACAGTTCTCTCTAAATGGTGGGATTTGAAGTGCTTTTCATTTCTTCCTGCTTATCTATATATTTCAATTTTTGTACAACAATCATCCATTCTCTTTGTTCTTTTAATTAATAACAATCATAAAGAACAAGGTGATAAGTCCCTGAAAGCGTAGTGAGTGCCATGGGAGAAAGTTCCATGGCCCCTAAAACAGATGACCTTCAGCCTGAGAGATTCAGTAACAGCAGGGAACATGTCAATACTCTGCCCACCAGGATTTCTAGAATTCAGAGAATCCATTTTGGAGGAATGAGCACAGGAGGGTTGGCAAGAAAGAATGATTAAAAAAAAAAAAAGAAAGAAAAACAAAACAACCCCAAACCAGTCAGTACTTCAACAACATTCACTCATGCAATGTGCTGCTCTTCACTCTTAATCCTTATAAGGACCTCATGAGATCAGGTCAGTTATCCCCACCGGACAGATGAGAAACTGTGACCTGGGGAACTTAAGCACCTGCCCAAGGTGCCAGCTGGAACTTGAACCCAAGCATGCAGTTCTGGGGACCGGGCTGGTAACTACCACACTGTACAAGGCAGGAGATGTAACTGCAGTCAGGGAGTGTGGAGGAAACGCTGAAATTCCAGGAATGCACATTCTTTTCCTGAAGAAAAGTTCCTTTTTTATTTCTTGGAAGTCTTCCCAGTGGGAGACCAAGGTCACAGTCATGGACTCAGAAACCCACCACTTTCAGCCTGAACTGAGGTTCCGCTAATATCTACTGAGCATTTCCTCCACCAGACAGACGCTTTTCAAATGTGCTCACGGTCAGGGGTGCGTTCCCCTTCTCACTGTGTTGTGTTTCCCTTCTCCATCATACCGAGGCTTCCCTGCAGCCAGGGACCCCATGCCATGCGCCTGGCTGGCTTACTTGGCACCATCAGTGTCTAGGCCTGTGTCCCATGCGTCACTGATTGTTGGGTACTGATGATGTGGCCCCATTTTACCAATAAGGAAACCTAGACTGAGAGTAAGTTAAGGAAAGCACTCAACATCCCACAGCAAGTAAATATTGGAGCTGGGTTTGGAGATCGCATTCTTATCCCAGGAACTGTGGCTCCCACTCACCCTCTTGGAGAGTCCTAGGCATAGTGTGTCACAAGAGACACACCCTTGGCCGCCTGGGAGCAGCTGTGGCCAATCATCCTGGTGGGCAGCAGTGTAGGGGCAGGGGAGGGGGCAGCTGGGCCACAGGAGGACTGAGTACATGGTGAGGTGGAAAAACAGAACCACTGTCAGGAGACAGCATGGAGTGGTAGTCAAGGGCATGGACTTGGGGCCAGGTGTCCAAAATGTGGCCCTACTTAGTAACCCTGACCCTGGGCAAGCTAATCACTCTGAGCCTCAGTTGTTCTTTTGTAAACTGGAGGCAATATCTCATGGAGTTTTTATAAAAATTAACTAAAATAATACGTACAGAATACTCAGTACAGCAACTGGCCCACGACAGAGGGGTGTGTGTGTGTGTGTGTGTGTGTGTAATAAACAGCACCAAACTGGGCAAATATCCACAGGATCCATGCATGAGGATCCAGCCACCTCTGTGTTCCATGTCCAAATCCATAGCAAGGCACTGCCATTAACCGAGTGTCCTCTATCAACCTTTGCCACTGCCTAAAAATACACCCAAAAACTTAATGACTTAAAACAACCACTGCCTTTTTGCTCACAGTTCTATGGGTTGGTGATTTAGGCTGCGATCAGCGGGCCGTTCTTCTGTTGGTCTCGCTAACAGGGCTGCAGCCAGCCGGGACATCAGCTGAGGGCTGGCCGCTTGACAGCCGGCTTTCTTAACCGTGGCACTATTGACATTTGGGACCAGATAATTCTTTGTTGTGGGCACTGTCCTGTACATTTTAAGATGTTTAACAGCATCCTTGGCCTCTACCCACTAGATTCCAGTAGCACCCTCCACACATACAATTTGGACAACTAAAAATATCTCCAGATGTTGGCAAATGTTCTCTGGGGGGACAAAATTGCCCTCTGGCTGAAGACCCCTGGTCCAGAGGAACGCAGCAGGAAGACTTGTCTTTGCTACCTGTGGTCTCGTCTTCCAGTAGCCCAGACTTCCTAATAGCAGGAGTGGGGGGGAGGGGGACAGGAGGTGGTCCCAGCAGCAAGAGAGAGCAAGCCCCCATGCACAGATGCTGTGCAAGCCTTTCCTCCATCACATTTGCTGATGTTCCATTGACCAAAATGGATCATATGGTCAGGCCCAGAGCCACTGTGAGCAAGGATGACACAATGGTGTGGGAACAGAGGCCTCCTGATCTGGAGCCATCACTATACCAATAACCACAGTAATTTGTCCACCATGTGGACGATGAGTGTTGCCGGTGTGCACACAGCACCAGGGGAAGGGGAGGTGACCTTGGGCATGTCTCTTTCTCACTGTGACCTCATCTGCACAATGAGGGAGGGGCTTGTTCTGAGTGGTCCCCAGGCTCAGGGGCTCAGATGTGCTAAGAGAGAGAGATGGTTGATTCCGTGCAGACAGCGTGCATCACATCAGGGGGGAGCTGGGCCCTGCCGTGAAGGGGACCTTCCTTGGTCCTGGCACACCCCAGACTGGCATCTGCTTGGCCCCGCTGGCCCTTCTAAATGGCCTTTCCCAGGCTAGAAAATCTTGGATTTTAAAATAAAAACAGGACAAAGTACTTTACAATCCTACAACATCTTGTGGTTCTCAGAAAGCTTCTCCATGCTTATTAGGTAAGCTAACGTGCAGACTCCCACACTGCAGCGTCTTAGCATAATAAAATCTTGGTTGACTGTCCAGAGCAGGTGATCCTGACTGGGGGAAGGGACCCTGCCATCCAGGAGCCCAGGCTGTGGCTTCCACGTTACCCTAGGCAATGACATCCTACTGGCAGATGGAAGGAAAAGCAAAGAATCACATGGGAAGCAGTCATTAGCCAGACCGGAGTGGCCACTTCCCTCTTCCCACGATCCACGGACCAGAACTCAGTGGACATGGGGAGGGGCAAGAGCTGGAAATGAAGGTAGTAGCTATGAGCTCAGGAGGAAAGGCAAACAGACTTAGTGAACTCAGAGTAGTTTCTGCCACAAAAACACACTTCCTCATGATCTCTCCACAAGGGCCCTGGTAGGATGGGATGTTCCTGTGTGCTCCCAGCTGGGCCTCTGTGTGCGTGCAGTAGGGACATGGCTCACCTTTGAGTCCAGAACTCAGAGTCAGAGCTTTCTTTTCCCATTTCACCTGACATATCATGTTGAATGATAGGATAGGATAGGATAGGATAGGATAGGATAGGATAGGATACGATACGATACGATACGATACGATACGATACGATACGATACGATATGATACGATATGTATCGGCAGGCCCAGTGGGATATCTTCAGTTTCTGTGACCTGGTTTCTGGTATGCTCAACCCAACTTCTTCCATACTCTGAGTCAGGGCTTGGGTTGACTTGGGGAGTGCAGTATGGCTGAAAAAGGGAACCCAGCCCTCCCTTTCTCCCCTACTCAGGCTTCCAGGTGCCATCCCTGTCTTTGCCCCCTCCTTCTCTCCCTCGTCCTTTGAAATTGGGGTTAAGTTCTACCGAGTTCATCCCTTCAGTACGCCCCACCTCCATTGCCATCACTGTGCCTTCCAGTCATACCACCATTACCAATTCAATCCACCTTCTCCCAGCCTTGGACTCAAGCCCAGCCCTGGCGCTTATTAGGCGCTTATTATTAGTATTGTGAGTTTGAACAAGTGACTTCAAGCCAGTTTCTCCATGAGGATGATAATATTATCCAGAAGAAATACAATAAGAATTGTGTGTGCCAAACATTCAGGTAAAATGCGTTTTGGAAACTGCAGAGCACCATAAAATGCTCCCCCCACCCCTGCTCCCACTGCTCCCCATCTGGGGAGGGGACCCCTGTCCACGTCCTCAGGCCACTTGTTGCCCACAGGGAATGACCATCCTTACCCTGGACGTCCCCATCTTCCACAGTCTGGGTTCAACTTTTTCCCTTTATGGGTCCAGCCAGACAGAAGACTTGCTGTCTCCCATGCATGACCCATGATTCCCTCTTCTTTATAATTTGTCTCCATACCTTTATTTGAGTTCATCCCTTCTCCTAAATGCCTCTCCTCTTTTCACGTGCATAATCTCTCCCTGTGTTGTAAGCAGGATACCAACTCTTCCATCGAGGAACCTCTACTCCTTCTGAATTCTTGTCATTCCCACTTGGAAACACTGTTCTGCTCATACTTAATGCCACAGGTTAAATGGTAGCACATGAGCCTGGGTGCCCAGGACGGACGTGCAGAACAAGACACGGCAAGACATGTACGTGGCAAGACGGGATCCTTGTCCTTGAGGGGCTTTCTGACTGCCTAGGGGGAGAGACACAAATATAGTCAAGTGCCCGCAACAGAGAAAGGCCTTTAGACTAAGTGCTAAGGAGAAGAAGCAGGTCTGCATTCTGCAGAGAGGCTTTTCATCCTCTCTGGAAGTCAAGTGAACCAACCTGGGCCTTGAAAGGTGCCTGGCTTACCAGCAGGTAGAGAGGGAGAGCGAGGGCCCCCAGCAGGGGACGCAGGATGTGCAGTGTGGCACAGTGGTTCAGGGATGTGTCTTCATACCCCTTCATCCTTTCTAGATTTTTGGTTCTTTGTAAAATGCCCCCTCAAGGGTGGGATTCCTGCTGGCTCATCTTCGCCTCCCCAGAGCAGTTCCCAGCCATGGGACACTGTCTCCACTAGCCCGTGGTGAGTGTCACAGGGCCACGGGGTATCAGGGGCACCAGGCTGGGGCCCTCTGTCTGGGAAAGAGCCTCCCCACTGTCTCTCCGGAATGCCCATGGTGCATACTCGGGGTGTCTATAAAGTGAGTGGTGGCAGGCTAAGAAAGAACGCTGGGCCCGCTCTCAACTCTGTCGGAGCCCTCTGTGACCTGAAGCAAGGCACTTCTCCCCTCCAGGCTTCAGTTTCCCTAACTGTCAAGTGAGTTGATCACAAAGGCAGAAGGGACCCCCATAGCAAGGAGATGAAGCCCATTAGCTGCAGAGTCAGGATACTGGATACAAATCTCCAGCTTTCAGAGTGACTTCAGGTCACAAATGAATTTCTCTGCCTCAGTTTTCTCCTTCATAAAAGGGAGCAATAATACTGCAAAACCTAATCAGAACACCAGAAGTGGCATCCCAAGGATTCAGCTGCACAAAACTTGGAGCCTCATTATGGTGAGGATAAAGAGAAGATGCGGAAATTGGAGCTTGTTGCGTTGTGTCTGAATTCAATTATGATGGGGTGTTCCAGGAAGATTCTTGTGGATTAAATGTGTTTATATATATTTACACATATACACAATATACTATATATATATGTATGTTAGGGGCACCTGGGTGGCTCAGTCAGTTAAGTGTCTGACTTCGGCTCAGGTCATGATCTTGAGATTCGTGAGTTCAAGCCCGGCGTCAGGCTCTGTGCTGACAGCTCAGAGCCTGGAACCTGCTTTGGGTTCTGTGTCTCCCTCGCTCTCTGCCCCTCCCCCACTCATGCTCTCTCTTTCTCTCAAGTATAAAATAAACATTAAAAAATGTAAAACAAGATAAATATGTTAATATATATGTAATGCTAACATAGTAAGTGTGCAATGAAAGTGACTAATTGGTAGTATAAAACAAGAGCTCCCTAGCAGGGCTCAGGTGTGGGCTCGGGCTCACTGAGGACCTATTTGTGGGCTGGCTGGGAGCATGTCAGGGAGAGACCCTGGCAGGGTTGAGGTCCCACTGTCTGAGGCCTGGAATCCTGCTAGCCTGACACACAGCTCCTTCTGGGGCTGGTTCTGCTCTGCCCAAGGTTGGATCTAGAATCCCTGGGCAGCGGTGGGGTTGGGGTGGGGGGGAACCTGACTCGGGCATTACCTCTGAGTAAGCAANAAAAAAAAAGATCTATTTTTCAAGTTCCCAAGAGGTTAGCAAGAAAACATGTCAGAGACCACTCTCCTCCTTTTCTTTAAAAATGCTCCAAATCGTGTGCGTGATTAATATCCCAAACACTTATTCCCCTGTTGGCCTGCGTCACAAGAGAACAGTTAAGCTTCTTTTTGCCCACAAGGGAAAAGACTGTCTAAATAAAGCCAGCTCCTACCACCCTAGCCCAGGTGAGAACTCCTTGGCAATGGCCCTCTTCTCTCCCCAGGCGAGGCTTGCTGGGGCAAGACTGCCTGGCTCCCTACTCCTCACCCCTCCCTGTGACCAGCAGCATTAGAGCATCTGCAGATGCTTCTAAACCAGGGAGATCAGTCAGGAGACTGAGTTCCACGTGCATCCCATACTAGACCTGGAAAGGGCTTTCTCACTGTGATCTGGGCACACCTCCATTCCGCACCTTCTAAGCACAGGTATCCGAGTGGGCGGGGATGTTGGCGAGCCCCCCTTTTACAGATGAAGAACTGAAGCCAGGAGAGGAGTCAGTCATGCCTCCCTGGCTGATTCTCCTCTGTTCTCTTTCGGCTTCCTTCTCACCTCCTTCCTGATCTCTAAATGTTGGCGTGCCCCAGAGCCTGGCACATGGACCCTCCCACACTATCGCGGGGACCTCACCCAGCCTGTGGCTTTTATGCACTGCTCACATGCACCGGTGGACTGCTCTCAACTGTGGATCCGCAGCCCAGACTCTCTGCCAGACTCCAGACTCCTACATCCAACTGCCCACTCAGGGTCCCCTCTGGGATGCCTCATGGGCGTGTCTCTTTGCGTGGGTCCAAACTGAGTTCCTGATCTTTCGTTCTCCCCGTGCATGTGAGTTCATGGCAATTCCATCATTGCTCAAGCCAATAACCTTGGAGTCACTCTTGGCTTCTGTTTCTCACAGACTCTTGCCCAAAACACCCGCAGACCCACTCCTTCCCATCTCCGCCCCCTCCACCCTGCTCTGAGCCACCATCAGCCCTAGTTTGGTTTGTAGTAGTCTCCTCTTTGGTCTGCCTGCTTCCACCATTGGGCCCTGCGGTCTATTATAAACTAACTCAGCAGCCAGGCTATCCTGGGAGGATAAAAGTCAGCTGAGGTCTCCGCTCAGCAAACACCCCTCCAGTGGCACCCCATCCCATCCATAGTACTGGCCCATGTTACCTTTCCACCTGAGGTCCTGGCCCTCATCCCCTCCCTGCTCCCTCCACACCAGCCACAGCGGCCCCCCCGTACACCAGGTGCTGGTGCACTTATACCTTGAGGCCTTGATATTTGCATGTCCTCTGCCTGGCACATTTCCCCCACACACACACCAGGTGTCTGCATGCCCGCTCTCCCTCCTCCTGGGCACACCTTCACTCCTCCTTCTTATGCAAACCCCATCTTTCCAGTGAGGTCTTCCCTAACCTCCTTAATTTAAATTACACCCCCCCTCCATTTCCTGTCACCCCTTTTTACTTTATTTTTCTCCATGACACTTACCACCAAACATGCTATATATTTTGTTTTCTTATTTTTCTCCTTTAACTGGACTATAGTAAGTTCCCCGAGGGTAGAGATTTTTGTCAGATGCACAGTTAGCGCTCTGTAACTATTCTGTAAATGTAGAAAGAATGGGAATCGGTGGTTCTGCTGTGTCTGTGTCAGCTTTTTCCGTGAGTACCGTTGCACTTAGCCAGTGAAGGGAAGAGCAAGAAAACACCTTAGACCAAGTTCACTTCCTCCATGATCAGGGACACTGATCAAGTTGAGGGATACTGAGGCCTGGTGAGGGGGAGGATATCCCAGATAATCACAGCACACGACTGTAGAGCTGGGACTGGAACCTCCCCCACCCCCTTCTCCCAGAGTGTGTGCTCCGGCTTCCCTGCCACCCACGGCTAGAGAGGCCACTCCATCCTGGCAGCAATTTCCAGTCTCAAGAGCCATAAATAAGAACAAGGAACAAAGAAAACAAAGAAATGAGGTATGGGGAGGGGGGTATTTTTAGCTTTGTTGGTTTCTAAGTGCATACATATATAGCAAGGTCTGTAAGTATGGCTATATATAGTTATTAAATCAGGAAGCAAGTTGAGTGGGGGGTCAGCTTTTGCGGGGGTGGCCGTGAGCCTGTTGCAACACAAACAGTTTCGAATCAGAGTGGCTGATTCCGAGGAAACTGGCCTGCTGAGTCAACTGGAAGCCGCCTACCTCTCATCAGAAGTCCAGAAAGAGTCTGAGGAGCTATATCCTCCTTTTTCTTCTCCTCGATCAGCCAGAAACACTGGAGAAATTCCAAGGCCCACCCCAAAACCCCAGTTACTGGCCCAGGCTTTTATGGTCAAAATCTCCCTTGTGTAGATGGGGATTCTGAAGATGGACGCTGAACGGAAACCTGGAGCCCCTGTACCCAGCTGACCAGAGACACCTCCCTTTGGCCACCAGGAATTTTCCAGGACCGCAGACCAGGCCTGAAAGATGAGGCCTGGGTCGGCACGGAGCACTTCCTATTAGCCAGACACTGTTCACCACATTTGATCTCATCTCATACAACACCTTACTAGGGAGGTACTTTTATAATTCTCTCCATTTCACAGCTGGAGAAACTGAGGCAAAGAGTGGGTAAGTAATGTACCCAGGTCTCATCTTAAGGGCAGACCCAAGCGACAGTCTAGCCCTGCAGGCCAGACCCTTAACCACCAGCCGCACTGGCTGGAGGGCAGGAAACCTGGGTCAGCGCCCAAACTGTGTGGCCTTCATTCATTCAGCAAGTGTTTACTGAGTCTTTCCTCCTTGCATCATACCTCTGGGCTCTGAGATGTGTGACTGGCTCCAGGGCTGAGGCCACAAATCTGGCTGGACAGTGAGCTAAGTGATGAATGTAAGGCAAGCACTTTGGTTGCTGTGGAAAGTGAGTGAGGGCGGTCTTTCCTCTTACCTGGGGCAGNGCAGAGCCCTACGCTGGTGTAGATTATGTTATAGTTGGGGAGACACAGACAATGACCACACATAAATGAGATCATTGGGATGGTTACAAAGGCCCTAAATAAAACAGGGTGATAGGGCTGTTCGTTATAGGTTGAACTGTGTTCCCCAGAAAGGTATATGTTGAGGTGCTGTCCCCTAGAATGTGGCCTTATTTACTAACGTAATCGAGTTAGAATGAGAGTAAGGTGAGCTCCAACCCATTATGATTGGTGTCCGCATAAGAAAGGGAAATCTGGAGACACACAGGCAGAAGGCCATGTGAAGATGAAGAAAGACACCTGAGTGATGTGTCCACAAGCCAAAGAACACCAGATTGCCCCCAAACCGCCGGAAGCTAGGAGAGAGGCCTGGAACAGAGTCTCCTCCCGGCTCTCGGATGGATCCAACCTCTCTGACATCTTTATCTTGGGCTCCTAGCCCAGGGACTATGAGAACATAAATCTTTGTTGCTTAAGCACCCAGTCTGTGGTGCTCTGTTATGCAAGCCCTAACAAACTGATTGGGGACCCAGCATGTCTGGGGAAGAATGGGATTACTTGAGCTAACACACTGGACGAGGTCTATCCAAGGAGGGGACATTCAGGCAGAGCCTGAACGTTGAGAAGGAGACAGTCCAGTGAAGAGCTGTGGAAGATCCACACCCAGAGATAGAAACAGCCTTGGCATACCAGCGGGAGGGGTGGATGGCAGGGCCGGGTGGCTGGAGCGGGGGGAGTGAGGGCCGAGAGGGACAAGGTAAAGTCAGAAGGCAGAGGCCACAGGAGATAGGGCCACATGGGACGTGCTGGGAATTTGGATTTCACCCTAACAGCAATGGGAAGGCAGTGGAGGAGTGATTTGAGATGCGATTTTCCCTTCTGAAGATCTCCTTGACTGCTTCGTGGAAAAAGAGGGTCAGGTAGGTGGAGATCAGTTAGCAAATGAGGCTCACGTTCTGCCGAGAAATGAGTGCCCTCCGCTAAGGGTGCTGGAGAGGAGGGGGAGGAATGGTCTAGGTGGGGATAAACTCTGGAGAACCCGTTACTGGGGAACTCCCAGGGATGAGAGAAAAAGGCATCAAGGATGACCCCTGGTCTGAGCCATTGAAAGAACAGCAGTGCTTTTTACAGTGGGAGCAGGAAGGGGGCAGGGAAGGAAGTTATTGAAGAGGAAGACCGACAGCCAACTTCCATCCAAATGAGATTTATGAGATGAGGCCAAAAGACAGATCAGAGAGACCTGGTCCCTGAGCTAAGACTCACAGCCCGAGGGAGACAGACATGTTAGCACATAATAGAAACACCATGTGCGAAGTGACTGGCTACACACAGCTAAGGAAATTACTCTGGGGAAGTTGGACCCAAGAGGAAAGGTTTTCATTTTGTTTTTTCGAAATAATTTCAGACTTAACATAAAATGTTGCAAAAATAGTACAAAGAATTCCCGAATATCTCTTACCTAGTTTCCCAAGTGTTGACATCCTACAGATTTACAGTGCAGTCCTGAAAACAGAAGTCAACGTCAGCCACAAACCTCCTTCAGATTTCATCAGCTGCCTCCCTCACATCTTTCATCGGGTCCGGGAGCCAGTGCAGGAACCCCACATAATATTTAGTTGTAATATTTCCTCAGGCTCCAGGGACAGTTCCTTCATCTTACTCATTCGTGACCTTCATACTTTTGTGTTTTGTTTTTTTTTTTAAATGTTTTATTTATTTCTAGGAGAGAGAGAGAGAGAGAGACAGCGTGGGCAGGGGAAGGGCAGAGAGAGAGGGAGGGACAGACTCTGAAACAGGCTCCAGGCTCCAAGCTGGCAGTCAGCACAGAGCCCGACGCGGGGCTCAAACCCACGAACCGCGAGATCATGACCTAAGCGAAAGTCGGACGCTTAACCGACTAAGCCACCCAGGCGCCCCGTGACCTTCATACTTTTGAAGAGTACCAGCCAGTTATTCTGTAGAAGGTCCCTCAACTTGGGTTTGGCTGGTGTTTCCTCGGTGTGTGTTTTGACAGGAATACCACAGAAGTGGTGCTGTGCCCTTCTCAGCGAATTGTACTGGGCAGTACGTACATGAAGACCAATCTGTTGTATTTCTTGTTGTGTTGACTTTGATCACCTGTGTAAGGCAGCGTCTGCTAGGTTTTCCCACTGTAAACATACCATTTTCCCTTTGCAGTTAACAAGCATCTCATGGGGAAATGCTTTGAGATTACGTAAACATCCTGTTTCTTACCATATTTTCACCCTACGAATGTTTGTTTCCACTGATGATCCCTGCTTAAAACAATCATTCGCGTGCGTGTTTGCCAAATGGTGGCTTTCTATTTCCATTGTGTCTGCTGTGAGAAAGAGCTGTCCCTCTCATTTATTTATTCAAATACTTGTCTATATCAGTATAGACCCATTATTTCTTATTTTGTCTTTAATTTATGTTATAATCTATTTTGATATTATTTACTTTGTTGCTGAAATTACCTCACATTTGGAAAATTTTGAGCCCGTTCAAGTTCAACACCCCTGTGTTCAAAAATAAAGTTTTGAGCTGGGTCATCAATGAGGCATAGGGACTTACAGGGAGGAGAGAGAACAGAGGCCTCCAGGCTTGAGGGACCCTGAGGGCAGCCATGGGCATAACCCCCAGTGCCCTCTAAGGATGCTGGCCGGCCTCTGGGCTCACTTTTCCTGACCATGAGGGCCAGGAGGATGTAGCCACATGCCTTGCTCAGGGAGAGAGACCTCCACTGACAATGCTCCCCACCCCCACCCCCACAGGACCTCCCTAGGGACAAATTCCCTGGGGATGTGGTTGCCACAGCTATTTCCAGCATTTGAGCTATTAATGCACCTGCCTGGATTTGCTCAAGAGGGGCCCTCCTCCAAGCCCTCCCCACCCCACCCTCCGTCCCCTCCAGCCACTTCCTGCCTGCCACTGCTCAGCCAGATTGGCCATCACTCAGGGCTGTGATGTCCGCACTGCTTGGCCAGTGACTGAAGGGTGTTCCCTTCAGCCTGAAGGGCTTGTATCAGGGGAGGTAGTGAGGCTCTTGGAGCTATGGAGTGACAGAACTACATGTCCTAGAGTCGCATCTGGGTGAGACTGGCTGTTGTTTGGTTTGTTGTCATATTTTCTTTTAATTTTAATCTTTATTATTTTGAGACAGAGACAGAGCACGAGTGGGGGAGGGGGCAGAGAGAAAGGAAGACACAGAATCTGAAGCAGGCTTCAGGCTCTGAGCTGTCGGCACAGAGCCTGACACGGGGCTCGAACTCACAGACCGTGAGATCGTGACCTGAACCGAAGCCAGTTGCTTAACTGAATGAGCCATCCAGGTGCACCTGTTGTCATATTTTCAATCCCAGCAGGTACTCAGCACCTGAGCAGCATGGACCCCTCCCCCACAGGGAAGGAGAGCTGTCCTGGGTCTTTCAGCAAGTGCGAGGCTGAGGTCAAGCCCAGGCCCACCTTGAGACCTCTCCTGGCTGGGCACCTGTGGCCTCTCCCAGACCCGGCACTGAAGGGCTGGCATCCGTGGCCCTTTCTGCCCTCGCTCATTTCTCTTCCTTCAGTTCAGGATGAGAAACAGGGTCCACTCTTTGTCTCGTCTCCATTTCAAATTAAGCTTAAAGATAAATAGTCACATGATTCAAAATTCAAAATGTGTAAACGTTGCACTGTAGGAAGTCTCCTTTCCGACTCTGTCCTTTGGACATCCGTCCCCAGAGGCAGATGCCGTCGTTCGTTTCTCACGAAGCTTTCCAAATGTAGACTACCTCAGCTCAGCAAGCCTGCTCTGTGCGGGGCCAGGTCATAAACGTTTTGGCTTTGCAGGTTCTGTGTCCTCTTCCACGTTGCTCGACTGCCTTCATAATGGAGAAGCAGGCACAGATGGCACATATATGAAGAAACATGGCTGTGTCCCAGCAAAATTTTATGTGATAGACACTGAAATTTGGATTTCATGTAATTTTCACATATTACAAAATAATATTTTTCATGCTTTTCCAAACATTAAAAAATGTGAAAACCATGCTTACCTCACAGGCTGTACAAAAACATAGCATTTCGCTGTATGAATAAACAGTGTCCCATTGATGGACTTTGATCCTAGCTCTGGTCCTTTGTGATCACATAAAATAGCTCAGAGATTACACTTGCTCGTGCATCATGTCATGTACAGATGATGTATTTGCAGGATATATTTGGGGACAATTTCGATCAAATCTAAACAGCCTTTCTCCTCCCAGATCCCTCCGTCTCCCTCGTCATCTCTTTAACATCTTCATCTTGTTCCCTCAGCCTCAGTCAGTCAGTATTAGATGCACTGAGAGCTTCACAAGCACCATCCCTGGCTTATCTCTGCAGGGATGCTCCAACCCCACCTGTCTGTCCCCTCGGCCCTGCCCCAGGCCAGCCCCTCAAGTGTTTCTTGGACTCCAGCCTCCTAATGGGGCCTCTGCTTTGACTCTCCCCCTGCACCAGCCCTTCCTCACAGAGCCCCCAGAGGGATGCATCAAAGTCACAAGTGTCATTCTAAAGGCCCCCTGTACACTTCACAGATCCGTGCAGGCAGAACCACACCCTTTAGGGTGGTGTTTAAGGCCCCCACCCCACCATGGTCTGACCCCTTCCAACTATAGCCTCGTCACTAAGAGTAGGACCCTGGGGCCAAACTGGGCTGAATCCTTTGCTCTTCTGAAAGGTCTGACATTGGGCAAACAAACCTTTCTTTGATGAGAGCTTAGTTTCCTGAACTGTAAAATGGGGAGAACAGTAGTCCTCACCTTGTAGGGTTATTGAGAGTTAATTCACAATTAACTTAGTGCTTAGAAGGGTGTCTGGCACATATTACATGCCCAGTGCATGCTGGCCACCATTATTTTTATTTCCAAACTCAGTCATCGCCTTATCTCCCACACGCGGCACCCAAGGTTCACTGCCATTGGCTCCCAACACTGTAGCCTCACTAGACTGTGACCATTTTGGAATCACTCCATGCTGATGACCTTGCTATGTCCTGTTTCCTCTGCTTCATCAGGCTGGGCAAGCCCCTCCCCCCTCCCCCCCAACATGACCCCCTGTCAAAATGGCGCTTGTTTTCCTAAGCCCAGCTCAGATGCAGCTCTCCTTCTGGGCCTCAGACTCCACCTCTTTGTACTTCCCTCTGACCCCCTCCCCCCCTACTTCTATGGTGGCCCTTCCAGACCTCCCTAACTCAGAGAATTGTATATGCTTATGCCTTCCCCCTGCTAGGTTGTCAGCTCCCTGCCCTCAGGCAGGGAGTCTTTTCCGTCTCTGAGCTCCCCTCTAGCACTTAGCACAGAGACTTGCATGTGGGAAGTGCACAGCAAATGCCTTTAGATTCAGCTGCAAACTTGAGCTCTTAGGGGATACAGAATGTGGACATGTGAAGAAGTAATCAACACCGCCCAAAGTAGGGCTCAGTATTTCTCCATGGATGGTCTAGAACCCATGCACATAGAAACAAAATGGACTAAGTTTTCCCACACCTCAGAGGCAGGCTGGAGGTCTTCCGGCCTCTGTGAGTCCATTCCCCATCACGCTGCCGATGAGGTAACAAATCCTGCAGAACTGCAAAGAGCGTTTGCTTTGCCATCCACATTCACCTACCTTGTGTTCCTTGCCTGAGTATCAGGTGATGGAGAACTTTAGTGCACGGCCTCGTCAGCCATGGGTGCAGACACCCTTTGGGAATCTCAAACTTGCTCTTCCTCATACATGAGGTTCCCAAAAGTCTGGATTGTTAGGCTACTTTGCCTTTGACTCAAATCTCCCTGAATACATTTCTTCCTGGAGCTCAGAAAAGAGGGTAAGGCCATCAGCCCACATGTCCATAGGTACCCCACTGGCTACATGTAATAGAAATCTTAACTAACTGCTTTTTTCTTCCCTTATGTGACAATCCTAAGGTCTGGAAGACCATGCCTTCAAGTGTCCCAGGCTTCTTCCACTCTTCTGCTCTGCCATACTTCGGGAATGACTACCATCCTCAGTGCTGCTGTGTGGTCATGTGACAAAGCCATATCACATGATATCACATTCACATTCTAGGCAAGGAAAAGGGGAAACAATAAGGGACAGAAAAACACAGTTGAGTCAGCCTATTCTATTTATTTTTTAATGTTTATTTACTTTTTAGAGAGAAAGAGAGCATAAGCAGGGGAGGGAAAGAGAGAGAGGGAGACAGAGGATCCAAAGCAGGCTCCACGCTGACAGCAGAGAGCCTGATGTGGGTCTTGAACTCAGGAACCATGAGATGGTGACCTGAGCTGAAGTCGGATGCATAACCATCGGAGCCACCCAGGGGCCCCAAATCAGTCTATTTTAAAGTACTTTCTCAGAAGTCCCTCCCAACGACTGTCCTTTACACCTCATTAATCCTACCTGAGATCCATGCATATCCTAACTGCAAAGCAGTCTGGGAAGTATAGTTTTTTAGCTTGGCACATTGCTACCCATACATGGAAATTGGGATCTGTTAGTACAGAAAAGGGGGGAGTAGGATTGGAGTGGGTAATTCGCAGTCTCCGCCCTACTTGGGGGCAGGACTTCCATGAAGGAAGATTCATGGAAGAAATGGACCACAGGGGGATCGGATAAGAACCTGCCATGCACCAGGCACTTCACTAAGTACAAGCGAGGGAGGGGAGGCTTCTTCTGTGACCTCACACATGATGGAGAAGTTCCAGCACCCGCTTTAGAGATAAGGCAAACGAAATCTAAAGCCGTTCAATACTTCACTCAGGGTCACACAGCTAGTAGATGGCGTCTAGATTCAAACTCCAGGATCCACCACGTTCCCTTGGCTCCTCCAGGCCCCAGTGTCAGGAGCTTCTGTAGAGAAGGAAAGAAGAAAGATCCAGGCAGTGTGTATCCAGACCAGGACCTTGACAGGGCTCAGAAGGAAGAGGGAATAAAGATTCCCCAATTGCTCCAAGTGGCAATTTTTGAACATAAAGATCTCTTATTATGGCTAATTCCCAGAAGGATTTAAACTGTTTTGCACTTTAAAAAAAAAAAAAAAAAAAGGCATCAACATGAAATCAAAGTCAAAACTCAAATGGAAAACCGAGATGAGAGCACCTTTTGAGGGGGACCCCAGAGGCAAGGCAAGGGACAGAGCAGGAGGCCCACTCCAGGTGGGGAGGACCGGCAGGGCAGAGGAGCAGGTGGGTGTCCCTGCTCACGACCAAGTCCCTCCTGCTCTGGACAACAGCCAGCAGAGTCTGTCACCTGTCAAGAGCTGGGTGGAGGCAGGACATGTGAGGAGCAAAACCAGGCAGCTCAGTGTCCTGGGAACATTCTCACCTTGGGTGAGGTGACCAGCAGTGAAGCTCTAGGTACCCTGTGCTTGGGGCCACATTCCTACTCCCTGGGTCTTCTGTGTGCCTCAAGTGGAAAAGAACTCGATTCCCCACTCCCACAGGAGTGTCACGGAACCAGGGAAACCCTAGGGCCTCAGGTTTCACCCCAGATTTGGAAGCTCAAGGATTAGAGCGCACATGGAATGTCCATGTAGCGTCTGTGGATTAGCGCCCCCTTTAGGCAGGATCTGGGGCTGCAATCACCTGCTAAGTGCATTAACGAAGTTCTTACTGCTGTTGTCTGGCAGGTGACTGTGTGGTTAGCTAAAATCTGGAATATAGAAGGAGGGACAGGTTGGTGGGGGTGTCAGGAGAGGCTGGAGATGGTTATTGTCTTATTCAAAGAGAAGATGGAGCCTGTTCCTGACCTCAATCAGTTAATGCATCAAGTGGTTGAAAATAGAAAACAGAGCAACTGGTACACCAGCACTGCATGGATGTATCAGTCTACAGGAGTCTGTTAAGCCCCCAGAATGTGCTCAGCATTATTCTAGAAACCTCTGAAATATGATATATGAAAAGTAGGGTGAAAACCCAGTTAATCCAACCATTGGGAAATTGTGTCTTTTCTGAGCACCTGAGAATCTACCAGCCCCACACCTGTCAAGCACTTTTTAAAAATGTTAAATATTTTGAATGAAAATATTTTTAAAACGCATTATGTTCACAGTGTCGGTTGTAAACATCATTGACTCTGCTGTCCTATCATACAATAGCCCTGGAGGCTGTGCCTGGGGGTGACTCTTTGCTTCCACACTATATGGTCACCAGGCACTATTTTGTTTAATCATCTGCTTTTACACTTTTTCTAGATAGTCCCTCATTGTCAGGCCTTTAAGTGTTTGTTTCCCTGTTTTTTTAAGCCTCCTTTCACTTCATCGCTGCTCTAACTTTGGAAACCAGATATAAATGATTCATCTTTTATAACCCATGTTGGCCCAAAATGGAATTAAGGGGACTATTAAAAGTTATCAAGCACCTACTGTGTGCCGGGCATTTTACCAACTGTTTTGCAACCATTGTTTTGTTTTTCACAACAGCGCTTTGAGTTGGGAATTTTGATCTCCACTTTATAGATGTGTAGTCTGGGGTTCAGAGAGTTTAAGCAACTTGCCAAAGGTCACACAGCTGCTAGTAGTGGCAGGGCTAGAATTCAGATGCCGTGTGTCCAGCACAGGGACCATCTATGCTTTTCAGTGGTCTGAGTTTGTGGGAAATTCCATGCTCTTCCCTATTGCTTCTTACTGTGCTGGCCTGTGATAGTTTTATCTTCCTAAATAGAATGTAAGCCTTTTGAGGGCAGTGACCTAGCTGCCAGCTTATGTATTGCCTGCCCATACCATTGCCCAGTGCCAAGATTCCAGGTGATGAACAGGTGCTTTGCAAAGAGTGAGGGCCTAGAAGAATAGGGGCAAGAGAATGGAAGTGGACCATTGCCCCCTCCTTCCCAACACCTCATACCTTCCTGCTGCCTAAAACTCTCAACTTACCACCAGGCATTTGCTCAGCATTTGCTGAGCAGAATGCTTTGTCTGCTTAAAGCTCAAGGCTTCCCTTAGCTTAACTCTGGTGGATTGGAAGGAAGGAGTGTGGGCTCCAGCAGCCTGCCTTTCCCTGGGGAGACGTGGAGGCCAAGCCCAGATGAGACACCACAGAGATACAGTAGCCCAGTAGGAACAGGCTGGTGCTGGGGTCCAGGATTTTCGCTAAAGAAATTCTAGAGCAGCTCCCTTTGAGGAACCTTTTATACAGAGCTTCTTTCCTAAAAGTAGAATAACTGGAATTCCAACTTTCCGGCCAAAGCAAAAGCAGGCCAGCATCCCAGCAGGGCCGGTTCTGCTGAGTAATGCCTGCTCCGAATCTTTGCTCTGTGACTAAAAGTCTGGGGAGAAAAACTCACGTGACTTACGGACTTCATCGTGGCAGCAGTTTCTGTTTGTGTTTTGGTTCTCCATCAGAAACACTGAGCTCAGTGGGGAATCCCTGCCCCCCCCCATGTGACCGGAGCACACAGACGGCATCACGTGACCCACACACGGAGCCAGACATTTCTCGGTGATATCACACCCTTGCTGATTGCCCAGGTGTTGCATGGCCTCCTGGGGCTGACACGGTATTTGCATCATTTCGGATACTTGGCTCTCAGTTTGTTTGCCTTTGGTTAATAGTAAACCTGGATTGGGGTTGAGGGAAGTTGTTGAGACAACCAGACAGTGGACACGTCCCACAGAGAGCTTGCTGGGACTTGGACCTGGGGCTCCCAGCCCATCCCTGCCCCAGGAACCTTGTCAGGTCTTCCCGACTGGGACCTGAAGCTGGAGACTGCTGGTCCAACCCCTCCTGCATCAGTCCCAGGACTTACTGCAGATTTGGGGCTGCCTCAAAGGGCCAGGGCCAGGGCCAGGGTCAGGGCCAGGAGCTACTGAGCCTTAGTCTTCTTTCCTCATTTCTCTCTCTTCAAAAGAGCCAGTGCTGGAGGACCCTGAATTCCTCCTCCTCCCCTCTGCTCTGGCCATCAGAGCCCAGCCTTCCCATCCTGGGGCCCAGGGCACATTGCTTCACGGACCTGTGGAGGGCCAGGGCTAAGGCACTCTGCCAAGGTCCCCTCCCACCCCCCAACCATTACCTTATAGGAGAAGAGACAAAGGCCAGCAGAGTGATGTCTTGACCCACTTCACTCACCCACCACTTTCTAGCACACCTTCCTCTCTCTGGCCTCAGTTTGCCCATCTGCCAAGGAGTAGGAAATGAGCCCCATTCTTCTGACCGCAGGATAAAGACTTGGACAAGCTGGGGGGTGCCTGGGTGACTCAGGTGGTTAAGCATCTGACTTTGTCTCAGGTCATGATCGGTGTTCGTGAGTTTGAGTCCCACATCGGGCTCTGTGCTGACAGCTCAGAGCCTGGAGCCTGCTTTGGGTTCTGTGGTTCCCTCTCTCTCTGCCCCTCCTCTGCTTGCACTCTGTTTCTTTCTCTCTCTGTCTGTCTGTCTGTCTCTCTCTCTCAAAAATAAATAAAAACATTTTTTAAAATAGTAAAAAAAAAAAAAAAGACTTGGACAAGCTGGGTTTGCAAAAGGGCACAGTGCCCCAGGGCTCCAGCAGTCCACAGAACTGAGTGAGCGTGCATTAGAAGCCCCGGGAAGGGCTGAGAAGGCAGAGTGTCTTTGAGTCCCCTTGCTTCCAACCCCCAGGGCTTCCCATTCATTCAGTCCGGGGTGGGATCAGAAAATTTGCATTTCAAGTTTTCAGGTATTGCAAATGGGCCATCCAGGGACCACACATTGAGAACACAGCTCTGAATCACATAGCTCCGGGACATTGCCAGGACAGTCACCCAAAACAGGGGAGAGTCCTTACGTACAGAAACCGGCTCAAACTGGCCCTGGGAGGTTGGTAGCTTGAAATCAGCCTTGGTGGGAGTATTTATACCTTGGAAATCAGCAAATTCTACAAATTGGAACTTTTTCCCAGATCGCTGGCTGTTCAACATTTACACAACACCCCTGGATACGAAGGCAGCCTTTCTCCTGTCTGCACTCCACTCGGAAACAGGTGTTGTGCCTCACAAACTGAACAGGAAAGCTCAGCCAGAGTTCTCCGTACCTCCATTTTCTTACCTATAGATTGGAAACAATAATAGCATCTACTTCACTGGGCCACAAGAATTAAGAGACTACATGTGATCATTTAGCAAAGTAACCAGCATAGAGTAAAGTGCTCAAAGATATTAGCTATTGTCATTAAAATCCTTTGGATTCTACAGATCTGTGTATTTTCTTCCTAAAAGATTATAGAACAGTTCTATAAAAATGTNAGCTGTAGGGTGGCTGCCGGTACACAGTCTTCTGGGGGCTCCCCCCACCACCACACCCATCATGAGCCCCAGCCCCTAGATTTTACATGTGACACCACTGGCCACAGGCAGCTTAAACTAGATACTCCTGGGCTCACAGAGCCTCTCTCCTGAGAACGTGGACTTAAAACCCAGGGCCAGCCTATCAGTTACCACTCGAAGGCTGGTGGGGCAAGCAGGCCCTGTCAGCAGCCAGAGGGACCAAGGAAGGGCTGCAAAGAGAAGACATAGACAGGCAGGCACGGGAGGGAAGGTCTCGAAAATACCCCACCTCCGAATCAGGACTCCTCTCTCTTGCTGTCCTGCCCTGGACCTACATCCTCACAACCAGTGTCTCCTTCGGCTTAAGTCAGATCAAGTTGGTTACTTCTGTGGGTTAGAACCTAAGATCTCAACTTCTCCGCTTACGGCCCTCTCGCCAGTGCCCTGTTTCTCCCAGCACAGATACAAATTCCAGGGCCAGCTCGGCCCTGCTCCCTGTGGATTTGGCGCAGTTCCCTAGGCACCCCCTCTTTAGTCCGCTCATTGAATGTGAACTTGGGCAGGAGCAAACCTCCTTCTGAATTTTCCCCCTTATGCGAATAGAAGTGAGTGTCTTGACATCCAGCTACTCAGCATCACCACTCCCTTTCAGCGACTCCCCGTTGCTCTTGGACAGAGTCCAGTCTCCTTTTGTGGACTGGGGTCGCTGCCTGAGTCTCCTGTTTGCCTCTCTCCTTCACTCATTCCCGTCTCACTCACTCATTTCTGAGCTGTACCAATCTGTCTGCAGTTCCCCCAAGATCCTCCCTTCCATCTGGCTTCTCTCTGTGTAGAATAGGATTTCCCGAAGCCTAGAGCCAACCACCAATCTTTCTGCAGGCTTTCCTTGGACATTGTTTCCCCTGGGCCGCCTTCCCCAACACGGGCCTGGCTGCCCCTCTGTGCCTGGCAGCTGGTGTGGCTCCACACCACAGCACATATCACAGTGGTCTACCTGTTTGCAATGCCCTCTGCCGACCCACCAGATCCCGAGGCCCCACCCCCCTCGTTTCCCTGGAGCCCACCCACATCGTAAGGGCTCGGTGAGTGGTTTGATACGTGTTGTAGCCTGAGGAAAGTGGAATCCAGAAGCCCCCCCATGCTTGCCAACTCCAGGGGCCACAACCACTGCCCACAGTGCCCTCTGCGAAGTCCAGTTTTCTAGAGGGAGGAAAGGGAGAGGAAGGGGGAAGGGAGTCCCCAGGTGGGTCAAGTAGAGATCATTGAGAGTTGTACCTGAGCGACTGGATAGGGAGCTCTGTGGAAGTGAAGGTGTGGAAGAATGGAATGGTGAGCTTGGCAGGAAAGAGGAAAAGAGGTGAAGGCGGAGAATCTGGAGAGGAAGTAAGAAAGAGAAGGAGAAAAATGAGCCCTGGACATTGACCTCTGAGGCCTTCCTGGAACCCAGGTTCATGCCATGCATGTTCCCAAGAGGCACGGGGGCCCTGGGTGCTCATGGACTTGCCTGTGGGACGTCACAAGGGCCTCAGATTCACACACCGCTTGCCTCTCCCCCCCCTCCCCCCAAGCCAGCTCCAGACAGGCTGCTCTGCAGGGCCAAGGGGAGGAACAAGTGGTTCCCCGCCCTTGGGCACAGGAGTCAAGGTCATGAAAGCATCACAGCATTGCTCCAGTGACGTCATGGATGTCATTCCTCAGTTACCACTTAGTAGGGCTCCAGTTTTTCCCATGGTATGGAGATCCTGACCTTCAGAGAACCCTCCCAACAAGCTAGACAGAAGGAGGAAGTTGGGCTTCTGGTCCGTATATTGTCAGTCCAGGAAGCCCATGGTGTGAGGCCTCCTTGTAACCTGTGATATGTTTTCAGAGCTGCCCAAGAAAGGGTTTTTCAGACATCTAATAGATGACTTTAATAGACGAACCTATGAAAATTGTGTGGACAAACAAGAAGTTAAGTGAGTTTGGAGAAACCCTACATTCTCCTGCCTTCCCCAGCAAGATGAAACAGAGCTTCACCCCTAAGAAGCTTATAATCGAGGTGGGGAAAGAAAATGTGCATTTTTTTAAGTGCAGAGAATAATTAAATATTAAATGGTATGATGCTTGCTGGTTGCAACAGGACTGTAATGTGGCTCAGGGAGTCAGTTCTGCGTCAGAGAAGTCACGAGAAGGGGGAGACCAGAACCACAGATGTGGATCAGTGGAGAAAAGAAGGGAGGGGTTCCAGGGAAGGGGAATTGCAAGAGTAATTGCCTGTAGAGTGTGCCGGACAGGAGGGGCTGGATGAACCAGATTATATGTTAAATGCAGGAAGATAGGATTGGACAGAGGGAGGAGGGTGTCAGGATGGGGAGGGGAGCACAGTTAAGTCTCTGCCCACCCAACTTTAAGAATTGGGAATGATGGAGATGATGGAAGAAAGGGATGGTGAGAGGGGAAGAAGCATCCCAGGGCTGGTGAGGAAGGAGCTGAGGAAGCTTCCAGCAATTGCAGGTTCCTAGCAGGCACAGGAGGCTGGGAGGTTTCCTTGTGGGTGACTGATTTGAGAGCTGAGGGCACCACCCTTCCCCAGCCCCCGGGGTTCTGCGCCCACTGCAGCAGCAGCGGCTCCATGAACCCCGCGATCAGAGAATGAGCCCACAGGCCAGTGCTCCCCTGTGTGCCTGAGGCCCCAGCCTGTCTCAGGCTCCAGGGAGCCACTGCAGGGTTTGCACAGGGAATGGCAGGATCCAACACTTTGACAGACATTTGGGGAGTAGCTGCCAGGTGCAAAGTGCCATGAGGAAGTGGAAATAAGTGGCATCAGACCCACGGTCAAGGGAAGAAAGCACATAGTTAAGAGCCCTGATGGAAGGTTGGAACAGCCCTGGCCGGCTGTGGGGGAGGGGTGTGGGCTGTTAATCCTGACTGAGAGGGTTGGAGAAGGCAGTTCCAAGCAGGGTGTGGGGTTTGCACCCCCCCTGGAAAATGAGTAAGGATGCGCCAGGCAGAAGAGCTGAGCAAGAGAGTGGGTGGAGGGAAGGAAGAGGTCCCTTGAGAGCACCAGGAGCTCAGGAGCACAGGCTGCAGAGCCGGCGTCCTGCCCGAGGAAGGGTCAGGCGACCTTCGTGAGGGATACAGGGCCGTGCTGGTCCCGGGAGGCTGCGGGTAGAGGTGGGGAGGTTGAGGCAGATGCCGAGAGCCAGGCAGGAAGGGGTCAGGAGGAAGAAGGCCTGAGAGGGTGGGTCCTGGGTTTGGGAGGCATTCCCGGAGCACCTGGCTTGAGCTACAAGGAACAGAGCAGCCAAGGAGAATAAGACAGCACCAGCACCCTGGTCACCGGCCAGGGGAGGAGGCTGGAAACAGGAACTTCTGCTCCGTATGGAAAATGCTCGAGTCCTGTGGGCGCACAGAGGAGGGAGTGATGAACTCTGCCCTGGACCTGGGGTGTGGGGTGGGGCTGAGAAGACATTTGAGCCAGACTTGGGGCTTTAGTGGGGGGGGTCCCCGCGTGGGGGGAGAGGGGGTTTCAGGCAGAGGAGTCACTGCAAAGAAGAGGGCAACACTACTACAGGGCAAGGAACAGAGACTGGCAGGTTGGTGTGACCTCTGTGTGTGTGTGTGTGTGTGTGTGTGTATGAGAGAGAGACAGAGAGAATCTGAGTGCACACTGGGAGGCGAGGCTGGACGGGAAGATTGGGGGCTAGACTGGGAAGCTTTCCCCTGCCCTCCCGAAGGCCTGGGTGTCATGCTCATGCCGTGAGGAGGCAAAGGGTTTCTGAGCAGGAGTATCATAACCACAGCCGTGTGTCAGAAAGTGGATTCTAGCCCCTGCATGGAGGAGGATGGAGGGGACAGAGCCATGAGGCAGGGCACAGCACCAGGGGAGTGGACAGACAAGAGCGGTGATGCCAGCAGGAGCCATTCCTGGGCCACAGTCAACAGGCCTTGCCCCCGGGCGGGGTGGGAGCCGTGAAGAGGGGGGCATGGAGACGGCAGCAGGTCTCCCCGGTGCTAAGGCCAGGCTGGGCCGTGAACCAAGAGAGGAAATAGAAGATGAACACTCGGTCCGTGGGGGCAGGATGTGAGCCCTGTCCCAGACGTTTTGAATCTGAACTGCTTGAGGTGATGCCCAACGAAAAGTTGAAAATGCTGGAAATTAGGGCAGAGGCCAGGACCCCCAGGAGTATGGATACTCAGAGAATAGGTTTAAAAACTGGGGAAGGAAGCATGAATGGAACTAAGAGAACATCTTGGAGGTGGCTACGGTGGCCACGTGCACGGTGGCCCAGTGTGGCAGCCGTGGGGGAGGAAAGGGAGGGCCCCATGTGAGAGATTCATGTGGAAGGAGGTTCATCAGACGTTGGCAACTGTCTAGATCAGGAAAATGGCTGCACTAATGGAATAATGTTGGTGCTTTAGGGGAGGGGCAGCATCGGGCAGGAAACAGGGGGAGATGAGTTTGGATGTGAACCTGTTTCGTCTTAAGGGAGGTGGGGCGTCGTGGTCAAGCCATCTGAGCTGGGCGCTGTGAACCCCGAATGAGTGATGGGGAGGACAGGAGGACTTAAAAGGGGCAGGTGGAGAAGGCACAGGTGGCTGGGCCTATACGGGAATCCAGTCCCTCGGCCCCAGCCGTCCTCCCTGGCCCATCATGCGTGAGAGACTGAGTGTGCCCCACACTCAACCAGGGTTTGTTGGAAATGGAAAGCTCTGGTCCATTCCACTGAACCCCATCCCAAACCAGAAACCCCCTCCCAGCCCCCTTCCTCAGTGCTCCCTGGTGATTCCTGATGTGCCCTGGGACCTAAACTCCTACCCAGGTATGTGTCCCGTGCCCAGGAGACCAGGAGCTCTGAGCATGGGGGCCGGCGTCTCCCTTCTTCATGTTCCCCACAGCACAGGACGGGGCCCATGTGACCCCCACAACATGTGACCCTCAGTCTCCATAGAAGACAGGGGTGCTTGAGTGCTCATTTCTTCCCAGCAGGACTTTGGGCCGGATCCCACGGGCACACAGACTTGTAACCCCATCCCCCCCACCTCCACCCCCAGACTTCCTGGTTCAGGTAAGGTCGTTCAATTCAGATGGTGCTGTCACTGCCCCTGACTGTTTACCTGGTCTGCTCCAAGTGGGCGAGATGCTTGGGATTGGGGGTGAAGGGGCAGGAAAGGGTTGCTTGTATCTGGACCTACTCGGCCCACCTGTCCCAGAGGCCCCACATTATCAAATGTTTTCCAGTTCCTATGGTGACCAGATCACAGAGTCAGGGTTTGTTATTGTTCTGGGGAGAAAAGGGAAGGGCCACAGAGTGAGGACTGACGTCCATCCACTGTCCATCAGCCAGGCAGCTGAGTCACTGGCCACGGTCTGGTGTGTTCATGGAGTCACTTCCCTGTGGTCTGAGGCTCCCACGGGCCTTCCCTCTAACAAGAAGCTGGTCCTCGGACTGTGTCTGTCAGCAAGCGTGGATAGCAGGGCACCCCTCCCTCGGCATCGCAGGTGGCTAGCAGGGTGGGGAGGGACATTACTGAAAGGGGCGCAGTGCTGCCTTCAGAGAGTGAGAGCTTATGGGAGGGATGGGGAGCATTCTCTGTCCCTTCAGACTACACGAGTGTATTCATGGACAGCGTCTAGGGCCACGCGGCACCTGGCTCATGCTATGACTTCCACCAAGTCACCTGGCCTATCTGAGCCTCGGTCTCCTTTCGTACAAAGTGGGGAAACCGGTGCTATCTCATCAGCTTGCTGTAGGACGGGAATAAGACTGTGCCAACAGAGTGCTCAGCACCGCGCCTGGCTTTCTAAAAGCACTTGGTAACTATGTACTTACGGTCATTGCTGATTGGCTAGACCCCAACCGTGCATCTCTGGACCACCTGGCAGGCAGAGCACTCCTGCTGCCCCCCAAACACATGCTGGCTCCTAGTTGAGCAGCCATGGGTGGCCACGAGGGACACAGCCACCCCCACCCATTGCCACCAAGAATTAAAGTCAGACGCTTCAGGGCTGCCTGGGTGGCTCAGCTGGTGGAGAGTCTGACTTTGGCTCGGGTCATGGTCTCATGAGTTCGACCCCTGCGTCAGGCTCTGTGCTAACATCTCAGAGCCTGGAGCCTGCTTCGGATTCTGCATCTCCCTCTCTCTCTCTCTCTCTCTCCCCCTCCCCTGCTTGCACTCTGTCTGTCTCCCTCTCTCCCTCTCAAAATAAATATTTAAAAAATGTTTTTAAGAAGCTTCAATTCTCAGACATAGAAGGGAACAGAATAAGCAAGTCCGTGGGTCAGCCTGAGGGGGTGGGTCAGCAAAGGTGTGGGGACAAAGGAGAGGCCGTGAGGCAGATATCCTAGAAGGAGGGCGCTCAGGCCCCCAGGTGTGCTCCAGGCTCCTGAAACGAGCCTTACTCTAGAGCCGAGCTGGCCAAGCCCCTTGTGGTAACAGCCGGGCTTTCTGGATAGAACTTGCACCAGAGAAAGGGTGCCGATGGGAGAACGTGGCTCATCAGCCCACGCGACGGCTGTATCCTCGCTGTGAGTGGCTGAGTCAGCACCGGTATTTACACTCGTGTTGTAGTGAGTCACCCCCGGAACACGGCCATCCCACAGGCTTCTGACCCACTCGCTGTCTCGCCTGCAAAGTAGAACCCCACTGCCTGGACTGTGGTGACCACAGAAAGGAACTATCCCCCAAAGAGGAGGCTAGCCCATGCCAAGGGGAGTCCCACGTGACACCCATGCCGCAGTCACCTGATGGCCCCCCATGGCATGTTCCCTGCCGGCCTCTGATAGGTACTACACCTAGGCCAGCTAAAAGCTGTCCCCACTGGGCTGGTCCTAAGCAATGCTTTTCAAACTGGGGATGGAAACCCGTAAGTGGGTCATGGGATTAGTTTAGTGAGTAGAATGAGCATTTTTAACAGTGAGCATAGGGGCGCCTGGGTGGCTCAGTAGGTTAAGCGTCCGACTTCGGCTCAGGTCATGATCTTATAGTCCGTGGGTTCAAGCCCCGCGTCAGGCTCTGTGCTGACAGCTCAGAGCCTGGAGCCTGCTTCGGATTCTGTGTCTCCCCTCTCTCTCTGCTCCTCCCCCACTCATGCTCTGTCTCTCTCTGTCTCTCAAAAATAAATAAAAGTTAAAAAAAAAAAAGAAACAATGAGCATAGAATCACAGTAAGGGTGAATGTTCACAAGTCTTTTGCATTCGTGTGTGTGTTTTATATGTATGTACACATACATACTATATGAATACAGCAGTAGAAAGCACATTCTGATTGGGTGATTAAAGGACATTAATAAGAAGGATTATTTACAAAGATATGCGCAGGCAGTATGGAAATCATAAGGGGTAGTGCAGACCCAGGTCTAGGCACCGTGGGGCTTCATTATCACTCTTAGGCTCGAGGCTTAAAGGAAGAAGGCATTTCTAGAACTTGGAGACAGAGAGAGATAGAGA
This sequence comes from Crocuta crocuta, assembly GCF_008692635.1. Taxonomy (NCBI): domain Eukaryota; kingdom Metazoa; phylum Chordata; class Mammalia; order Carnivora; family Hyaenidae; genus Crocuta; species Crocuta crocuta. Next base: position 2,937,714 of record NW_027529934.1, on the reverse strand, counting down.
GGGAGCAGATAGAAGCTGTGACCATCAGCCAAGGGGGTTGCCAGCCAGCCTGTGCTGACCTCCATGGGTAATAAATACTTACCTTCACTCCCCTCCCTCCCTGCATCTCCGAGGCTTCCCACTGACTAAACCCTGGGGAAGTCTGGAAGCAGGAAGAAGGGACAGGCCTAGGGCTGTGCAGGGAGATCATCTGGTACCTAAGGCGCGCGTGGGATGCAATGTAAGAGGCGCAGTGTTTCTTACTGTGGGTCTCAGGTGATGAAGTTTCTTTTTTTTTTTTTTTACAAATAGTTTATTGTCAAATTAGTTTCCACATAACACTCAGTGCTCAGGTGATGAAGTTTCTAAAACCCTAGACCGTGTGTCTGACACTGAGGTGGCTGCCAGGAAGAAGCCGCACGTTTCTGAACGGCTCCAGCTCAGGGTCAGCGCGCCTGGGGAAGGCTTGCGGTGGCAACGCTGATGCAGGCGAGGACGCAGTTGTGCACTTTTATTCACAGCCAGGAGCACAGCACATCCCCCACAGGCCCGTCCTCATCTGTGCCAGGGAGGAGAAACCACCTTTGCCCGGATGCCAGACAGCAGGCCTGGGCGCCGCCCGCAGTGTCCACGGGCTGTGGGCTGAGGTCAGGGAGGAAGGGATGGAGAGGGAGAATGTGGGAGAGAGGAACAAAGGGGCCTGTGGTCGGTGACACCCACGCCAGGCAGTTGCCTCAGCTGCTCAGGGACAAAGGGCAGAGTTCTATTTCTAGAAAACCACGTTCTTTCCACAGGCCTGCGGTTGGCCCACGAATCCTTGGGCCACGCGTGGTTGTTCTGGCCTCACACCACACGGTCTCTGGGCCTCGTCTCCGCAGCCCCCACTGCTGCTGAGCCCATGCCGGCTCGGTCACATGCTGGAGAACTCATGCCTTCCCAGCAGCTGTGTCCAGGCCCCAAGGCCGGGTCTCCCCATCGGCCATGAGCCCCTGTGACACCCACCTTCACGTGCCCAGGGCAGAGCTGCCTGTGGAAGGGCTGCCACACTCACTGAAAACCAGACCCAGTTCCCAGAAAACAGATTCTTCCAGAAAGGAAATAATTATCTTTAATGGTTAAAAAAAAAAAAAAAAAAAAAAACCACAATCAACGTTCATAATAACACAACTCTCATTTTACCCTTGCTGTTTCCTTGAGTGATAGAGAATAGCTCCGCCCTTCACAGAGCTGGGTTCCTGCTGGCTTACTCACCTACACTCAGGCTGACGTGTTTACTTACGAGTTAATAAAGTGAAGAGCATTTTTGCCCTTTGAACGTTTCTCTTCCTTCAGAAACTCTTAATTTCTCTCGGCCACACCATTGTTACTGGTAAGGGCTGGGACAGAGTCTCGAGGACACGGTTAAAGGTGGCTTCTGCAGAGGTGCCCGACTTCGGCTCAGGTCATGATCTCACAGTCTGTAGGTTCAAGCCCCGTATCAGGTTCTGGGCTGACAGCTCAGAGCCTGGAGCCTGCTTCAGATTCTCTGTCTCTCTCTCTCTCTGCCCCTCCCCACCCTGTGGTCTGTTTCTCTCTCTCTTTCTTTCTCTCTCTCTCTCTTTCTTCCTCAAAAAAATAAGCATAAAAAAAAAAAAAAGGGGGCTTCTAG
>NW_027529934.1:2917863-2935930 GCF_008692635.1 Crocuta crocuta | reverse complement strand
ACAATGTCCTCTGTAGCCCAAACCAGAGGACCTTGGGCAGGACCCCAGTGTTCGTCCTAAAGATGCCCCTAGGAAATGTCATTTCCGGTGTCATATTTTTTTATAAGTCAGCCAAACACGAAGTGGTCACTTTCCTATTTTTTTAAGTGTTTTTTAAATTTATTTCTGAGAGAGAGAGAGAGATACAGTGTGAGCAGGGGAGGGTCAGAGAGAGAGGGACACACAGAATCTGAAGCAGGCTCCAGGCTCTGAGCTGTCAGCACAGAGCCCGAAGCAGGGCTCGAACCAATGAACCGTGAGATCATGACCTGAGCTGAGTCGGATGCTTAACCGACCGGGCCACCCAGGCGCCCCATTCGCTTTCCTATTTAATCAGTCTCAACTAAGTCATTATTAAACTACAAGGTAGAGGAAAAGGAAAGTCCAAGAGAATCAGTGTCTTCCCCAGTTCTGTGCTCATCAACCTCACCCCAGGGCCTGTGGAAGCCCGAGGACTGGCTCGCATCTCCTTACTGCTCTGCTCGGTGCTTCCCTATTCTGCCGAGACCTGCCTGGTGTTAGCCACCTTTCTGCACCTTGCACTCCTGGCCACATGAGATGCGTGGTTGGCTATCTGTCTCCCTCGGTGACTCAGGGCAGTGTTCTGCCTTATTTGCCTCATTTTAGCCCCCTCGCCTGCAGCAGTCCCTGGGCTGTCAGAGGGGCTCCGTGAAGTGTGCATGGGGTGAAAGAATGAATGAAACATTCACTATAGCTAGGTTTTTCAATGTGGAAAAAAAAAAAAAAACCACGAAGACTTAGCCATGACTTTCAAAACTTTTGTGTGTTTGGCAGCAAAAACCTTGAATAAAAAAAAAAAATCTAACCTAAGCCCCAAAGCAAATACAAGAAAAGCAGCACACCCAGTTAAGGTTGTCAGGTTTAGCAAGTAAACATACAGGACATCTAGTTAAGTTTGAATTTCAGAAAAGTAAAAAATGTTTGCAGTGTAAGTATATCCCAAAGTGTGTGGGACATACTTACACTAAAAAAAAAGTTTATCTGATATTCAAATTTAACAGAGTGTCCTATATTTTAACTGGTGGCTCCCTACCCAGGCCTGTATAAATATGGGACCCCAGGGGTCCTGTTTATAAATCACTGTTTTAGGAAAAGCCGTGACACCCATATTGCTCTCCTTCTCCCATTGCTGGAGCTGTTCTAAGCAGGGCCGAGGCTTCCTCCCCCAGCAACTGTGCCTGGGTCATGGGTGTCTGTGTGGGCCCCAGGCTGTGAGGAAAGGCTGTTGCTAAAAATGAGTCAAAATTACTTGATTAGCAGCCAACATTTATGACAAACAGCGATGCCTCTTTACTCAATCATTTAACGTGCCACGAAGGTTACTTCACACCTTGTTTTCACTGAAACCTTGACCCCCTGCTGACAGACTGTTCTGTCTGTTCTGTGAAGGTGAATGATGGAGCCTCCGTCCTGCTCCTCAGCGGCATCTTTCTGGGAAGAACAGAGGAGCAACCACATCGAAGCCAGTCAGCTTGGTTCTGCTGGGGGGGTTGGGGGGGGGGACTCGCAGAGATGATACGCAAACGCACACTTCTCTCTCTTTACTCCCCCCTGAAAAAAGCAGCAAAGGGGCTCCTTAGCGAATCAAGTGAACTTCTTTCTGAATGCCTTCCAGATGAGTTCATTTTGAAGAGGGAGTTGGCAAATCTCAGTAGGAAACGTCTGTTGGTTTTTGCCTGCCCACATTAGAGCTCCCTTACCAGGTGGGGTGTCCACCAGTGTGTGGTCTTAGCTGGGGGGTGGGGGGGAGGACGGGAGCCAGACAGCCCTCTAGGTTGTGTATGACTCAGGCTCAGCCCATGGAATGTTCATGCTCTGGGCTTTGACCCTCAAAGGACAGACAGGTGGGCAGAGGTGAGGTGTAGCCATGATGGTAGGGTCAAGAGTCAGCATTCAAGGGCACTGGTAGCGCCTACACTGGTGTCCTCACTCAACTGAGTGTCTGTGACTGGGCTGTTCAGCTGTCAGACCTCCCTTGGGTGTGCCCTACTTATTTCCCCGAACTTGGTTTGCTAGGCTTCTAGTCGGCTCTCTGAATCATCCAGTATCCTTTCCCATCAGCCCATCAACCAGGCTGTATGCACAAGGGCACTCACAAGTAAAACCCACAGGTCATCAGGCCTCACCCTCACACTCCCCGCCTCCTTTCCTTGATGCCCTGGTGAGTTGTGGAGACCCAAGCAGAGATGTGGTGACTCCGTGCGAACGGATGTCACCAGGATCTTCCTCTGGAGCTATCTGATGCCATGCTTTCCCAAACTGTAGCGCTTTCTAAAAATATAGACACCAGCACCCAGGTACCTGAAACAGGACTGTGCTCCCCACCATGGTTGACGCAATGGCCAGAGAAATGTAAGGATGAGTGTCACTTCCGGGTGGAACTGGCGCCAAGCCAGCTCCTAATTCACCATATCCCCCTCCACTACCCCCATCACGGAGGTCAGACACACTCCGGATGGTGCTCACTCTGTCAGCCTGGAACCTGGAATGAGGACAAGTTACAGGAGAGTTCCAAACCAACCCAAGGCGGTCCTTTGGAATGAACCATCAAACAAGAAACTCTCCTTATGTCACTGAGAGGTGAGGCCTGTTTGTTACTGTAGCAGAACCTATTCAGTCCTGATGGACACACAGATCCGGCCCCGGACCTCCTGGATCTGAATCACCAGGGGAGCCCGAACTGAGGCATGTCCCAGGTCTCACTGACACGCTTGTGCTTCTGGTGACCAGCCAGCTTCATCCCACATGAATTCTGAGGGCTGGACAGCCTAGCCCTGAGACCTAAGTTCTTTCATACTGACGTATCGATTCATATTATAAAGACAAATGGTCTTTTCAAAGACAATTTGAAAAATTGTCTAGGGTTTCAAAACAGGCCAAAACTGTTAAATTTAAGATCGTCTCGATGCTTTGAGCACAACCACAAATACATGTTTGAAATGTAAGAAAATCATGGAATGGACTTATGAATTATTTGTCTTTCATTTTTCATTGTTATTGAAGTTGCAACACTTTAATAAATAAAAGAAACCCCAAAATGAGATGTTTGGGGTTAATGTGGAAACAACAAGGAACTACTGGACATTCTTAAGGAAGGGTGGTATGTGGTGGAGAAGAGGGAAAGGTGATCAAAATACCAGTTAAGGGAGGAAGTCAGGGCAGTCCTGTGCATAAAGGAGCGAAGGTGGAGTGGCAGAGGCCAGGAGGCCCGAGAAGGGGGGCTGTGCAACATCCCAGGACGTGTGGCAAGGCCCAAACGTTGATGTTAATGACATAGGGAGGGCAGAGCCGGCCTCCAGTGAGCCCAAGGCTCAGCAGCCTCCCGCAGCGGCCAGGCCTGACGCTCAGCTACACTGCACTGCCCTCTAGTGGCCGGAGCTGGAAGCCAGCAAAGCCTTCAGGGCGGCTTGGCAGAACAGTCCAGGTAAGACAACTGTGGGAGCTGAAAGAATTTGCTCCTGGGACCGAAGAGTGAGAAAGGTTCCCGGAGAACACGGCGCTTGGCACGGAGCATGGCAATTCTCTCCAATGGGGCTAGCCTGCTGGCACAGCCATGACAGGCAAGGGACAGGGAACGGCAGGGACAAAAGCATGAAAGCCTGAGACTGTATTGCAGGATCAGGAGGTGCGAGGTGTTTGGTAAGACGGTAGGGTTCCTAGGGGCGGGGAAAGGTGAGGCTGCAGAAGTGAGCTGAGGCTCTGCAGTGAAGGTGCTCTGAAATGCATTATAGGCAGCGGGATGCCTGCCAAGGGTTTAAGCAGAGGGCGTAATATTGGGAGGGAGAAAAGAAAGTAACACGACCACATTTGCTCTTGAAAAAGATCATTCTAGCAAAAGTGTCAAATATGGAATATGGGTAGAACTGGTGGGAGGGAGACCAGTTCGTGCAGGCAACAGAAGCCAATGCCCTGACTGAGCAATGGGGGATGGAGAGAAGAAAACTCATCCGTCCTTTCCTTTCCTGGTGCATTCCAGACATGTGCCAGGGACAGTGTATGATTTTGGAGTCACTTGGCTGCACCTGAGTCCCCAGGCACTTATGCAGAGTGGAAGGAAGCCACTGACCTGCCCACACATTTTGAGCCTGAGAACCCAGACAGCAAAAGAAATATACAACACTCAAGGGATCTTTAGCTCTGGGCGGTGCCAAGATTATGTGGGAAGACGGGATGCACGCCGGTTGAGAACTCCGCACCCAGAGGCCTTTGCTGAGGGCTAACTCCACCCCTGTGCTTGTTCCAGCTCAATCCCAGAACTGGGCGACGTGGCTCAATGGTCCTCTCCCTCAAAGAGCAGTGGCAAGGGCTGGAAGGTGGTTAACTTGCATGGTGCAGATAGGCACAGGAAACAGGTGACTGGAAAGAAGTATGATTTACACAATGATGGGTCTAATATTAATGTATTGAGTGCTACTGAGCCTGAGGACCAACCTCCCTGCCTCCAACTTTGGGCAGGTGTGTTTTGAATCTCACCTTTGACCTCCCACGAAGCAACTCTGGGATTTGAACACTTGCTATCCCTTATACACCACTTCACATGAGTTGTTTTGGTTTTTCTTTTTAGGTTTATTTATTTATTTTGAGAGAGCACGTGCACAAGGATACATGCATGCTCGAGCAGGGGAGGGGCAGAGAGAGAGTCCCAAGCAGGATCCACGCTGTCAGCACAACCCCGACTTGAGGCTCAATCCCACGAACCATGAGATCATGACCTGAGCCAAAATCAAGAGTCAGATGCTTAAGGGCGCCTGGGCAGTGTAGTCGGTTAAGCGAGACTCTTGATCTTGGCTCAGGTCATGATCTCACAGTTCGTGAGTTTGAGCCCCACATCAGACTCGGTGCTGATGGCACAGAGCCTGCTTGGGATTCTGTCTCTCCTTCTCTCTGCCCCTCCCCCCCTTGAGCACACGCTGTCTCTCAAAATAAATAAATAAACTTAAAAAAATTGTTTTAAAGAGTCAGATGCTCAAACGACTGAGCCACCCAGATGCCTCATAACATGAGCTATTTTATGCTTTTTATAAAGTGACCTTCGCTGGCAAGAGTTGGAGCCTTAATTGTGTGGGCAGGTTAGCCGACTTCTTGTTTAGCATCAGCTGGATCTTGACACATTACAGCCTTGAGGACTAAATATTATTATGTCCTCATTTTATAGATGAGGAAACTGAGGCATAGAGGCACTAGCCCCACCCACAGTGGCACAGCTGAGGTGATGCAGTGAGGATTTGAAGGCTGGCTCCCTAGTCTCTATTCTTAACCACTTGCTATCCCCCTACTTTGTGCCGAACACAGAGAAATCCCCAAAACTACTATGGGGAGCATTTTGCCTTTAACTGCCCTCTATCCTGTTCACTACCCTCCTTCAGCCTATTTCTCCCTCCCTGAAGATTATTTTATGGCTAAGTGAATCCCAATTAAATATTGACTCTAGAGGCCCCCCCCTTCTCCCCTGAAACCTTGTCCCTGTCTGCTCAGAGTCCCAGTGTTTGCCATGCAGTGTCTGTGTTTTCCAGAGATCCATCATGCAGAGCCCAGGCTAGGACTAGTGAGAGGACACAGCCGCAGGGCTGGGGAAATTTATATCCAAAGGGGGATCAAGAGAGACAAAGTATCCAGTCTGTTCCTTTCTCTTGCTATCAGTATGGTCAGCTAGTTTTTTTAAACTGTGAGTTACTACACACTATGGGTCATGAAAAAAACTTAGGGCATCTCAACTCACATTTTACTTAAATGAAATGCGATAAAATAATAAATATCAGATCCATATCCTGTAATATTGTTAACAATTGTTTTAGGGATATTTGTTTTAGCTGAGTGCACCTGTGTGTGTGTGTGTGTGTGCACGCACGTGCACGTGTGCGTGCGCACTTGGCTGTGATATAAAATATGTTTCTTATCATGGTCAGAAAAATTAAAGAGCCACGTGTCTTAAATGTTTCTCCTTCTGCTTTTGCAACACTTATATGGAACGGTTTTACAACCTATGTTTTGCACATGAAAGTGACTTTCAATCAACTTGTCTCATCTTCCCCTAATGGAGCAGAGAAGCCACACAGATGGTGACCTGACTCACATTCCACTGGCCTGTAAACCCTGAGGACTGTCAGTTTGAATTGTTTGAACTGACATACCTTGTTTGAAGCCATACTAAGCCATATTTTTCTAGTGGATGCTTACCATTAAAATCCTACTATAAATTACATACTTTAGGGGCACCTGGGTGCTTCAGTCGGGTAAGCATCCGACTTCGTCTCAGGTCAGATCTCACTGTTTGTGTGTTCTAGCCCTGCGTTGGGCTGTGTGCTGACAGCTCGGAGCCTGGAGCCTGCTTCAGATTCTGTATCTCTCTTTTTGCCCCTCCCCCGCTTGTGTTCTCTCTCTCTCTCTCTCTCTCTCTCTCTCTCAAGATGGATAAATAAACTTTAAAAAATAACATACTATAGAAATCCATTATATGAATTTGCCATTTATTCTTCCCTGCTTCTCAGCAGCCTGTCCCGGTGTAATTTACTGTACTTCCTCCTCTTATCCTAGGTACAAATGCACGGATGTTTGGATGGGAGGGTGGCCCGGCCACGGCTCGCCAGCCCCGGATCAGCAGGCCTGGGTTGCCTCCAGGAGGCCCCACCCGCCACCCCCACTCCACCAGCAAGACCCTGCAGGCCTCCCAGATCCCGGGCTGACGGGGACTCCTGGTGCGGAAGCCAGATGAAGGCTCACACATCGGTAACACATTCGTGTTTCCCCAACAGCCCTGTTGTCCTGACCCACCTTCTGGGCAGGCTAGATTATCTCATTGTTTGTGTTTTTTAAGAAGCAGATTTTACAGAAGCCTGAGAGAGTGGAGCACGCTATCAGAGAGCCTGCATCCTCATCTCAGGTCTTCCGCTTGTGAGATAATGCCTCACAAGATAATGCCTCCAAGTCGTGGATCCAGGGCAACCTTCAGCCACCTCATCTGAAAAGTGGAGGAGGGTAACGGCAGCTACGTCAGCAGGTGACTAGGAGGGGAAAATGAAGTAATACATACGGCATTTTAGCCCCACACTTAGCATACAGTAAGTGCTCACTGTGAGTTACCTGCCACTGTCCTAGCAATTATGATTATTCCAACGTATTTCTTTTTTTTTCCTTACAAATAGTTTATTGTCCAGTTGGTTTCCACATAACACCCAGTGCTCATCCCCATAAGTGTCCTCCTCCGTGCCCATCCCTCCTCCCCCCCACATCCATCAGTCCTCAGTTTTTGTCAGCATTCAAGAGTCTCTCATGGTTTGCTTCTCTCCCTTTCCCCCACCATTTCCCCCCTTCTTCTCCCCCTTGTTCCTCCGTCAAGTTCCTCCTAATCCTCCTATACGTGCACACATATGATATTTGTCCTTCTCTGCCTGACTTATTTCGCTCAGCATAACACCCTCAAGGTCCATCCATGTTGCTACACGTGGCCAGATTTCATTGTTTCTCATTGCCGTGTAGTATTCCATCGCATAGATAAACCACATCTTCTTGATCCATTCATCCATCCAACGTATTTCTTTATCATCGCAACACTCTGGGCAGCCCCAGCATGGCTGTAGGTCTGAGAGCCGCACAGGCCCCTCCTGCTTAATCCTCCATCACTCTGCTGCCTCACCTCCTCATGGCCGCCCCCAGCCTCCCAGCCTCACCTCCTGCATCCCAAGGCTGGCTTTGAGGACGTTGGGCTCTCTCAGTCCTTGCCACAGTCTGGACAAGGTAGCATGTGGTACAACATGAGAGGACCCGGGTTCGCTTCCTCGCCCTACTGCTTCCTGTCAGGAGGCATGGCTGTTTGCTTCGAGTAAATGAGGATGGGCTGGAGGGAGGGTCCTGCCAGCAAGGCCAGGCCCAGGGCCCATGGTGTGTGACCGTGGCTTCTCACTGCAGACTGAAGGCACTTGGACGGGGCTTGGGATGCGGGTGGAATTGGAGGCAGTCAACCGCTGCCTGTCTCCTGGCTGGGGCTCAGGGAGCCCCAAGGGGCCAGGGCACGTACATGGGAGCAGGGCCTCAGATCAGGAGACCTGAGGTCAACACCCAGACACAGGAACTGGGCAGGCCTTGTCTTTGTGGGAAAAGGTTGGCCCCACCCCCAGGTGACTGAAGGGCTGCTCCCTGGAATCCACGGTCTGTGAGCACCGAGCCCATAGACTGGGTCAGGGAATGGCTGCCCGCGGTGGTCAGCCTGGCCTCGCTCTCCCCCCAACCCCCACCCGGGAGCAGTGCGGGGAGGGGCTGCGCTGTCCGCCTGGGGCCTCCTGCTTCCACACTGCGGACCCAGGAGGACAAAGTCAGAGCTGGCTCTGCTGGGGGGAAGCCGGGGAGGCAGACGCACAGGAAATGGGGTCTGGGGTCATGAGGAAATATGGTGCTACTTAGAGACATGTCCCCTGAGCCTTCTTTTTTTTAATTACGATTATTTATTTGGGGTGGGAAGAGAGAGAAAGAGAGCGCACACGAGCGGAGGAGGGACAGAGAGAGAGGGAGAGAGAGAAGACCCCAAGCAAGCTCTGTGTCAGCAGCGCAGAGTCCGATGGGGGGCCTGAACTCACAAACCATGAGATCATGACCTGAGCCAAGATCTAGAGTCAGACGCTTAATGAACTGAGCCACTCAGGTACCCCTGAGCCTTCTTTAACTCTGCCATAACATGGCAAAGGTGAAGGTCCCCAATATGCATGTTCTTAGGTATGTTAGTGAGATGAATATGAGAGGTAGTTTGGGGCTCCTGAGTGGCTCAGTCAGGCAGGCATCTGACTTGATTTAGCTCAGGTCACGATCTCACTGTTCATGGGATTGAGCCCAGTCAGGCTCTGCGCTGACGGGACAGAGCCTACTTGGGATTCTCTTTTTCCCTCTCCCCCTCTCTGCCCCTCTCCCACTTGAGCACGCTCTCTCTCTCTCTCTCTCAAAATAAATAACCATTAAAAAAAAAAAGAGGTAGTTTGGAATAGCTAAACTAATGTTCTTATATTGTCATTACTGTCCTTGATGTAAGTACACAACCTCCTTTCAAACTAAGGGCTTTACTAAAACTCATTTACAACATAAAAATGATACAACAAATTGGGGGATTCACAAAGATTCCTGAAATCAGAGCACGCTTCTGAGCAGGAAAACTGGTGACCAAACAGGCCGCTCCAGTGCCAGGCTGATGTTCAGGCGTGGTGCTGCTGTGACCAGGGTCCCCAGCCTGGGGACCCCCCCTCCCCCGCCACTGCTCTGAGCCAGTCCTGAGGGTGTCTGGAGAAGTCCTCATGGAGCAGGTGGCTGGTTCCATACTCCCCTGGGGTACACACTACCCATGGTGGGGGTACTGGCATCAAGCCAGCACATCTCTTATATTTGAAGAGATTATTGGGTTTGCAGCCTTCCTACCCACTCAGGCCGTTCATCCACCCCACATCCAATTATTATCCCATTTTTCACTGAATAGAAAAGCGGGACTCAGAGTGATTTGCCTAAGGGCACACGGCAAGCTAATGGCCAAGTGGGGCCTAGAACCCAGGTGCTGGGGTCCAGATCTGGCAAACCTCCCCATGGCACTTGGAGACACAGGGTCCCAGGACAAGGGCAGAAGCCAGGATCAGACAGCCAGTAGCTCAGGGGACAAGAAGCTGGCGCAGTTCGGAGCCTGGGGACACACACGGACAGTGTCTCAGTGGATGAAAACAGTGTCTGGTCATAGCACACAGGAGACACGTCCTTTCCTTTTTATAGTTTTCTGTATTGATGAGAATTTTTGCGCGAAGAAGTTTCACATTCATAATCAGACAAAATAATCATGTTACTTTTCTGGGAGGCAGTGGGGGGGGGAGCAAGGGGAAATCTGTACGCGACCGCATTAGAGCCCTTTGCACGCCAACAGCTGCTCTCGCAGGCAGGTCTCTGGTCTCACGATACCAGAGTGAGCGCCCCACCCCCACCCCGGATGATGGTTTCATGAATTCCAACTTGCAGTTTTCTTGGCTTGGTCCACTCTCTGGCAAACGCAGCGGCCCTCCCCCGTCCTTCAAGGGTTTTCCAGCAAACCTTTGCACTCAGTTCCCTGGCAGAAGATTAGGGGATCACATGGCTGGGTGAGTGGCATTTTCTGAATCATGGAATGGAAAGAAACCCTACACACAAAAGCTGCACACAGGGCCTCTGTTTCAAGCCCGGATGACAACACAGCGTGGGAAGTGATTCATCCCAGACTGCCCAACACGTGTGCTGGCCAGCAGAGGGGGTGCAACTCGGTGCTCAGTGTTCAGCGCTCAGTGCAGCTCGGTTCTGCGGTGACTAATAGAGTTTCTAAGACAGAGGGCAGGCCCAGGCGCCTCTCCTGCAGACCAGGGAGCCCAGTGGCCCTGCTCCCCGGGGTCTGGGGCCACCGGGGGCTGCTCGAAAGGTGTCTGGGGAAGTCACAGACAATAGGGCGGAGGTGAAGATGGTGGAGGATCCAGGTTAGGGAAATCAGAGGAAAGAACTAGGCGGACAGATGTGGGGAGAATATGGTCAGCCTTCCCTGAAAACCAGGGAGCAGACTCTGGCTTCTCCATTCCACATCCCAGAAACACAGCCCAGGATCTAGCAGACACAGAAGACATGTGCTCACCAATGCCAGGATGGACCTAATAAATAATTAACACACTCGTGGAGTCTTTGTGGAGTCCAGGCCTGGTCTGGGTCCTTGACAGATGGTAATCGCTCCATCCTCCCAACAGCCCCCTCTAGAACATCAGTGAACCCACTTTGCAGATGAGGAAATTCTGCACAGAAACATGAAATAGCTTGCTCAAGGTCATGAAGCAACCACTAACGAGAATTCCAACCCAAGGCATCCTTGTCCAGAATGCAGAGCTCCTCTTATAGGCCCGATACTGCCTTTCCTGTGCATTATCTGATTTAATCTGCACAACAGCAATACAGTAGAAGTATTGTTCCCATTTTAAAAGTGGGAAAACTGATGGGGCACCTGGGTGGCTCAGTCAGTTGTTGCACGTCCAACTTCGGCTCAGGTCATGATCTCACAGTTCGTGAATTCAAGCCCTGCATCAGGCTCACTGCTGTCAGCACGGAGCCCGCTTTGCATTCTCTGTCCCCCTCTCTCTGCCCTTCTCCACACTCGCTTTCTCTCAAAAATAAACATTAAAATCAAAAAAAGTACTTAAAAAATGGTAAAAATGAGGCTCAGAGAGGTTAAGTATGTTACCCGAAGTCACACAGCTGGTAAGCGATGAAGTGGGACTCACCCATGTGTGCCTGATTCCAATTCCCACGACCTGTTCCATGACGTTTGTGCTGTCCTCATCTTTTGGGACAGTGTCCCTCTTTTCTGAGTCCTCAGCATGCCCACCCATGGTTTGCCTTGGTTAAATCTTGACTCATCAATGGTAACCTCTTGGTTGTTCAACATAAGGGCCTCCCTTGCTGGAGAGGAAGGAGAGAGGTTATGCCCCAGAGCTGAAGGGACAGTGTCCCCAGGGTGGACTTTGAGGGATTTGTGCAAGTTGGGAAAGATGAGGGAAGTGAGGCAGAGCTAGCCGGCTGGCCAACAGATCTGATGGGTCTCCCCTGGCTTCATATTGAAACCCCCTTTTAGAAAACATAGGCTAGGAGTGGTAGAGATCTTGGTTGGGGTATGGGGGGGGGTCACTCCAAGTGGTAGCTAGAGCTGAGAGGCACTCATCACATCCACATCCACGGGCTATTCTTTACCCCATGGACCACCTCTCTTTGGTGTCAGCCAGGAACTGACAGGTTAATACAGGATCTGAAACTCCCAGTTGACAAGCCACAAAGGTATATTATATACAGATTTTATTTGGCTGGATTTATTGCTTTTGTTGTTATTTACAGATGATGTCTTTAAGCAAGGTGTGTTTTCTCCAGTTTGCCACAGGCCCCCTATTTCCCATTGCCTTATACTCTCCCACTCTCTGGGGCAAGTTACCATGTTACTGCAGCTGCTGCTGGAGTTTGAGACCCTTAAGATATAAAGTAATTTAGTACCAGAATTTCACCTGGAAAAAAAAAAACTACTTGTGCCTCCTAGAGCAAAATAAGGACACTGAAGCCCTGTGATGTTATGGTCAGATCTCCAGTGAGCAGCTGCTTCTGGAATGGACCAGAGACCAGAATTTACTTTAATCTCCCCTTCTCTGGGCCTGGACCAGACCTTGTGTATTAGTTTCCTGTTGCTGCTGTAACAAAACTATCACAGGATGGCTCAGTTGGTTGAGCATCGGGCTTCAGCTCAGGTGGTGATCTTGAGGTTTGTGAGCTCGAGCCTCACATCAGGTTTGCAGCTGTCAGCATGGGGCTTGCTTGCTTCAGATCCTCTGTCCCCATCTCTCTGCCCCTCTGCCGCTTGCACTCTCCCCAAAAATAAGTAAATATATTTTTTAAAAACCATCACTTGGTGGCTTAAAACAATGCCAGTTTATTATCTTATAGTTCTGGAGGCCAGATCTCCAAAATCAGTTTTACCGGGCTAAACTCAAGGTGGCTGCAGGTCTGAGTTCCTTCTGGAGGTTCACATTATCACTCCTACCTCGGCTTCTGTCACTGGTACTACTGTCTGATCCTCCTGCATCTCTTGTACAAGGACCCTGGGATTACAGGCAGAGCCCATGCAGAAAATCCAGAATACTCTCCCCATCCCAAGGTCCTTCACTTAATCACATCTGCGAAGTCCCTTTTGCCATAGTCACAGATTCCAGGGATCAGGGTAGGGACATCTCTGTGGGGTTATTATGCTGTTTCCTTCCCATCCCCACCCAGTATAGGAAGGCTCGGGATCAAGTTCAGAGGGTGGCAAGAGCAGGGCTCTTGGAGGGTGGGCATTCTGAGCCCTCCGAGCCTGGCTGGGCCACAGCACGATCCTGCCCGTTCTGATCCCAGGACACAAGCAGCTGCCCTGCTGGTCACCTGAGCAGAGGCCTAGGCGGCATACCTATGAGCTTTGTACTCCATGAGCAATCTCTGTCCCTGCCTGCAAAACATTGGCCGGACCCCTCGTGCCCGTCTCCCCTCTTACACTCAGCTGTACACCTTCCCAGCTCCTCCCAAAGGGAAGCAGGTCCTGAAAAAACAAAACAGCTCCAAGAAAAACAATTCCTGCCCTTGGGGAGTTCCCAGGCTGATGAGGAGAGTGTGGAGGTGCAAACATGTGCACATAAACACATGCACGCACAGGCGTGCAAGCCAGCCCCAAAGAGAGCCCCATACGGGAGCCCAGAGCCCTGCAGCTGCGGAGAGTAACACACCTGGGGAAGTGGGCTGTGAGCGAAGGCAGGGGCGGAGCCCAGGAGGCTCAGACTGAAGGCCTCCCAGAAGAGGCCCCCTGCTACCTGGGCGGGTCACAAACC
This sequence comes from Crocuta crocuta, assembly GCF_008692635.1. Lineage (NCBI taxonomy): Eukaryota > Metazoa > Chordata > Mammalia > Carnivora > Hyaenidae > Crocuta > Crocuta crocuta. The sequence goes on along the minus strand of NW_027529934.1, from coordinate 2,922,500 downwards.
TCAGCCAGGGCCAGCGGGGGCCGAAAGGAACACCAGATGCCTGCCAGGCTGTGCGTGGCACCTGGGTGGAGTGGAGCCCGCCGGGCTGTCCCGTGAGGTGGTGGTTTCGGTTGAGGTGGGTTAAGGGCGCGGTGGAGGCTGGGCAGCCAGAGCCCCCCCACCACCACCACCACTACCGCCTGCAAGCAGAGGCATCTGTTTAGGGGAGGAGCCAGCTTGTCCCCAACCCCTGGTCTGTAGCAAATGTTAAATAAATGATGTTTGAAGGAAAGGAGGAGGAGAGCAGGAGAGAATGGATCCATTTAGGGAGGAAAAGAAATAAGAGTCATCAATTGGGATTTTTGTTTAATTTATTTGTTTATTTTGAAAGAGAGAGAGAACGTGCAAGCTGGGGAGGGGCAGAGAGACAGGGAGAGAGAATCCCAAGCAATGTCAGTGCAGAGCCCGATGTAGAGCTCGAACCCACAAATATGATCATGACCTGAGCCAAAACCAAGAATCAGATGATTAACTGACTGAGCCACCCAGGTGCCCCAGGATTTTTTTATTTAATTGAATAAACTCTTTCAACCTTGTAAACATTAAACCCTTTAAAAAGAGATGGTGAGGGGAACCTGTGTGGCTTAGTCGGGTAAGCCTCAACTTTGGCTCCGGTCATGATCTCTCGGTTCGTGAGTTCAAGCCCCGTGTCAGGCTCTACACTGATAATGCAGAGCCTGGAGCCTGTTTCAGATTCTGTCCCTCTCTCTCTCTCTCTCTCTCTCTGCCCTCCCTCCCTTGCTCACACTCTCCCTCTCTCTCAAAAATAAATAACATTTTTAAAATTTTTTTAAAAAAGAGAGACAGAAAAATTCTGGAGATACAGGTTCAAGGAGCTTGTTGTCCTGTGTCAGGGTCTGGGCAAGAACCTCATCCCCTGGACCCCCGTCAGGGGCTTCCCAGAAGAGCCACCTCCCCTCCCCCCCACACACAGCTGGGAGCCCAGTGAACTAGAGGGTGGGCAGGATCCTGAGCTCCTAGGCCCGGCTCAGGTAAGACAGACGCTGACTCTAAGGCCTGGCCCCCAAAGCTCCGTCTCAGAACCCCACTCAGCCCTGGGGCCTTCTTACCCTCACACCTCCTCCCTCCCCAATGCCAGGAAACCTTTCATTCCTCTAAGAGCAAGCAGGCATTGGCTGTTAGTCAGCTGAGCCCTGGGCTCAGAGCTTCCTGAAGAAGGTTGAACTGTGAACTCTGTTTACCTGCTTTTGGAACAGGCTAGATGGGGCCTCCACCCTTTTCTGTCTGCGGCAAGCAAGGGGTCAGGTCCAAACAGAGGTATTCCTGAGCCCAAGAGAGCTGTGACGGTGCCTTAGAGAAGAAATATGCGCGCAGATAAGCTGCAGTTCTCACATAAAGCAAGGTTGTGTGTTTATCCCAGCTTGTATCTCCTGGGGCCACCTGTCCCTGGTGCCTGCTGCTGCTTCCGCCCACCCCCACCCCCACTTCAGCTGGACCTGGGAGGGGGTGAGGGAAAGGGCAAACAAGAGCATCTGAGGCAGGGGTGGGTGTTCAGTCAGATGTCAGCTCTAGGTGGGAGGAGGGTGTCCCAACTCACTCGGGCTCCTGTGCCGGTGGTGAGCGCTAACAAGTCGGCATAAGGTTTGCCTCGGCCTCAGGNGCCCATGACCTTAGAGGATGTCCGTGATGCAGTGGGCAGCAAGTGCAGGGAGCCTTGAGGCTGCAAAATGCCCCTTCCCTGGCATATCCTCAGAGACGTCCTCTCCATTTCCCCTCCAGTCCCCACCCCCCACATGCCTGTGCCCCTTCCCTACTGAAAACGTAGACCCTGGCTGTCAACCGACCTTACAAAAGCAGGCCTCCCTCTCCCCCACTCCCTGCCCAGCGCATCTGTCCTCAGTCCCCACCTGAGACCACCCTTGAGGACCCCCCAGCACTGCCAGAAGCCCTGAGCCCTGCGGGGGGGTGGGGGGAGGCACCTTGCTGGGGTGGGAGTGGGAGCTGCAGCGAGGGCTTGGGCCTGCGCCCCCTGATGCCACCGCTTTGTCTAGCTAGGCATGGAGTGGAGCTCTGTGACCCGGGCTGAGGACCAGCCTACCAAGCATGATTTCCGTGCAGAAGCCGCATTCTGAATCCCGAGCCACCAGCTTGCAGAGGTATGGAAACCCAGGATTTGGAGTGATTTGGGTGCAGAGGGGAGGGCAGAGTCGTAGCCCAGAAGCCACCGCAGCTGCTCTCTGCGGACCCTTCCTAGTGGCCCGCTCACCCCTCAGCCTGTCCTCTGTACCTTCCACCGCCTCCTTCCAGCTCCCGCTGCCAGTTGCCATAACTGCCATCACTGGGCAAACAGAGCCTTGAGAACGCAGCGGGTCCTCAGCATTCGTGGCTTTCACTTGCCAGTTTACCTACCTGCTAACATGTGTTACCCCAAAATCAACACTCAAGGCTCTTTTGTGGTCCTTCGGGAACAGCATGCAGAGTGGTGAAAATCTGAGTTGCCTGCCTGGACATTCCCGGCTGAGGCCAGCAGACGCCGCTCCGCCTCCTCACGTCAGCTCCCACACTGCAACAAGGGTCCTGGTCTCAGACCGAGTAGTGCCGTGCTTTTTGGCTTTTTGTGGTTTGGTTGGTGATTTCGCCAGGGCAGCGCTGCCGGGCCGCCTGGGAGTTCCCCAGCACGAGAAGGCTGTGATGGGCCCTGCAGAGAAAAGATAGTGTTAGGCAAGCTTCGTTCAGGCAGGAGTTGCAGCGTTGATGGCCAAGTTCAATGTTAAGGGATGAGCAGTATGTATCAAATAGAGTCTTTAAAGAGAAGGTTATCGATTGTTTCAGTTGATGAAAAGTTTGTGTTCAGAGGGTCACAAGAATTTAACCCTATATTTTCCCCAGGGGCAGAGGTTCAGAATTTGCTAACTCACTGTTGCCAGAGACTCCATAGAATGTAACTACCTCAAATAATGAGAATCCACCATGTAGTTGCCTGGGCTCACCCGGATTTAGCATATCAGGATCTCCTGGAATCTGTGTTTTTCTTTTTTTTTTCTTTTTCTTTTTTAAGGTATATTTTTGAGAGAGAGAGGCAGAGAGAGGGGGAGACACACAACCTAAAGCAAGCTCCAGGCTCTGAGCTGTCAGAACAGAGTCTGACACGGGGCTTGAACTCATGAACTGTGAGATCATGAACTGAGTGAAATGAGGTCAGATGCTTAACAGACTGAGCAACCCAGGTGCCCCGCATCTGTGTTTTTCAAAGTACCATAGGTGATTCCGATGCAGGGTCTGGGTGGGAACCACTGCAGTGATACCTCCAAGTACCCATGTTAGACCTGTTGGGTTCAGACAGTCGTGGTGGCCATCTTGAAGCAAACTTCTGTCCAACTGGGAGGGGATGTATAGCGTGCTGTGGGGAAAAGAACAAAGGACTGATGAGGCATCAGGGCTCTGGAGACTCTGTGTGAACTCGGCAAGTCATCTGATGTTTAGGGCCCCAGTTTCCCCACTCAGAAGATGAAGATAATAAAACCTACACATGGTGGGATTTGCTCTGAGATTCAGACATGTCTTGTGAGCTAGGACTCCAGGAGTCCACCGGTGTCTCTTGAGAAAGAATTCATTCTAAGAGAAAAGGCAGATGGTCTTGGCCAAGAGTGAAGGGCACTTTCCTGGGGAGGGAAAGGAGGAAGGACAACTCAGGGAACCACTCAGTGTTTGTCACTCAGTTCTGCTTCTGGCCTGGCCCCTAAGGGTTTGCCCCTGAGGAGACTACAGGCAAGGCTGCTTGCCAAAGAACCTTGGTGAAACCCAGGGACCCAAGGCCACTACTATTGGAACAGCTCATATGACCCCAGGCAGAGGCAGGATGTCTCCCCTCAAGGAAGGGTGACATGCACTATGGCTGTCTGGCTCATCCTGTGGGCGCTGGTACCTGCACGGGCAGCGTGCCTCCCGTCCCACCCTTCCCCCAACCCCTTGATGTTGCACCTTCTTGAGCTTTGGAGGCAAGGCTGCAGATGTCACCTCAGAAAGTTAGAACTGAGGTAGGAAGGACCCAGCTCCCGAGCTCGGCTATGGCACTTCCTAGGGATCACCCCAAGGGTGAAACCTGGAGGCCCCACACGGGCTGAGGGAGACACAAAGCCCAAGAAAGACTGTTAGTGCACGGTCACGTGACCATTTTTTCACCCCAGACTTGCTTGGCTGGAGAGATGGGGGTCCCAGATGCTTGAATATCAACCGAGCCGGTAGCTATGAAAGATTTGGAAGAGGTGGGAANGGGGCGCCCTTCATGAACTGGAGCCGCCGGAGGCTTCTGGTGCATCTGCACGTCTGCACTTCTCTCAAAAGCCTGAGACACGCGCCAGCCGGCGTTTACCCGCACAGCCAGCGGGCCTGGTCTCTCTGTCAGCAGGGGTGTATTTTGCACAGTGTTTCTTTGTTTGCTTTCGGTTGAGGAACTGTATCTTTCCCCCCCTCCCCGCCCTTACCGCCAAAACCCAGAAGAGCTGGACAGCAGGAAAGTATGTCAGGGTAGAGAGCTGGTCCTGCCGGGTGGCTTCCTGCCACCCGTCGCACCTGCTTTGTGCAGGTTCTGTCCTCTAGCTCTCCACTACCCACCCTTTCTTCTAGACAGTTCTCCC
>NW_027529934.1:2896331-2917689 GCF_008692635.1 Crocuta crocuta | reverse complement strand
TCCCCTCCCCTTCTCCTTCTACCCCCATCCCTCCCCTTCCCTTTCCCTCCCTCTCCCTTTCCCCTTCCTCTTCCCCTTCCCCTCCCTCCCCTTCCCTTCCCTTTTCCTTCCCTTGCTGCCAGGCTTACCCGTAGGTGTCACATCCTGGGCTTTTCCCGTAGCAAAGATACAAAGACTCAGTCAAGTCACTTCAGGAAGAGGTTTTATTGGCAAGAAGGACACACATGGGAAAGGAAACAGAAACTCTGAGGATCTGAGGCAGCACAGCTTTGTTCTTCCCCCAAAGGCCCCAGAGTCTCCTGCCATGTCTCTCCCACCTCTGCCCAGGTGCCCCCTCAGTCCCGCTTGCACTGACCACCCAGCTCAAGAGTTTCACCTCAGTGCCCTCAGCTCCCTCTGCTGCTGTGATCCACTGGAATTTTCCAGCGCGGAAACTGAGTGGTCCCCCTTTTCAGGGCATGGCTGCTGGCTGACCAGCCTGTGGGGCTGCTGCAGGGCCGGTGACCTTGTTGGTAGGTGACAGGGCGGCCGCCCTGTGCCTCAGTTGTGCAGCAGATCTTCTGGCCGGGGCTTGAGGCATGGCCGCACCTCAAGGAGTAACAGTCCGGAAGGACCGCCCCTTCCCCAGAACCTTCACCGGGACACGGTGAGCCATAGAGAAGCCCGCGCGCGGCCTCACCTCCAGGGGGCGCCCTGTGGGCAGGCCAGGCCAAGGGTAAGCCGCAGTTCAGCAAGGAGGCAGGGGTGGGGTGAGGTGAGGTGTGCAGGGACAACTGGATTTGAGATGGCTTGTCCCGTCTCCCCTCACTGTCCCTTCTCCCGGAGATACTGAGATCTGCACGGGGAGGAGCTGAGAACAGACTCTGACCTCTCCCTGGATAAACTGGCTCTTCTTTCTCAGAGGACGTCAGTTACTAACCAGCTGCGGGGGTCAAAAAACTGCTTTTGCTCTTCCCCGAGCCCACCCTGGCACAAAATCCCCCAGAGACCCCCTGGTTTGGGCCCTCTGACACTAATGTCAGAGAATGCTAAAGACGTGTCATGGAGGTGGCAGCCGCTGGACGCACCGCCGGCCCAGGGCCAGGCAACAACGTTTGGAATTGTTAAAACTCAGAAACAGGGGTGCTCCCTGCCGGGGTGCAATCCAGACGTCGGAGGAGGGGGCGCCTGCCAGCTGGTGTGGACGTCTCGGGGTGGGGGAGGGGCGGAAAACTTTTCCAAGCGTTGGAATCCTGCAAATTGGATTCAGTTGCTGCTGGGGTGAAGCAATGCGGGGGGAGCCGCGGGAGGAACCCGAGGTAACCGGGGAGCGGCGGGCCTCCCCTCTAGCGCCTCCTGCCGGCACAGTCTAACAGGCAGCCGCTGGCCAAGCCGGAAGTGGATTGCCCCGTGTCGGCCCCAGCACAGCAGAAGGGAGGGGAGAAGAGAGACCAGCACACCCACGAGCCGCAGCCCGAGTCTACTCTCTTGCACGGGTGTGTGTCTGTGTGTGTGTACACACAGACCACAAGCTCCCTCCCTGCAGACTGGATTGTGAGTCCTGCCCCATGGTTATCAGAGCTGCGGACAAGCTTCATGGCTCTGACTGGCAGAGACTTCTCTGATTCTCAACTGCCAGCCTCTGGGCCCTGTCACCACCCCACCGCCAAACAGACCCTGGTTTGAGATCTTCTGTCAAAAGGAAGCTCAAAATTCTTCATCCCCGGAGGGTTATCTGGCGGAGGAGACATTACAGCGCCTGCCTCACTGTCCTGGAGGAGGATGCCAGGAGCTCAGAGAAAAGCAAGGTGTGTGCTACATTGCTCAGCGCGTAGTAAACACAGTGGAACCCCGGTACCAATGGAAGGTACAAGCTAAAATCCGTTCTGGTCTCCATTTAACTGTCACCTCCTCAGAGAGATCATCGAAGCCCACTGTGCCTAATCAGGGGCCCTGCCACCCTGTTGTTCTCCATCATCGTGTGAAGTCATTTCCTGCAGTGCACGGGTCATGGACAATTCCGGGTTTTTGTGGTGTGTTTATTGACAGTTGCCTCTACATAGCAACTCACGAGGGCAGGGCCATGTTGGCTTCCTTCACTACTGCAGACTCAGGACGTAGCCCAGTGCCTGGCACATAGTAGGTCTCAATAAGGGTTTGTCAAATGTACCAACTTAAAAGTTTAAAATGTTCTAGATGAGAGGCACCTGGGTGGCTCAGTCGGTTAAGCGTCTGACTTTGGCTCAGATCATGATCTCACGGTTCGTGGGTTCGAGCCCCGCGTCAAGCTTTGTTCTGACAGCCAGCTCAGAGCCTGGAGCCTGCTTCAGATTCTGTGTCTCCTTCTCTCTCTGACCCTCCCCTGCTCACACTGTCTCTGTCTCTGTCTCTCTGTCTCTGTGTGTGTATGTCTCTCTCTCTCAGAAATAAATAAAAAAGTTTAAAAAAACTTTTTTAAAAAGGTTCTAGATGAGCCTTGATGAGCTGATGGGTGGTGAATCTATGAATTAGTGGTATAGGGGGCTTAACACTCTGAGAAGAACATTGTAGAAGGTAATCGCTCTCCATTTCCAGATCAGGAGCATGACAGGCAGGAGGATGGTTCTGCTGGGCTCGTGGGCTGCTGTCCACCCAGGGGGACTGGAGCCTAAGCCAGGCTTCCCCCATGTCATAATTTCACCTCCTGAACCACAGATGTATTGGGCTCACTGGATGCGAGAGCTGGCGTGAGGTACGACTCCATGGATTCTGAACATGGTGAGGTTCTGAACATGGCTCCACATCACCATCACCAGAGGACATCTAAAAACACCACTCTGTGGAAACCCCTCCCACTAGCTTCTGATTCTTTTAGGTCCCTAACTCAGTTGTAGCCCACTGGGTCTCCAGAAACATGAGCCTAAGACCTGTCCTGAATGCCACACACTATAAGCATGGGAAAGTTACTTAACCTCTCTGTGCCTTGATTTCTTCACTTATAAATGGAAATCATAACAATCCCAAACTCCGAGATTTCTTGTGAGGATCAATGTTGTGTGCATTCAGCTCCTGTTGCAATGCCTGAAGCATAAATACTGCATAAAATGTAGCTATTATTGTAACAAGTATCTCACCACTAGTTAGCGGCTGACGTGGAGCATGGGGCGAGCATCCAAGCCTCCTGATCCCGGATCCAGTGTTCTTTCCAACACGTCACTCCGAATGTGCACACAGCATTCCCTCTGAGGCCAGACTCGACAAAGAGAACATATGGTCGCTGCCCTGGGACTCTTTAATCAAACCACATGGAAGAGAGATTTGCACCTGAGAACACAGAGCAAATCTGACCCCTGGAGAACTGGTACCCGGAGAACCCAGGCGTTCAGCTTTCGGGTCCTTTGAGAAGCTTCTGGCTGCTCCCGTTAGCATTTCATTACGGAAATATTGGAAACCAAAAATAGAAGTTCTTGAGGGGAGCATAATCCTCAGGGCTTTACAAAACAGCTGCTCACGAGTTCCATGGATCAACCACCAGGGGGCGCACTTGTCCCGCGCACGGGGCCACGGGTGGGCCAAAAGCTTCCGCGAAGATCCCAACATCCCTCCGCACCTTCGCGACCCAGCCTTGTCACACTCAAGTCCCTGTGGCTGGGGTCCCCCAGGTCACCAGCTCCTGGTGCTGGGGAAAGCTTTTGGCAGCTCAGCCTGCCGCTCCCCTCCTTGGAGACCCCTTAAGAGCAAGGAGAGTTTTTGTATTTATTTTCCTGCCCTTATTTTCCTGGCTTCTCTCCCCACACCGTCCCTCCCCTCCCAGCATCCAAGACCTGGATCTGCTGCCAGACACATAGGGGGCATGAAATACACACATGGTTCGCTGGTGAACAGGTCTGTGAAATCTGGTGAAATTAATAAGTTGTGGAAAGGAGGCTGCCTGAACTTTGACAGGATGGTGGGGACCAGGCGGAGGGTTATAGCTGCGGGTTAAGGGGAAAGTCATGGCTACGTGGGAAAGAGGGGGTGGGAGGGCACAGGCAGGCGGGTAACATGTGTTCCTGGGATCTGGCTCCTGAGAGGCTCTCAATGCTGAGGTGGAACCCTTACCTCAGGGCCCTGGGCAGCAGTAGCAGGAATATGCAGAGACCAGCCCAAGCGGCCCCCAGCCATGGCATCGCTTGTCCCGTGGCCATTGTTAGCCTCTGCTGTCTTTGAGGCGGCTTGTAGCTGCCACCGTCAGGCTATGAACTCCACAGGTGGGCTTGGGTCACAGCACCTCCCTCTGGGGGATGCCACGGAGCTCAGCACCCTGATTCCATATCACACACCCTTAGCCCAAAGGAACCTCTTTCAAGAGAACCTCTGGGATTTCAGAGTCTCTGCCACCAGACCAGCCTGCTGCATCCTGCCCTGCCCTGGGCTGCAGCCCACCTGCCCTGGGCTGGGGCTCCCCTGGCCGGCCCGATGTCCAGGTAGAACACGGCAGAGTGAGAAGCACACAGTCCGGAAGGACGACTTGGGTTGGAATCCCAGGACTCTAGGACCTAGTCCGCATCACAGATGTGGGTTCCCGGGCAGGTTACTTGTTCTTCCTGAGACCCAGTTTGTCATCTGCAGAATGTTCGTATCTCCTTGCAGAGGATCAAATGAAGTAGCAAATACCTGGTGCCGACACACGGCTCATGCCTAGCTCATGAAGTGCCACGTTTGTAATGTCATCGACACAGCAGGGGACTTGGGCAAGGGGCCTGCGGCAATGCTAAGGAGCAGGGTGAGTGGCAGAGGAGGCAGGAAGCAGGGGCAGCCGGGGGGGGGGTGAGTACAGGGGTGCTCTTGGCCAAGTGGAGGTGACCACAGCCAGGAAGATGCAGCAAAGTCAGTCTTCCAGGAGGAGGGGGAATGAGAGGGGAGCCAAAAGCTGGCTCACAACAGGGAAGAGACGGCTGCAGCCTGATTGGCCCCAAGTAGGGCCACACCCACCAAGCACCCCTGGAAACCTTGGGTCCCCCCTTCCAGACACCTTAGGGTCTCACTCCTGCTTCTGACCTTCCCCTCTCAGCTGCTGGTTCTCCCCCCTCGGGGCTTCTCCTGGATCCCGCTTCCCAAGGACACTTTGCAGCTCACTCTGGCGTCACCCTTTGGCAGCGCTTTTCTGTTCCCTTCAGCTATCCTGGGCAGCAGCTGTCCCCGACCCCCACACCCCGGGGCCTCCAGAGGCTCAGCCCATGGAGCCCCAAGCCCTGGAGGCATCCCAGAGGGGAGCTGGTGAGGACAAGAGTGGGGAGCTCAGGTGGGGCTGAGACTGAGCAGGGGGGGAGGGTTGGCAGAAACAAGGCTGCGGGCCAGGCTGGAGGGGGTGGGCCCGGAGCCAGGGGGCTGAGGACTTGGCCAGAGACCCAGACAGTCCGGGTGAGGCCTGGGACAAGCTCGGCACAATGGACACACCTGATATGAGGCCTCTGGCCCCAAGACGGAGTCTCGTGCTGGAGGCCTCACCTGGATAGGGCCGGGCGGCCAGTGAAGCCTCACTGACCCCACTGGGAGGGGACGGAGGTGGCAACACAGGGACTGAGAGCGGTGCCTCGTATCGGGAGATGGGCGACTCCGCCAGCGCACTGTTTTCCCTTTGGGCTTCAGAGCAGGTGGTCCTCAGGAAGCCCAGAGAGCTCAGATGGGCCCCTGCCCGACCCGGGACAGGCTCTCTGCCAGTCGGAGCAGGCTTTTCCTCCCGGTCTCAAGGCTTTCCAAGACTGTCCGTGCCGCTTACCATCTGCTGTGGTGGTTGCCGGGGAACCACTTACTATTTTTGTACGTTGTCCACATGACCTGGCTTTGGAAAGGCTCAGGCATGGTCAGTCCAGGAATAATCCTGGAGGTGGTGCCCAGTGGGCTCCGACTGGAGACCGCAGTCAGAGGGTGGGAGCCCAGGAGGGGGCCTGGAATCCCAACCTACATCCCTGGGTGTAGGGGAAGGGCGGCCACCTAGGAGAGGGGTACCCCATGTGCAGGAGAACCAACCCATTCACTCATCAAACACAGAAAGCGCTAGGCATTCATTGTGCTAGAGGTGGACAGAGAGCTGAGAACAGGACAATTCAAGCTTCCTTGATGAGGTGATATATCTCAGCCAAGAGAAGGTTCTGTAGGTGATATGGGCAGGAGGGAAGTGACGGAGTAGGCAGTTAGTTGAAAGAGCGTTCCAAGCAGAGGGAACAGCATGTACAAGGGTGCAGGGGACATTTCGAGAAAGACATCTTATGTAACTGAAGTCACCTGACTTCTAGAGTATGAGATAGGGTCTAACCCCAGGGGAAGGGAAAGTGAGGCAGGGACCCCAACCATCATGTGGGGTGAGGGGTGGGGCAAGCTGCACCACAGTGGCTACACCCAGGCACACCTGATACCAGGCCTCCGGAAGCATGACTGTAGTCCAGGCAATCCTCTGGGGAGAGGCGGGCAGGTTTCCTCACTGCCCATGGCACTCTGGGAGAATCTCCAGAGCATCTGAGAAACCAAAGAGTGAACAGCGGGAGGGAGATCCCATCAGGCGAGCTGGGTCACTGCTCGAAGTTCAGGGCTGAGCAGCACGTGTTCAGGGAAGGGACAGGAGTGTGCTGAAGCTGGCCACCCTGACTTCTTCTGACCCGGCCTGTTGCCAAGGCCCTACCTGCAGAACTGAAGGTTTCTTCTTGTGTCGGTCCATGAACCTGCTGGGAAGTCCAAGAAGCCATCAGTCCTCAGGTGGGGGTGGGACGGAACCGAAGGGGAAGAAACCAAGAAAAACTGAGCACCCACCTGATATTATGAATCTGCTCAGTGCATCACAACATGACACGTCCGGGGCTGATGCCAGCCTTGTGAAATGGGTGTTTCGGCTCACATTTTAAAGATAAGGAAACTGAGGCTCTGCGAAGCTAAATAACTTGTCCAGGATTATAGAGGTGGTAAGCAATGAAACCAGGAGTCACACCCAAGTCAGTCTGACCCTAAACCCTGTCTTTTTCCACAAAACAAATGCAATCCACTGCATGCCCGCTGTGTGCCAGGCATTAAGCTAAGCACGGAAACCCAAAGACAAGATGTAGTATCTTTTGTAAGAATTTGGTGAGATCATGTGCAAAGGACCTGTGGCAGATTTTATTTTCCCAAACTGGCCTGGTGCCCCTTGATTCTGGGTGAGACATTGTGGCTGCCATGATGAGTAGCAGTAACACTGCCTGATGCTAGATGTGGGGTCATAAAACGAGGCACAGCCCAGCTGTGGACCATGAGAAGTCATGCATGGAGAGGAACTGAGCTCCCTGCCAAGAGCCAGCCCTACCTGCCAGAAATGTGAGTGAGCCAGCCTTCATCATTCCAGCAGAGGCCCCAGACAGCAGGGATGGACACACATTCCCACTGCGCCCTCTCAGTTACTGACCCACAGAGGAATAGCTGTTTCACACCAGTAAGCTCTCGGGGTAATTACTTCCACTGCTATCATCACGGAAGCAGACTTTGTAAAGTGCTTTCATGTGTGAGGTGTTACTAGTAAACCTGAGGTTGACATAGGGCAGTTGTGTTGGTGTCTGAGCAGGGTCTTACCCTGGGTTCTACCCGTCCTGTGCAGGGACACACATCTGGGAAATGATCCATGGGATCAGGCTCAGGGGATCGGAGTCGGGGGAGTGGCTCTGGGGAGTGCTACTGAGCTGATTGGCCACTGCGTGCTGCTGGGGCCCTGCACCACCTGAGAGCCGCAGGGTGTGGGAGGGGCCTGCTGACTCCAGCCCCTATGTTTTCGGAGAGGGANAGATCGGCTTAGACAGCTTGCTTGGCAAAGGAACCCAGCGAAGATGCTGATCCTGGCGCTGAGAGATTACACCACGTGTGCTGGGCTGACAGGCTGCGAACTGGAGTGTAAAAGGTGAGCGACACATCCTGGTGTTAAATAGCCCGCCAGGCGGTACTTCCACACGATGTCCTGAACCGAGGCCTGCAGGGTCAACCTCTGCCTGGTCAGTTTCCCCACCGCTGGGAGACAGCCTGTCTCGCCTCTCTGGAAAGGCCTGTGCAAACCAGGCCCTGTGTCCTCAGAGCCACTACCTCGCCTGTAGGTGACCCCAATCACAGCCCTCCCTAGGGAGGGGGCCGGGACAGGGCACCCACTGCGCCGTGGAGACTGGGCTCTGGGCACGGGTTTCCAGCTTCAGCCCCTTGCAGAAGCGTCTCAGGAACTGACGGAGTCCCAGCAGGCCGTGCTTTTTAGAGACCGAGGCTTTGAGAAACAGCTTTTTGAAGGAAGCCAGTGCAGAGGGTGAGGTTGCTTCATTCAGACCCTTAGCCTTTTTTCTCCTGGAACCTAATGATGTGGTGAGGAGACCCCCTGGAGCAGGTGTGTAAAGAAGGCCTGTTCAGGGTCAGGCTGGGACCTGGGGAGAGATGCTGTCTGTCTGACCTCACCTCTAAGGACCTGGGTTGCTGGTCAGCGCCAGTACTCACTGCTCTGGAACATTCAATACTTAGTGGTCTTATTTTCCAAATGGAGAACAGGGCTCCTTGCCTCGGGCCCTTGTTCTCTGCCATTAAGCCTTTAAGCCACTTGTTCCCTGTTATGCAAGGGAGCTGGTGTGCGCCACCTGCCAGGGAGGAAGGTCCCAAACAGCGGCAGGCCCTGGAGCACAGAGAGGGAGGGAAGGATCAGCGCTCTGGGTGCCTGGGTGCAGGGAGTAGCAGCCTCTCCGTCCCCCCATGAGAGGCAGTGGAGGGCTTGCGCCTCGGGAAGGAACTTCCATTTAGGAAAGGAATTCACCAATTATGTCAATGTCAACAGATGCAGGGGGCCTACTGTAGACCAGGCATGGAGCTTCCGCTCTGAGAGGCTGAACTAGAACTTGAATGGGGAATGGATGAGAACCCAACCCCTTTCCACTCTCCTCCTGCTGCCTTTGCTTCAGCCTTCTCTTCTCCTGGGTCAAGAGACCCTTTAGTTCCTTTAGCTCCTTTCTTCCTTCTTCATCCCAAGTCTGCTGGGAGGAGGCCTGGCCTCAGCAGCTAAATACAGTCCCTCGCGTTGGCTCTGGACTGAGGAGTTTCCTAGGTTCTGGGGCTTTCCATGCAAAAGCTGCAAAGTCCAGGAAGCTTGGCCACCTCAAGGAGGGTCTGTGCTGGACCCTCAAGGCTCTCATTGGGGGCAGATGGGCTCATATGTAGGCAATTATAGCCACGCAGGTGAGTGCTAAGCTCTAGGGGACCCCAGAGGAGATGAGTCTAGATGGAGTCTTTTAAGGATATAAGGCTTGAAACCAAAAAAACAGGGGCACCTGGGTGGCTCAGTTGGTTAAGCATCCAACTGTTGGTTTTGGCTTGAGTCATGATCTCACGGTGTGTGAGTTTAAGCCTCGTATCGGGCTCTGTGCTGACAGTGCAGGACCTGCTTGGGATTCTCTGTTCCTCTCTCTCTGTCTCTCAGAAATAGATAAGTAAATACTTTAAAATTTTTTAAAGAAAAAAAGAAAGCAAAGAAAACATGACAAACCAGCATGGCAGAAGGGGTAAACAGAACAGCAGACACGCGATGGGGCCGCTCCCCAGGCCAGCCTGTTTCCCTCCCCTGAGCTGCTCCACCTGTGTGGAGCCTTCCGGGGCTGCCCAGGTTTCCGTGTGCTCCGTCCCGGAATCTCTAAGTGAAAGGCACTCGGATTCAGGGGAGACCCTTGCTGGGGGTGTACCACCTCGACGTGGGCAGAACTGCCCCAGGATAGAGGAGCCTGAGGCCCTGAGGGAAAACTGCTCTTTAGTGAGGGTCTGGGGAAGGTGAAGCGATGGGAGTGGGGGTCCTGGAAAGTTCCCAGCAAACTGAATTTGGAGCCCTTCCCCACGCTGCAGACAAGGCTGTAAGGAATGGAACCCTACCCCTGATGATGTGGGAAGTGGATGGCATGTAAGGAAAAGAAGTCGCCTCTCAGGTGTTTCCAAGGACTTGTAACCATTTGTCTGTGTTCATACATCATTTGTTTTGGGGCCACATGTCCCCGTACGACTGCCTTGGCCACATGAAGGACTTTCTGAATTACAGGCCAAAGAGTCCTGTCTGATAAGTTCTAGGCCCATTATTCTCCGGTGGGTGGCCACCAAGCTCCCAGCTTCTGAGTGGGACCCAGGAGTTCACCCAGAGAATCTTGAGTCTGGACACACGAAAGAATAAAGCAAAGGTCAAACCTGGTCTTCAGAAAGGCTCTGGTGGGTTCTCTCTGAGGTGACAGGTGAGGCAGAAGGTAGTGTTTCTCCAGTACATCTGGCCCATTTCTACCACAGACTTCTGGGGAGTCTTATTAAAAATTCAGTGCCCAGGGGACACCTGGGTGGCTCAGTCAGCTAAGTATCTGACTTCCGTTTGGGTCATGATCTTGTGGTTCCTCAGTTTGAGCCCCGCATAGGGTCTGAGCTGTGCTGACAGCTCAGAGCCTAAAGCCTGCTTCCAATTCTGTGTCTCCCTCTCTCTCTCTCAAAAATAAATAAACATTAAAAAAAACAATTCAGTGCCCAGGCCATGTTCTAGGAATACAGAACCATGAGCCCTGGTGGTGGGACCCAGAACAAGCATTTTGAACAGTCATCTTAGGAGATTCTTCCGCTTAGTGTAAAAATTCTCTTGGGAGTAGTTGCTATTTACTACTAGAGATGAAGAAATTCATCTCTAATGTAAGATTTCCAGGATGAATCTAACACAGAGTTTCTCAGCCTCGGCACATTGGACATCGTGGACCAGATCATTCTTTGTCCGGGAAGCGAGGGTTTCCCTGTGCACTGCAGGATGGTTGACATCTTTGGACACGAGATACCAGCAGAATCCTACAGATGTGACAATTAAAACTATAACTTCAAACACTGCCAACGCCCCTTAGAGAGAAAAGTCCCTCCCTCAAAAGGGACGACATCCTTAGAAATCTGACCTGAGTCTAGCACGTTCTATGCTTCCCCGTGCTTGGGACGCCCTCCAGGCCAGGCTCTGGCCACGAGGCCCTCAGCCTCCTCACCGCTTTCCAGCTACAGATGGGGCTGAAGCCGATTCACACGGTCACTCTCTCCTGGGTGTAGTGTGAAGCCAGACCCTTCAACATCTCCCTTTACCGTCCCCACCGCTCCCGCCAGTCTTCCCCGTTCCTGCCATTCCCCCTGCCTCACGGGCGGGGGACACAGAGGGCATGAGTGTGAAAAGAAGGCACAAGGCCGCCCCTTCGAGCGGTGCAGAGGCGGCGTCAAGGAGAGGGCTGTGTGGACGAAGTCTCCTCTTGTGAAAACACGAAGTTTATTTTTGTGCTTATTCTAAAGCCAACGTGGCCACAGTAGAAAACTTGGCACGTACAGGAAAATATACATTTAAAGAAGAAATAAGTCACCGGTAATTCCGCCGCCCAGACAGCCAACACAGACACTGGGAGGGCGCCCCCTTCGGCCGCTCTTCCCACCCCGGCTGGTGTGGGGGCAGACGGCACGTGGACAGAACACTTGACCAGGGACAATAACAAGCACCCAGCGTTCTGGGTTCAACGCCTGCTTTATTCAGGTCCGGGCACCAGAGGCTCAGGCGGCCTATTTTGCAGGAGATTTGGCACCTGGGGGAGGTGGAGGGGGGGTGTCTGTCTGTGTCTGGAGCATCAGAACTCGTCTTTTATGTCAAAATGGGGCTGGTCTTCGGGCTTGAAGTCCAGGTTGGGGCTGCCGTCCTCGTTGAGTATCCTCCGGGCCGTGTAGCCAACGATGGGGTATTTGGCTTTGTACACTTTGGTGAAGACGTCGTCCAGGGATTTCAGCTCCTCGGCCGTGAGGCCCGTCTTGGGGGGAAAAGGCCCAAAGCAACATGAAAGGTGGGGAAGAAGCGGAGATGAGTGAGTTGTACCTCAAACTGGACTCTGACCACCCAGGCCTACTCCTCCCACACCCCTAATGCCAGAGAAAAAGTATCTCCACTAACCAACTGACTTTTTAAAAAAATTTTTTGTAATGTTTTATTTATTTCTGAGAGAGAGAAAGAGACAATGTGAGCAGGGGAGGGTCAGAGAGAGAGGGAGACACAGAATCTGAAGCAGGCTCTAGGCTCTGAGCTGTCAGCACAGAGCCCGACGCGGGGCTCGAACTCATGAACTGTGAGATCATGACCTGAGCCGAAGTTGGACGCTTAACCGACTGAGCCACCCAGGCACCCCTAACCAACTGACTTTTTAAGACACAACCCTTGGGGGGGGGTGCGGCGGCGGTCGGGGTGGTGCAGGAGCCCTGGCTTCATCATGTCTTGCCATTTGACTAATGTGGGAATTAAAGACCCTCCAGTGAGGGGCACCTGGGTGGTTCAGTGGGTTAAGCATCAGACTTGTGGTTTCAGCTCAGATCATGATCTCACAGGAGTTCAAGCCCTTGTGGAGAGCTCTGTGCTGACAGTGTGGAGCCTGCTTGGGATTCTCTCTCTCTGCCCCTCTCCTCACTGGCGCTGTCTCTGTCTCTCTCAAAAATAAATCAATCAACTAAAAAAGAAAAGCCTCCAGTGAACACCCAGCGTCAGGCAGGATGGGGTACAGTCTGCACCCGCCTCCTGTTCGCTGCTGTCTACACCCTGCTCCCATTATAGACTCATATACCTTCCCCTCCTTGATTCCTGAGTGTAATCCATCTGTAATGTTATGGTTCAAGAGTTTGACTCATCTGAGCACAACTGGGGCGAATGCCAGCCCCTCTGGTGGGATTACGGAGACCCTGAAACGGCTTTTCCAATGCTGTTTTCTCCTTCACAGAAATACAGCCATGGGGGAATACTCTGCTTCTCAACCCTGCTCATACCCTAAGTGGCCTGGTGAGTGGGTGTCAGAGCCCAACAGCAAATCTGGAAGAGACTGGGGGTGGCGGGTGCAGACTGCAAAGGGGACGGGGCTGCCAGGCACTGTGAATGGAGATCACGCAGTTTGACCACAAGTTCACAAGAGTTTGGACTTGACTCGGTAGGCAGTGAGGAGTCATGGAAGGTTTTTGAGTAGGAGTGGCATCTCCTCACTTCTAAGGTATCGATACTTCTAAGGTATCGACCTCAGAAAACAGCTGGCTACACTGGGAGTGGACTGGAATATCAACATGCTAATCAGGAAGCTTGGCTATTTTCCAGGGGTAAAAAAGGCCACGGCCAAGGGGATGGGACATTTTGACAAAGGCTCATAACCTGGCTCACAGTGTCATGGGTGAGGTCTGCAGGATCGAGGGACATCTTGGCCACCCCTCTGGTGGAGTCCTTCCCAGTCAAGGCGTTGTAGGGGGCTCCTCGTCCATAAAACTCTGCAGTGGGGAAGAAAGGGGGAGGATGTGAGCGTGGACGTGCCCGTGAAACAGCCAGGAGACTGTACGTGCCAGGGGCGTGGGGGCTTCTGAGACCCAATCCAATGCTGAAAAGGGCTCCAGGCGGAAGGAGAGGGGAAGCAGTGAAGACATGAAGCCATCAGTCTGGATTCCACTGATTCAGAATATGGAAAAAGTCACACACCTGGGCTGAGAGGTGATTTAAAAAAAAAAAAAACGGAATGAAAATACTCTCTTAAAAATATTTAAAATGCAAACAAGAAAAATGTCCAGTCTTCTTAAATGTTGCCACCAACATTTAAGCCAAGTCTGCTTCCGTTCAACATCTTGTTTGGCAGACAATGAACCACAACAAAACTACCTCCCTGACATCACCTGTAGTTACCACCAGAGAAACCATGAAATGGCATTAAAAAGTTCAATCTTGGGGGCACCTGGGTGGCTTAGTCGGTTAAGCGTCCGACTTTCGCTTAGGTCATGATCTTGCGGTTCGTGGGTTCAAGCCCCGCGTCGGGCTCTGTGCTGACTGCCGGCTCAGAGCCTGGAGCCTGTTTCAGTCTGTGACTCCCTCTCTTTCTGACCCTCCCCTGCTCACGCTCTCTCTGTCTCTCTCTCTCTCCTAGAAATAAAAAAAATTTTAAAAAAATATTAAAAAAAATTTTCAATCTTGTTCTGTGATCCCAATGCCTTGCAAAGCAACACTCTTCCTCTTGTTGCTTCAATTACAGTAAGTCATCAAGTTTGAATTTGATTGCATAGGCAGCAGGGAGCCACAGACGGTCCTTGAGCAGGAGTGTGACATTATTAGAAAAACACTGTGGCAGTACAACACTGACAAAGATCGTTAATTTAATCTGAGGGAAAGGGACCCGGCCAGCTCTCCTTCCCTTCCTTTGCATACCCACTCTGGCTGCCAAGTTCCCCAGAAGTAAGGATTCATAAAGCTGAGCCACTTACCCTTTCCAGAAGTGACATCAAACACCACTCCTTTCACTGCCATGTAGATAGGCTGATCTTCCTAGAAAGCAGGGGAGAAGCTGTGAGGAGGAGCTCGAGAGCCCAGCTCCTCCAGCCCAAGTGAGTGACATCGCTTCCCACCACGGGCCGTGCAGACAGCAGTGGGTGGAGGTATAAAGCGGTCTTCCCTGAGCCGGTCCTCAGCAAGCTCGTCCCCATCATGAGCGTGCCCGCCCCTGCCCAATGTCATGTCTGCTCACAGACTTTGGGAAGGTGTCACAAAGTATCATGACGAGCCTATGACAATATCTTTCTATAAACAAACCACAAACAAACCAGAGACTGAAGCAGCTCTCCACAGATAAAATTCAATGGATGTTAAACAATGAATTATTTACAACACCCCAAATTTCCTTTCATCTTTGTTAATGTACCTCTGTGGATGGAATTGGTATAAATGATCCATCTTACATTTTGCCTCTTATAGGTAATACTGCTTTGTATAAACGTTCCCATGTGTCGAAATTATCAAAATGGCTGTCACTTAAACATCTCTATCTTATGTTAGTGCTACTGCATTCCTGTTCAGCTCTTCTTCTGTTTTGGGTATTTGGGTTCTTTGCAATTCCTTAAAACTATAAATGGTGGGGTTATGAGTATCTTTCTACAAGCTACTTTATAGTTTGGTGAGTTATTTCCTTGAGGCGTGCCATACATGGAAATTCTTGGACCAAAGCATATGAACAAAGTAATCAGTATTATTAAAAATTTAACCAGTGTGTCCTTCAAAAGGCCCGTTTAAAGTGCTAGAAATATACAAGCAATGCTGTTTCCCCAACAGCATTAACAATGAGTCTTATACTTCACTTTTTGCTATATTTGTGGGTCTAAAATGTTGCCTTTGAATTCTTACCTCTCTGCCCCCGGCCAAAGAGAATAACACAAAAACTGGTGGCATGAATTTTGTAACTTCCGTCAAAGTGGACGCGGGCTGGGGCAATTGACATAGATCTTGGATATGCAGGGTCAGTCTCTTGTCTTAGCTGCATTGTGGGTACAGGGACACCAGTCGGCCCATAGACTGGGGTGAAGGGAGGCATTGCAGCTGGATGCACGGGAATCTCAGGATCTCTAAGAACACACTGCTCGGCCTTCTCTAGGGTTGGGCCTTAAGGTTCTTACCCTTTCGGAGCTTAAAGTCAAGTGTTTTCATGAATACATTTAACAGAGAGAGAAGCAGGGGCTCAGAGAAGTTAAGCAACTTGGCCAAGCAAACATGATCTCACTGTCACATAACTTCACAGGCCTCAGTTTCTCTGTTATATAGAGGTAACACCCACTGACCCTGTAGGAATGCCGTATGTGAGAACATGGTAGGTCCCGCATAGGAGCTCAGTAAATGGCTGGTTATCAGAGTCCCTATTAGCTCCCACAGATAGTCCCCAGAACTTCTGTTGACTTAGTGGATGCTTGTTCCACCTCAACTCATAAGAATTATATATTTTTTTAATTTTATTTTTAAGCAATCACTACCCTCAATGTGGGGCTCAAACTCACAACCCCCAGGCCAAGAGTCACATGCTCTACCAGCTGAGCCAGCTGGGGGTGGGGGTGGGGGGTTGTTCCTCCTGTGGAGCTGCTGTCCCTTGACAGCAGGGCGGCCGGCATGGTTTTCAGGCCCCGGAGGTGGCAGCTGAGAGGACAGGGTGAACGGCAGATCTGAGAGTGTAAACGCAGGCTCCGGAACAGACATGTCCTCAGAGACACCATAAAGACACACGCGCTCATCACCAGCTTCACACCGTGGTCCCCCACCATCTCATCCACCTGAAAGGATACGCATCATTTTTATCTGCACAGCAGGCCTGAAATAACAGCAGGTCTGCCTTTCTCCAAGAGCCCAAAGGAGGGGTCACCATGGTGGTGTGTTCCTAGCCCACGTCTTCAAGTCAAACAGGCCTGGGTGTGAACCATCACTAATAAGCTGTGCTGTCTTGGGCAAATTACTTAACTTGTCTGTGCCTCAGTCTTCTCTGTAATAAGATAATAAAAGTGTCCACTTGCTCGGCTATTGTGAGGATTAACCAAGACAAGAGATACGAAGCACTTAGCAGTTTAGGGAAATAAATGTTAGTTTCCCTTGTCCTTCCCTAGATTTTGAAAGTTATAAGATCCAAGAGGAATGAGATAAAGTGCAAGAAGATTCTATCTCCCTAAAGGAAAAGTAGGAAAAAACTGTAATTCCCAAGTCATAGATAAGGAGGTAACGTAAGTTAAAACTAGAAGGGGCCTTGAAGATAAACACCTTCATTTTACAGATGCAGCTATCCAGCCTGGGGAATTATGAGACTTGCCCAGAGTCCCAGAGGGAATTAGAGAAATTTCTGGAAACTGGAGCCTTGGAACCCAAGTATCATTCCACTCTCTGGCCTGTCCCACCAGCGGGCACACAGCGTGAAGACCGCATACTTGCCTGGGACCAGGAGAGGGTGAGAATGGCCTGGGAAATTCATCCTCCCACAAGACTCAGGACCAACGGGTAAGACTCGGGCTGGGGCAGAGGTACTTAGGTGGAAGGGAATCAGAGGAAGCACCTGCATAAACGAGACCCGGACTTTTTCCTCTGTGCCTTGGGCTTGCTTTACCATCTGGCCTTCCTCCCCGCCCACAGGCAGGCAGGGCCAGCAGTTAGCCAGCCGTCCCTGAGCCTCCAACCCTCAGAGCCTGCACCAGGGCGCGGGGACAGAGCAGAAGCTCCTCCCTTGCTGAGTCGTCTTCTCCTTGGAAAAGCGGGAAAACAGTGTAGATGTTTGCTTCTGCAGAAATAACAGGGCCCTCCAAGGGTCTAAGGCCATGTTTTTCTAACTGCAATTGGCATTAGTAACTATTAGTGGGTCATGGAGTTCATTTAGTGATTTACTAACAGATTTTTTTAATGAAGTAGAAAAATAAAAGTTTAAAATAGAACAGAAAATAGAAAACATTGAAGTACATCACACATAGTAAAAATAAGGCTTGTTTCATGGAACTTGTTTTGTGTGTGTGTGCGTGCGTGTGCGTACACTAGGGTAGGATGCAAAACTGTTTTCCGTAACACAGACCAAACATCTACAAGACATCACTCTATAATTAGGGTGGTTTCAACTCTTTATCTGTATCTATTCCATAGCCCTTACTGTCTGTATATTCTTTTTTTTAATGTTTATTTATTTTTGGGAGAGAGACAGAGAGAGAGAGAGAGAGACAAAGCATGAGTGAGGGAGGGGCAGAGAGAGAGTGAGACACAGAATCTGAAGCAGGCTCCAGGCTCTGAGCTGTCAGCACAGAGCCCGACATGGGGCTCGAATCCACAAATCGGGAGATCATGACCTGAGCCAAAGTCGGACATCCAGCTGACTGAGCCACCCAGGGGCCCCTGTATATTCTTTTTTTTTTTTTTTAATGTTTATTTATTTATTTTGAGAGAGAGCAAGTGAGAGCAAGTCAGGGACAGAGAGAGAGGGAATGAGAAAATCTCGAGCAGGCTCCACGCTGTTGGCACGGAGCTTCCTCTCTCTCTGTCCCTCCTCCGCTCGCAGGCAAGCATGCACTCTCTCTCAAAATAATAAAGAAAAGCACTAAACAAATGTAACCCTGTCCGCCTCCCCACTTTAGTCCGGATTTCCAAGGAGAGCTGGTGCTAAGCACGGACAAATACCACCTACAGAGAATAACCGTGAAGCCTAGGGGAACTTGCCAAGCTCAGGGTCCAGGTCACTCTAAATAAACTCCCAAAACTAAACTACATCTTTTTTTGTTTGTTTTTTAATGTTTATTCATTTATTTTTGAAAGAGAGAGAGACAGAGAGAAAGAGGGGGGGAGGGGCAGAGAGAGACTCCCAAGCAGGCTCTGCTATCAGTGCAGAGCCCCACTTGGGGCTCAAATTCACAAACAGATCACGACCAGAGTTGAGATCAGGAGTTGGATACTTAACCAACTGATCCACCCAGGCGCCCCAAAAGTAAAATCTTCATCTTTTTTTCTAAATGTTTATTTATCTTTGAGAGAGAGCGAGCTAGTAGGACAGGAGCAGAGAGGGAATCAGAGGATGTGAAGCAGGCTCTGTGCTGATGGCAGTGAGCCAGATGTGGGGCTCAAACCCACAGACCGCGAGGTCATGACCTAAGCTGAAGTCAGAGGCTTAACCAATTGAACCACTAGGCACCCCCCCCATAAAATATTCTTTTTTTTAATGTTTATTTATTAATTTATTTTTTAGTTCTAGGAGAGAGAGAGAGACAGCGTGAGCAGGGGAGGGTCAGAGAGAGAGGGAGACACAGAATCTGAAACAGGCTCCAGGCTCTGAGCTTGCAGTCAGCACAGAGCCCGACGCGGGGCTCGAACCCACGAACCGCGAGATCATGACCTAAGCGAAAGTCGGACGCTTAACCGACTAAGCCACCCAGGCGCCCCTAATGTTTATTTATTTTTGAGAGAGAGACAGAGAGAGACAGAGAGAGAAAGAGAGAGCAAGTGGGGGAGCGACAGAGAGAGGGAGACAGAACGTGAAGCGGGCTCCAGGCTCTGAGCTGTCAGCACAGAGCCCGATGTGAGGCTCTAACTCACGAACTATGAGATCATGACGTGAGCTGAAGTTGGACCATTAACCCACTGAGCCACCCAGGCGCCCCCAAAAATAAAATATTTAAAATAAAATAAAACAAACAAACCTTTTTGGTTTTCAGAGCTTATTTGATTTTTGAATTGCAAAAGAGGGTTATGGACCTGTTATATTGCCTTTTGCTTATATCTTCAATAACAAGCTAATAAAAATAGCAGCTAAGATTTATTAATGCTTACTATGCTAAGATTACTGCAGGCCTAGCCAACACACTTTGCATATCACTGTCTCATTAAATCACAACCCTATATAGAAGAGGAACTCGTTATAATCTTTATCATGTGCCAACTTTATGTGCCAACTTTGATCAACTACAGTATCTAGGTATTGCTATGAAGATGCTCTAGATGTGATTAACATCTACAATCAGTTGACTTTATAGAGATTATCCTGAATAACCTGGGTGGGCCTAACTGCATCAGTTGAAAGGCCGTAGAACAGAATTGAGGTTTCCCTGATGAAGAAGAAATTCTACTGGCGGGCTAGGACATCAGCTACTGCCCAGGGGTTCAGGCCTGCTCTAAGGATTTCAGACTTGCCCAGCCAGCACGCATGATAACATAAACCAATTCCTACAAGAAACCAAATATGTTATCTGCTACTGGTTTTGTTTCTGATGGACTCTTGACTGATAAAAGCATCCTATAGATGGAAAAAAAAATGAGATTCCAAGAGCTTTAGTAATTTACCCAAAGTGACACCACAAAACAGGGACTTATAGCCAGGTATGATCCAAAGGTATAAGGCTCGAACTAGGGCACCGTATAATGTATTTTACAATGACACTTCTGAGAGTGAAAGGGGGGTGTTGTTAGTAATTATGCCCAGACAACAGGCATAAACCAGAACCACCTAGGGCAGATCAGAGCACAGCAAGGCTCTACTCAGCTGCACTCTACAGCCCCTCTCCTCTCTCTCTCTGCTTACAGACCCCAAAACAATGCTCTCCTTAACTGTTTCCATCTCAAGCTTCCCTCTTACTTCCCTTGGTTAAGTATCAATCAATAATGTAAGCATTAAAAAAAAACAAAAAAAAAAACAAGGATCTTTCCTCCATCGTCATCCTGCAGCCCCTGGGGCTGTTGTTTCAACTACCCTCAACCTTGAACTCTCTTCTCTTGGGTTCTGTGCTGGGGGTCCCCAGGTTTGCCACCATGTTTGAAGATTCACTAGAAGGACTCACAGAACTCAGCACACAGTTGTACTCAGAGCTCAGATTCATTACAGCCATACAGAAGGATACACAGCCAGATAAGAGAAAAGGACAGAGGTAGAGTCTAGAGGAATCTGTGTGCAGACTTCCTTATGTTCTCTCTTTCCCATGAGGGGTAACACTCTGCACCCTCTTCTTCCGGCAACACAACACAGCAACAGTGTGAGGTTTCTGCCCTGGGAAGCCCACTAGACACTCAGAGCCCAAGGTTTTCCCTGGCAGCTAGCCATGTAGGCCCTCTCTGCCTAGCGTGTTCACCATAAATACACTGTATAAAAAGCCCAGACTGAGCCACCCTGATCAGTTAGGGAGGTGTGGAACAGTCTGGAATTCCAGGCACCAGCCAAGAGCCACTCTTGCCAGCAGGCCTTTCTAAGGAGAGCTGGCCTGTTATGTTAGCTCTTTTCTGCACGGGTTCCTGAATCCTGCATCATCTGGTTCCCTGCTGCCCTGAAAGACTTGTCCCTTAGCATCTAGTCACATCCCTGTCTCCTCCCCTCTGTGTTCTCTTCCACTCGGGCTTAAAACCAACATCTCTTCACAGTGATATTCAAACTAGCATCACTGCCCGAGGGCCGGGTTTCTGACTCCCTTGCGAACCTAGTCTGAGGCTAGCTATCTTAGGGTTAGGGAGCCCAGGCTGGAGGGTTTCAGCAAGAGCACACCGGTCCCTTCCTTGTTCTATCACTAACTGGCGGCGTGCCTCGGTCTCCTCATGCGTAAAAGCCGGAGGTCGGTTCCAATCAACGCTGACATGTTAAGGTTCAGTGATCTCCCCACCAAGCCATTCCCCCCACTTCCCAGATCAGCCCCGCTATGGCCCTTCTGTGCAGTATCTTACTGCTACTCTCCGCAGGCATTACACTGGGCCCCAGCAGCCCAAATAGACGGGGGATTATGAGGGTTTCCTGGACACCTCCAGACCACTGACTGATGTGGGTGTGTTGGGGGCGGGGGGCGGTCTTCGTCTCTAACCTCCGGTCTCCCACTCTGTCCTCTCCTCCAGCTTCTGCTCAGCCCCAAGGGCACAGGCACTAAAAGCTGGTTTGAGGAGTTGGGGCAGGAAAACAGTGTAGGGGAAACCTGGCTCGTCCCTGGGCCTGGCCCAGTTCCCACCTTAACCCAGAAAACAGGTTTTACTTTCCTCCCTCCCTCCCCCACCATTCCCCCCCAAAGAGTCGGCAGAAGCGTCTGCCCCCAGCTGCCATTAACATGAAACTCCCAGAAGTTCCGAGGTTTCTGGACAGACTAC
>NW_027529934.1:2869434-2896211 GCF_008692635.1 Crocuta crocuta | reverse complement strand
GCCAGCGAGCGGAGCTAGAGTAGTTTCTTGAGTAGGTACGTGGAGGACACAGCTTCCGGCACCGTGAAAGGTATATTTATAAAGCAGGACCCCAACTTTATGAATCCCCTCATGCCTCTGGGGTGCCCGCCTGGCTCAGTTGGTGGAGCCTGTGACTCTTGACTTTGGGCTTGTGAGTCGGAGTGTGGAGTGTGCGTGTGGAGATTACTTACCAATAAACATCTTTGAAAAGAATCCCTTTTACTTCTGGCTAATTTCTTTTCCTTCCCA
The DNA here is from genome assembly GCF_008692635.1 of Crocuta crocuta. Lineage (NCBI taxonomy): Eukaryota > Metazoa > Chordata > Mammalia > Carnivora > Hyaenidae > Crocuta > Crocuta crocuta. The sequence goes on along the minus strand of NW_027529934.1, from coordinate 2,895,941 downwards.
GTTGTGTTTAAATTTCCAGTCCGCGAGGCGATTTTTGCAAAGAGTAGGTAGGGCATGGCACAGATCTGCCCTGAAATAATAACAGCTAACATTGGTGCAAGGGTTCCTTCATTAACTTATTCATCAAATACTTTTTGAGGGCCTCCATGTACCAGCTCACCAGGGAACACACTGCTGAACAGGACAGATCCACTTCCACATGGAATTTACATTCTATGGGCAAAATAGACAAGAATAAAAATACTTACCTTGTATATTAGATGGTGATGAATACTAGGGAGAAAAAGCAGGGCAAAGGGATGGGGAGCATTGGGGGATGCAATTTTATTTTATTTATTTATGTTTATTTATTTTGAGAGAGAGAGAGCACAAGCCGGGAGGAAGGGCAGAAAGAATCCTAAGCAGGCTCTGCACTGTCAGCCTGACATGGGGCTTTAACTCATGAACCATGAGATCATAACATGGACACTTAACTGACTGTGCCACCCAGGTTGCTCTGGGGACTACAATTTTAAATAGGCTAAACAGGGAAGGCCCCACTGAGAAGGTGGTATTTGTATAAACATCTACTGAAGTGAGAGAGGTAGCTAGGAGAGGAGGGCCTTCCCTGCAAAGGGAAGGCAGGTGCATAAATGTTGAGGAAGGAGAGTGCCCTGCTTGTTGGAGAAACAATGGGATGGAAGAGGTGAAGGAGATGAGGTTTGGGAGGTCAAAGAGTGAAGGGGATGGGGGGTGGGAGGCAGGTCTTGTGGGGCCTTACAGGTTATTTATTTATTTTGAGAGAGAAAGAGAGAGAACGCGAGCTTGAGTGAGCAGAGAGGGAGACACAGAATTCCAACCAGGCTCCAAGCTGTCAGCACAGAGCCTGATGAGGGGCTCGAACCCATGAATGGTGAGATCATGACCTGAGCTGAGGTCAGATGCTTAACCAACTGAGCCACCCAGGCCCAGTTACAGGATGTTGACTTTTACGCTGAGTGAATGGAGCGTAGGAATGAGTTGTTAGTGGAATGACTGGCTGTTGTGTTGAGAAGAGGAAGCTGCTGCAGTAATCCAGTGATCCAGGGGAGAGGTGATGGCGGCTTGCACCAGAGTGCTGGCAAGGGAGGCCGTGAGAAGTGAGTGGGTCCCAGATGTGATTTGAAGGCGAGGCTGACAGTATTTGCTGACCTATGAGAGGAGACCAGGGATCTGAGAGACAGAACAGAGTCAAGGATGACCCTGAGGGTTTGGGCGGCCTTGGGAACTGGGAGGGTAGAGCTGCCACTTTCCAAGATAAGGTGTGGGGGGTGGGGGGGAAGCTCAAGATCAGGCTTGTTTAGTTTGAGAACTGAGAGCATAGCTATCTAGGTAGATAGCAAACTGACGGTTGGCTATATGAGTTTGGATATTAAGAAGGAGTTTTAGGCTTAAGATATAAATCATTGCCTCATTGGCATATAGGTTGTATTTAAAGCCAAAGAATGGGTGCCTGGGTGTTTGAGTTGGTTAAGTGTCAGACTTTTGATTTGGGCTCAGGTCATGATTTCATGGTTCATGAGACAGAGGCTGCCGTTGGGCTCTGCACTGACATTGTGGAGCCCTTTGGGATTCTCTCTCTCTCTCTCTCTCTCTAATAAATGACCTTAAAGAAATAAAGCCACAGAAGGGATTAGATCATCAAGGACATGCAGATGGATAGGAAGGTGGAGAGGACCAAGGTCTCAATTCTTGGGCCCTGCCAACATTTGTGGGTGGGAGAACAGGCAAAGGAAACCAAAGAAGGGCTTAGCGTGTGCCAAGAGCTGGCTCAGCACTTTTACTGGCACTAACTCACTTAATCCTCACTCTATGAAGAACTGTCACCCATTTTACAGACTATGATACCCATTTTACAGATATGATACAGACTTCAATACCTTGCCCAAGGTCACAGATGGGTGGCTGAGCTACGATTCAAACCCAGGCCCCCTCTCAGAGTCTTCCTCCCCTAACCATCAGGCTACGTCTTCCCTCAGGGACTGCCCCAAGGTTTCATACATTTACTGATTCAACAGAATGAGCTTCTAGTATAGAGCGACCTGAACAGGATCCATCATAAACCCTCTGAATCTCAATTTATGCATTAGTAATATACCGGCCTGCCTCCTTGATAGAATTGTGTTGAAACTAAAAAGGAGAATGGATGTGAGGGTCTGTGTGAGCTGCAGTGCGCAGTATCTGTGTTGTACTGTGTCACAGAACTCTAGGTTACAAGAGGCCCTTTTAAACCCTTGAGTCCTCTTCCTGGTATCATCCCCTTCCTGGCGCATCATGTTCCTTAATAACATCTCTGGCATGGAGTGTGCTGCTTTCCTGCTTGTGCCTTGCACCCTTTCTCTCTCTACAGTTCTATTTGTAACTTCTTTGAGCAACAAGATACTCCCTGTAACTTCTACTGATCCAATTCAGCTTCCCCTTCCTGAGACTGCTGAGTCTAAGTTTATGATTTCAGAGCATGCTCCTGTGCCTTTGGATTTTTCCAGACATTCCTCTGATTGCCCTTCCCTACTTGAACCCAGATTCTTTTTTTCCAAATGAATCAGTCACCTGCAAGGAGAATACAGATTATTCTAAATGAAACAGAATGACTGTAGTAAGAGAGCTGGCTACACAGGGGATGGAAGAGGCTGAGAAGAAACCCTGAGGTGATCTGACGATTAGAAACAGCAGATTAACAACAATCTGGCCTTAGAAGGGAAGAGGTGGTGGTAGTAGGGTCTGGGGGCCTGGGTCACCTAGCTGAAGCTAGAACCACAAGAAGCCTTTGCATCAGTGGCTGGAACCATGGAAAGGAAGCTGCCAGGAGCAGCGAACAAGAGAAAGAAAAACTCTGGCTTCTCCCTTGCCCTGACCCCCTCCAATTTCCCAGCAGTACCTCCTCTTGACTAACTCTGCTGGAAACCCAGCCAAGGACGAGTCTCTGCCTTGTGTGAAATTGTGTTCACCTGTAAGCATCAGGTGACTGATTAAAGCCACCTTGGTTGGCAACTCCATCATTGGGATCTCTGCTTCCGCCATAACAGGGCATCCTCCCTGTGTGTCTGTCTCACATCGTCTTCCATCTTCTTGTAAGGACATGAGTCACAAGAAATGAGGGATCGCTCTTGCTTCGTATTTCCTCATCTTAACTAATACATCTGCAACAACCCATTTCCAGATGAAGCCCCGTTCTGAGGTACCAGGGGTTAGGACTTCAACGTATCCTTTTGAGGACACAATTCAACTCACAACAGGAATCCTTAGGATATAGATGGTAATTCAAAGCATGAGACTGGAGAGGAGTCCACTTCACTAGCCCCTAGGGAGTGAGTTGAAGGGAGATCAGAGACCTAGCGTGGGAATGCCATCCTGGAGAGTGGAGGGGATGAGGAGAAACCAGCAAAGGAGCCTGAGAAGGAGCAGCAAGTGAAGTGGGAGGCAAAGTGGGAGCAGGTGGGGACGTGGAAGCCAGGGGAGGAAAGTAGACAGGGAGGAGAGGATCAGCTGAGGCTGATGATGAAGCTGATAAATGAATAGACAAGCAAAAAGCAGAACCAGACCTATGCATACAGAGAGCAAACTGATGGTTGCTACAGGAGATGGACAAGATGGGGGAAGGTGAATGGGCGATAAAGTTCCAGAATGAATAAATCACGGGAATAAGGTACAGCATAGGGAATATAGTCAGTGACATTGTAATAGCATTTTATGGTGACAGAGGGTAGCTACATTTGTGGTGAGCATAGCATGACCTGTAAACTTTTAGAATCACTATGTTGTACAGCTAAAAAATAATGTAACATTGTGTTACAAATACACTAAGAAAAAAGCCTCACCAGAAAAATTTTTTTAAAAAAGATGAGGATGAGGGAATGGCCATCTTATTTGACAACTCTGAGGTCATTTGTGACCTTGACAAGCATATTTCAGTCGAGTGAGTGGATGAAAGCCCGATTCATGTGTGCTCATGAGAGAATGGGAGGAGAGGGCTTGGGGACTGCTAGCCCTGAAAATTCTATTTATGTGTTCATGGCTTTTCCAGTCTAGCAGAAGGATCCAGAAGCGCAAGGATCTTGGAGTATCCCATTTATTTCTGTATCCAGTGTCCAGCACTGTATTTGTTAAACCGTGTTAAATATTATATTAGTGTCTCCTTCAAATGTGAGAATCTGTAATTTTCCAGTTTGGTCGTAGCAACATAGAGTAGAGAGGAATGATAAGGCTGGACTAGATTTTTCTGGTTCCTTCCAGCTCTAAAATTCTATGATTGTATGACTTGTTCTATCAACCACCCTTGCATTAATACAGTTAGGAATTTAATAACTTGTTTCTTGCCATTTGCAAGCAATTGTTAAATGAAATGGCTGGAGTAAGTGTTCCATTCATAAATTGAACATCGTTGAGTACCTACAATGTGTCAAGGTGCTATATATATATCCTCCCATTTGAAGATGCAAGACCAGGGACCCCAGGATAGGGGAGGGTGGTCAGAAGAGGTGAGGGAGGCTTCCTCCCACTACTAACACTCTGGAGGTCCAGGGTACTTTGATGTGGTTGGTGCTACTGCGGTTGCCACTGAGGAGGGAAGAGGCCCTGAGTGGCTTGCGTGCAGGCGGTTGCAAATCTGCAGCTGTCCGGAACACAGAGCAGCATTCACCGAGGCATAAGCAACCTCTATTTGCCTCACCACCAATCAGCCCAGGGCGGCCACAGAGAATAGCAGTTCGGGCAGTAGGAGGAGGGGAAGATGTGGTCTTCGGATCCACCCTATTAGTGGGTAAACACCGTATTCTCCACCACCAGGAGGCTTCTGCCGTGGTGAACAGTGCCTTTGGTTTTTGCTGCATGATCTGTTTAGGCTCTCATTAAGGCACTGTGAGCAGGGCAGCGTTTCGGCCCGGCCCGTTGCATTCTAAGACAAAGGGAGGAGGTTTGTATTACAAGACCTGACGGAGGGGGGCAGACCTAGGACAAGAACCCAGAGATCCTGACTCCAAGTGTCTACCCTACCCTAGGAATAATGGAAAGCACTTGGATTCTGTAGTCTGATCCTGAATCAAATAATCTTTACTTCATTACTGCCGTCCCCAAATCCTGTCCGAAACAAGATACTTATTTTCTTAGCCGTAAAGCAGGAAGAAAAATGTCCTGCTTACAGGGTTCCTTGCAAGATCAACGGCATGATATGAGCGAAAGTGCTTTGTAATATACAAAGTGCTCTGCAGACATTTATTACCGGTTATAAATCACCAGACTGCCTCTTGAAGTTATAGATTAGGTTCCCTCACTCATCGGACTTAATTACCCCTTACTCCACTCCTTTTCTCCGTTCCTCCTCCTCCCACAAACAGAGGAAGTGAGACGTGAAGAGAGCACGTGCGTCTAATGCCTGGTGCGGGTAACTCGCAGGCTTCGCTGCTCCAGTGTTGCGGACGGGCGCCCCTCACCCAGGACTACAGTTCCCAGCAACCCTTCCGGAGCCCCAGAGGCGGGCGGGGGNTAAGTGGTTTTGCCTGGCAGAGCCGGCAGCTTCAGGCGCCGCAGCCGCGGTACTCGCCCCGCGGCTTCTCCCGCGCTGTGGTGGTGTCAGGTGTGGCTTAGCTCGGGTCAGTACAATGATCCGGCAGGAGCTCTCCACATCCTACCAGGAGGTACAAAGCAGTGGGGGCGGAAGTAAAGTTTCCTGTGNGTCCCCGCGTGCGGAGGAGCCGCGGAGCAGGAAGGAAGCCGGGCGCAGAGCCTCCTCCGGATGCTCCAGGCGCGGTATGCAGCCGGGGCCCCGGAGCCGTGACCCGTAACCAGCAGGTGAATGATTGAAACGGCGTCCGACCCAGGCAGCAGCGCGCCGGTCGCCCTTGACCTCGGCTGTTCTTTGCGAGTGGAGGCACGGCGCGCTCCTCTCGGCTGAAACAGATGCATGGGGGGCAGTTAGCCGCTCTGCAAGCGCAGGGCTTCGTGGCTCCTGGAGCTGTAAATGACCGGGATAATTACAGCTTGTTCGGTGGCCGCCTAACTTTGAAAAGGTGCTTTCGCCTACCTAGCTGCTTCTCGCTGCGCTCCGTTTGCCTTTCCACTCTCACCTTCTCCCACTACTTTAACTATCACTTTTCCAGCTCTTTGTCTTTTTCCTGTTTGTCTCGAGCTACAGGCTGCGGTTCCAGCTTTTCCTCAGGCCTCCTGAGCACTCCTGATTTACTGGAACTAGTGAGCTCTCCTTCTCCTCTCANCTGTGGTCTCCTCACTTCCAAGTTCAGTCAGTTACACATCTTTAGTCCTCAAGTTTGTGTTACTGTGTCTGCTCTGACCACCCGAGTGAGATGCTGTTACCATCTCTGCCTTTGTTGTCTCCCAGACTGTGCAGATTTGCTTTGAGGACCTGCCTTGATCCCAGAACATTCCTTTTTACCAGCACCTGTCCTTGATCTACCCAGAACAGTCCAAACTTCTTAGCAAGCTTCGGAAGCTCCGTGCGGCTCAGCATCCCTGTCTTCTCATCTCAGCCATCTGTGTTCTGACCTCACTGGAAACTCACTCTTTAAAATTTGTAAATGATACTGTGTGGATTATATAAATAATATAAAAGCAGGTGGCTTAACCCTACAGCGGAAGGGGAACCTGAGTTGGAGGCAGATGAGATTTGCCTAAGGCTTGCTGTTTTTTAGTGTCAGACCTGATCTGGAATCTGACTTTGGAACAACTTTCTTTCTTCCCCATCTCCTCTATTCCAGAGGAGCCAGATGGATTTTAACTGGTGCTGGGATTCTGTGGCCCCTAGATTCCTCGCCCTAGACTGTGAGGGAATCCAGAGGAATGAGTTGTGTCTTCTCTTGAAAGTTTTCAGGTTCATAGGGAGTAGAGCATAGTGCGTAAATACCATTTTGAAGTCGGAAAGCCTATGTTCCTGTCCTGCTCTGCTTCTGGCCATGTGTCAAGTCACTCCTCTGAGCCTTAGGTTTCTTCCTCTGCAAAGGAAGGTGCTGATAGTTCCTATTTCACAGGGTTGTGGGGGTTCAGTGAGTTGGTGTATGGAAAGTGCTTAGGTCAGTGCTTGGCAGGGAGGGGACCTCTCAGTGGATGATAGTTCTTGTTCACAGGACGTGGGCGGCTCCCGCTTCTAGGGAGCTTTGGGGTCCTGGTTTGTAGGGCCCTGTCCTTTGCCATCCATATGTCATCTGTAGTCTTGCCTTTCCTAGTATGGCTCTTGAAATGTTGATTAAAGTAAGGCAGTTACCCTGCTTGTTGGGGCAAGGCCAAAGGTAAAGTCACTTTCTATTTGAGGGTACCCCCAAGATGGAAGACACTGGAAGGATCTCTCCTTTTACCTTCTTCAGTGGCTCTTTTTGAAGTCCCTGTCTTTTGTGTTCTTCAGAAGGAGGCCTCCCAGAGGGTGACCTGCATGTCTCTTGCCTGGGTCGTTCTGGGAGTGGACCTAGCTCTGAGTGAGGTTTCTTTGCTGAAAGGAGATGTTGGATTTGGGGCTGGGGCTGCAGGTAGTCAGTAGGGAGCCGGGTTAGGAGCGTGTTGCTATCTGGGTTAGGTTGAGCCTGGATGAGGCTTGGATCAAAGAACTTTGGGCCTTCCCAGGACTAATGTCCTTCTTTCTCTGTGGCTCACGACAGCTCTGGGGATCTCTTGATCTGTGTCCTCACTACCTGTATCTCATGGTGTCTTCTCCAGCCACTCAGCCCTTTCCCACTTGTTGGTTTTCTTTTCTTTTGGGCTTGGAGGACTTTAAACTGAACATTTTACCTGATTCTAGTGGGCAGGGGTGGAGGCATGAAAAAGGAGATGGAGGTGCCTGGCTGGCTTAGTCTGTAGATCATGCGATTTTCAATTTCAGGGTTGTGAGTTGAAGCTCCTCCTTGGGGGTAGAGATCACTTGATAAAATTAGGGGCACCTGGGTGGCTCGGTTGGTGGGTTAAGTGTCCAACTTTGGCTCGGGTCATGATCTCATGGTTCATGGGTTTGAGCCCCATGTCGGGCTGTGCACTGACAGTGTGGAGTCTGTTTGGGATTCTCTCTCTCCCTCTCTGTCTCTGCCCCCCTCCCCCATTTAAAAACAGAGGAGAGGAGATGGAAGAATAGTAGATACATAAGAGTTTTGTTTTAACCCAGGTCTCTTGGAGATTAATTTTTAATGGAAGTGTTTTGAGACCTTAAGTATTGACACTGTGAGCCTAAGAAAATACTTAGGAAAGTGATCCCTTTCCCCTCCCTCCCAATTCAGTGTTAGGTCCTTTAAACTCTGGTCTTGATTTCCCTTGCCCTCTTCCTCAATGCTGTGAAGACTTGTTGGTTATTATTGCATCCTCTGCCTTCCCTTCTCAGTGGCTCGTTTTCCCCAGTTGACAGGTGAGAGCACTGATGAGGTGAGGTTGAAGTTGCCTGCTATCAGGCTGCTAATCAGTATATGTTCCTGGGATAGACCACCCTTCCCACAGGAGGCAGGAGCCCCTCTGCCCTGCGCCCCAGTGTCAGGTCTTTTCCTGCCATTTGCAGCCTGAGTGGGTGGACTTGAGCCAGTGTCCTGGAGAGCTCTGTCACCAACTTCACGGTTTCCTCCTCTCAGCAGAATCTTAGCTGTGTTTCCTCCTCCTCTGGGAAGCCGTTAAGATCATAGGTTTTGGAACTAGACCAACTTGGATTTGACTTCTGGCTCTATGGCCAAGGAAAGTGTTGTGGTTGAATTGTGTCCCTCCAAAAAGACGTGTGGGGAGTGTTAACCCCTAGTACCTCAGAAAGTGCCCTTATTTGGAAATAGGGTCATTGCAGATGTAATTAGTTAAGATGAGGTCATACTGGAGTAGGGTGGGCCCTAATCCAACATGGTGCCCTTATAAGAAGCTGATCTTGTGGAGACAACACAGAGACACGCTTTCCAGACTCCATGTGAAGATGGAGGCAGAGATTGGAAGTGAGATGCCTCTGTAGGCCAAGGAACACCAAGGCTTGGTGGCCATTACCAGAAGTTAGGAGAGGACCATGGAGAGGAGATTCTTCCTCACGGCCCTCAGAAGGAACCAACCTTGCCGGCACCTTGATTTCAGATTTCTAGTTTCCAGAACTGTGAAGGGATAAACTTCTGTTAATTCTTAAGCCACCCTGTTTGTGGTGCTTGGTTATGGCAGCCCTAGGAAAAGAACATACGGGAAGTTACTTGAGTTCTCCGAGCTTCAGTGTCCTTATCTGTAGAATTGGTATAACACACCCTCCATCATGTGATTATGTGTGTGTGAGAGAGAGAGAGAGAGAGAGAGTTGAGAGGAAGCTTCTGCTTTCTCATTCTAGTCCTCCTCAGCAAGGTTGATGTGGCTGACCGATTTGTCTCCCCCCTTTAGCTGAGTGAGGAGTTGGATCAGGTGGTTGAGAACTCGGAGCGGGTGGATGAGCAAGAAAAGGAGACAGACGGAGTGCAAGGTCCAGGAATCTTACCAGGTGAGTGGGTTCAGTGCTGGGGGCGGAAGGGCTGGAAAACGGTGCTATGCTGTAGCTGGAGGCCCCAGTCCGGGTGCCTCGCCCCCGGGGGACCTGCAGGAGAGGAGGAGCCCCTGTGCCCTGGTGCCAGGTCTCAGGTATTGCCCTAGTTCTAATGCTATACATATTTAACCAGCCTTGCGACAGAGGGTGTGTCCAGGCCAGGATCCGTTCTTTTCTGTACTCTGGTTTGAGCCAGTTCCTGCAGCCAGGCCACTGGATGTGATGGGTCTCTGCTCTTCTGTTTGTTTTTTCCTAGGAAGCAATTAGTAGTTGAGCCTCTAATATCTGGGTCACTTCCCAGGGCCCTCGAGGAGAATATCTTATAGGCCTCACCTCCTGGACATTAGGCCTCGCCAGTATCATCACCCAGCTGGGCAGGGTCCCATTAGTCAGGTGGCATCTTAGGGAGTCTTATAGTAACGTTAGATAATGTTGACCGCTTCTTCCTCCTGGATACTCTCTGTGCCCTTATATAAGGTAACTCTTTACTTCCCAGACTGCTCTTTACAGTCACCTTCCAGCGCTTGCTCGCACAAGCTCTCTCTCCCTCTCTTTCTTTCTCTCTCAGGAGGTGTCACCCAGGCCCTCTCCCTGCTTCTTGCTCAAACGTGACTGCCATGCTTACACCTCTAGTACAGAGGTTACCTATAAACTTCAGACTTCCATATCCTGTGTATCCAAATGCCCAGGCCATGGCTCTGGTTGGATGTCCCAAAGGTACCCTTAACCCCACACATCCGAAATGGACCTTGTGGTCTCCCCACTCCTGGCATGGCCCTCTTCCAGTGCTTCCTGTTTTGGCAGACGGAATGCATCACCCATCCAGTTGAACCGGCGAGTCATTTTTGCCCCCCCCCCCCCCTTTCTTCCCCTTTTTCTCTCAGCCACGCTGGCCTCCTTTTATTTGGGCCTCCCTCCCTTCCACTATCAGGTCTTTCTGTTGTTTTATTCCTCCGTTTGGAATTGTCTTCCCTCTATCATCAGGTTAATGCTTAATCGTTCCTCAGCTCACTCGTTTTCTACAAAGCCTCTGACCTCCTGGCTAGATCACCTGAACCCTCTAACCTGTCACTTGCAGCCCGCACACCTCTCCCCCGTAGCTCTCCTGGATGGGGCAGTGTATTTGTCTGCTTGGCATTTCATGAACATCTATCCTACCAGCATGTAAGCTCCGTGAAGGTGGAGACAAGTCTGTTTTGCTCACCACCTCAGCCCCGTCCGTGCGATAAAGACTTGTTGAATGAGTGAATGGAGCCTCAGCCTGACCCTGACCTCTTAGGTGGATCGATGGAGCTGGGATTGTGCTCCTCTCGATTCTTGTATTTATATGGGAGAGGAGTGACATAAGATATGCTGTGATTGTGCCTAATTCTTAGGGAAGACTTTGTAGAAGGAAGGAGCCTGGAAGAGGAGCTGTTTACTGACTGCTTCCTCCGGACTGAGCTCTGCATTCCTGTTGCCCCATGTAATTTCATGACAACCCTGTGAGGTGGTCATCCCGATTTCGATGGATGAGGACCTGAAGCCCGGGGAGGTTAAGGAAAGTGTGGAAAGATCACATGGCTGGTAAACAGACAGGCTCGAGCTCTGTCTGACCCCTAGGCTTTCTACTGCACCAGTGTTTTTCTTTTCTTTTCTTTTTTTTAATGTTGTATTTATTTCTGAGAGAAAGAGAGAGAGACAGTGTGAGCAGGGGAGGGTCAGAGAGAGAGGGAGATGCAGAATCTGAAGCAGGCTCCAGGCTCTGAGCTGGCAGTCAGCACAGAGCCCGATGCGGGGCTTGAACCCACGAACCGTGTGATCATGACCTGAGCCAAAATCGGACACTTAACTGACTGAGCCACCCAGGCTCCTCGCACCAATGGTTTTTAAAAAGTATTTTAAGCTTCCTTTTATTAAAGCTTATTGTGTACAAGGTAGTAGCATGGCTGCCCCCAGGCCGATTCTGGTCACTGCCCCTGAAGTCCTCAAGCCCCAGGGAGAAACACTATATTTATATTTATTTGCATTAACTCTGTATATAGGATTCTATTGCTTCTGTAACAAATTACCACAAACTTAGTGGCTTAAAACAACACAGATTTATTATCTTATAGTCTTGGAGGGCAGAAGTCCAAAATGGGTCTCACTGGGCTAAAGTTAAGGGTTCAGCAGGACTGAATTCCTTTCTGGAAGCTCTAGGGGAAAATCCATTTTAGTGCCTTCTCTAGCTTCTAGGGGCGCCCACATTCCTTGGCTCATGGCCCCTTTTCCATCTTCAAAGCCACCGGTGGCCGGTTGACTCCTATCTTATCATTCTGACATGGACTTCTGCCCCCTCTTCCATGTTTAAATGCAGTCGCAGGGCTCACATAGATAACCCAGGAAATTCACCTAACCCAAGGTCAGGTGAACGGCAGCTTTAATCCCACCTGCTGCCTTAATTTCTCTTTGCTCTGTAACTTGATATTCATAGGCTCATAGGTTCCGAGAATTGGGACTTGGACATCTTTGGCGGGCCACTGTTCTGCCTGCTGCACCGTGTACTGCCATTTGCCCCCAGTCTGAAGAGGATAGATGGAGACAGCTGGAAGGAGAGGAAAGACAGAGCTTCCTTTTGTGTTTCCTTTTATAGATAAGTGCCAGGCAGACTAGGAAGTGGCCATGATGACCTTTGGCCTTTGCCTCTCTTTTGCCTCAGATTCCTGGGGCCTTACAGCCTGAGGTCAGTCAGAGCAGGAGGCCAGACCTCAGGCAGAGCAAATTTGGGTAGTTCCGTGGACTGGCAAGAGACTTCGTGCTTTCAGGGGAACCCTTCTGGGTTCGTCTCGGTTGTAGACCATAGAAAAGACAGACTCAGAAGTCTCAGTAAGGAGTTGGCCCAAATTTGGTGCCCTGACACACAACTGGCAGAGCTCAATTTCTGCCTTTGAGTCCTGTAACCGTAACACAAATAACGGTAATGATGGCAGCAGCCACCGTTTATTGGGTGCAGCCACGTACTAGGCCTGCGTAGGACCTTCCATATATACCCACATATCGTCTTCACGGCCACTCCATGAGGGAGGTGGTTAGTCCTGGTTCCTAGATGAGGAACAGAGAGGTCAAGTAATGTGCTCAGAGTGTATGAGTGGCAGGGCTGGGATTTGAACCCAGGGCTGTCTCCCAGGGTGTTCCGACTCTGGCTCAGTTTCTAGGTGAGGTGCTTTCCTGCTCCAGAATGCTCCCCTTCCTCCACCAGGTCACTCATGGGCTCTGTCACCTGTTATGCAACGTGCTAAAACCACAAAGGGGGCAAGTGAGACGGCCTGCGTCCACTCGGGACATGTAGAGAGAGAAGACAGGATGCCCAAAGAACTCCCTCCTTCTCCAGAGCCTGCCCTAAACAACATACTGAGGGCCTTTTCTCCCTATTATGTGCTTTCCTAGCACTCAGTATTTTCCTTTATAGAATGTAGCACAGTCTAAAGGGCACATTTGTTGAATACAGTTCTTTAATCATTACTAACCCCTTGGGTCTGCCCCCGAGTCCTGTGAGGCAGTGCCAGAACTTTTTCTCCCGTCCCGCTTCATTAGAACCTGCTGCCTAGCGGAGCTCCTGGCCCACTGTGGGTGCTCAGTATTTATACACTTGGAGGGGGACACGGGGATTTGGAACAGGAGTGTATCTCATGTGAGCAACTGGGATGAATGATGGAGGGTCAAGGAAATGGTAGAGACAGGTGCTTCAGAAATGAATGAAAGGGAGCTGGTTAGTGAAGGGTGTGGGATTAACCTGAAGGAAGGGTGACTGGAAGGTGAAAGAGACGGGGCTGGCCAGGGAGGAGGGACGGGACGTACAACCATGTAGAGGTGGGGATAAAACAGGACCTGTCGGAAACAGTGGGTTAGCACGAGTGGTTGGGGTGGAGGGTTGGTGAGAGATGTAGGAGGAGATGAGGTAGAAAGGACAGATTGGGTCAAATCATGGAGGGCTTTGAGTGTCCGGGTTTAGCCATTAGGGAGAAGGGGGTATTTAATGGGATTGGAGCAGAGCAGTAAAGGGTGAAGCGGGCAGGGAGGAGCAGTGTGGCAGTGCCGTAGGGCTGGATTAGTGGAGAGAGGACCGTGCTGGGTCAGAGGCTGGCGGGGTGGGCTGCTTTGATGTGGGGGAGCGGGAAGAGGAGGAATGAAAGGAGACTCTGAGGTTTGAAGCCGGGTGAGTGGGAGAAGGTAGACGTACAGTCCAGGGGTGAGCAGCTGGAAGAGAAGGTGCTTCTCTGCCGCAGACATAAGCTTTGTAGACATAGTGTGTCTGTGCGGAGAGGCCCAGAGGCAGAGAGAGGTGTAGGGCTGCTGGAGAGAGGTGAGGACTGATGTAGTTAAAGTACCAGCTTTGAGAAAGCCTGGGCAGCCTGGAGAGTGAGCTGTGGGGACTGAGCCTCGGGGAATGGCCACATTCAGGGGCCAGAAGAGGAGGTGGAGCTGGAGGCGGGAGCCTGAGACAGGAGGACGGGACAAGGATGCTGAGCCCGCTGCTCTTGGGCGCAGAGGTTCAAGTTAGGCACCCACACATTCAGGATGATACTCCCAGTTGTGCTCTCTGAGATAAATAATTCCAGTCCATAATCTCAAAGCCTCAGTCTGTTTCCTTTCTATCAAGGGAATTACAACCACTTATTTTTTTTCTAAGGGAGAAATGAGACCAGACATGCTAACTGAATAAGCAGTTTATTATATCACTGTTGTAATAAAATTGAGGAAGACACTTAACTGACCAGTCATTACAGTCCGTTCTCCATGGAAACAACTGTATATTAATAGAACTTAAAAACATAAGCAACCAAAGAAAAGAATTAATTGGATCTCATCAAAATGAGAAACTTTTGTGCATTAAAGGATACTACCAAGAAAGTGAAGAGACAGCCCACAGGGTGAGAGACAGGATGTTCACATCCTGGATGTGAGGACTTGTATTTAGAATATGTGAAAGAACTTTTATAATCCAATGATAAAAGGGCAACCCAAGTAAGAATCTGAATAATGTTTCTGCAGCGCAGATGACTGATAAGCACCTAAAAAGCTGCTCAACATCATTATCATCAGGGAAATGCAAGTCTAAACCACAGTGAGAGTTGTATCATTGTGTAGCCTTCACACCTACAAGAATGGCTGTGGTCAATAAGATGTGTAGTTCTGGTGAGGTAGTAAAGAAATTAAGACCACCATAGATGGTTGGAGGGAACGTAAAATGGTGCAGCCACTGTGGGAAACAGTCTGACATTTCCTAAAAGTTCAAATATAGAGTTACATATGACCCAGCAAGTCCACTCCTACATATATACCCAAGAGAAATGAAAACTTATGTTGACACAAAACCTTTTACACAAATGTTCATAGCAGCACGATTCATAATAGCCAGAAAGCGGGAGCAACACAAAGGTCCATCAGTTGATGAGTGGATAAATAGAATGATATATTCACACAGTGAGGTATTATTTGGCAGCCGAAGGGAATGAAGAACTGTTGCATCTACATCATGGATGAATCTTGAAAATATCTTAGGTGAAAGAAGTCTGACACAAAAGCTTCTATGTTGTGGGATTCCATTTATGTGAACTGTCCAGAGTAGACAAATCCATCAAGACAGGAAGCCAATTAGCAGTAGCCAGGGACTAGGAGGAAGGAGTGACTCCTAGTGGGTATGGGGTTTCTTTTAGGTAATGAAAACGTCCTGTATTTAAATAGTGGTGATGGTTGTACACCTTGTGAGTATAGTAAAAACTAAATATGTTCACCTTTTTAAAGGGGTAAATCTTTGATATGCAAATTATATCTCAAAAACCCTACAAAGACAACAAACCCATCACATCACTAAAAGGTAGGGGGGAAAAAAGGATAGTTCATTCCTTCTTTGCATTCAGGATGCATTTTAGCCCCTTGTTGTTTGCAAGGTAGAGTTTTGGAGGGGTAGAGTAGGTGACCGGTTCCCCCTTCCTGTGAACAAAGGTCCCACTGGGTTTCCAGAAGTTGAATTGCTCATCACACATCCCTTTGATGGGCTGACTTATATTCCGGGGCAAGTCTGGGTTTTTGAAGCTGTGCTGTCATGGGTTTTGCAAAACTCGTAGATTACCTTTCATAAGAAAATCTTGTGCATTACTTCTTTCTACTATCCTGAGTTTGCATTCATATAAAGAATGTATACTTTTAAAACGCATTCATCCAGCTTGCCACAAAAAAGCCAGTGTTTGGGTTTTCTGACTGCAGAGTGCACAGGACATTTTGCCAAAATGTCCAGCACCTGTTTTTTTAATGGCAAAATGTAACAGTGTCTTGTTTCAGGATTGGAGTGCCACTTATAGCACGTGTGGATGATGAATAGTTTTACAGTTTTTATTTAACTTACATGCCAATTTATAGATCAAGAAAAGGCCAGTAAAGAAGTTCAGCTTCTGTGAGTGAAACAGAGGGGACCCCATGAGAGTAGTTTGTCCAAGTGCAGACAAATCCGGATGGTGCAGTTGTCACATGACCATTTTGTGCCTTAGGTTAGCTTTTTTAGAATTTCCAAGAAGCTGTAGAGTCAGAGACATTTCTGGGAACTTGCACTCCTGTGTAGTGTAAAAACTTTGTAAAGTATTTTGCCATGTATAGCAAGATACACCAGTTGGTTTACAGTTTTACAGGCCTGAAATGCACTGCTATTCTACAAATTGAAGGTAGCTAGTTAGTGCCACAAGACTTAGCTCATCTATTATTTGGGTCATTCAGTTATTTCACAGGCATGCAAACATTGCATGCCTACTTTGTGAAAGATACTGGATTCTGCCTCACCTCCATTTTATTTTTGGCATACTTTTTTTTCTAATTTATTATGATTAATAGATTGTAGTGCCATGGTCTTCATTTTTGCTGTCTTCATCATTGAAGGCTTTGTTTTTTGAAAGGTAGAGGGTTCATTCCGTTTCTCTAGTAGCGTTAATTCATTAAGCAGGTAATCTGTATGCATTTTGTGACATTCTCTTCTTTCTTTTAAATATCCTGTAAAATTGAAATGATCATTTCCTTTTCACATGAAGAAAGTGGGGCTTAGGAGCAGTAACTTGCCCTGGTTCTCAGAGTAGTCATTAGGAGAGCTGGAGCCCAAATTGCTCTGACTCTAAAGCTTAGGCTCTTAACCACTGGGCTGGATATCCAGACTTTCAGTTCAGAAAATAAATGAATAATGAACACCAAACTACTTCATCAAAATCCTCCTGGTGCTTTGGGCACAGAGTTAGGTGACCTTGTCCACAAAGCCTTTTACTTATCTGTGTCCTTCTCCCCACACCCATACTTCACCCCAACAAAGGAAATCTCACAATTGACATCCTCTCGTCCTCCTGACTTCTGTAGCACTTTAGCACAGACCATTAGTCCTCCTCTCTTGGTATCTCCCTGAAGCACCTAGCACAAAGTCTTGCACACAGAGTTGGTGCTTGATGCTTGTTTGTAGAAATATAGAATGAATGACATTTCTCTAACCTAAGACCATTTGATAGTTCTGTGCTGATCCTGCTTCTGTGGTTTTAAATGAAATAAAAGAAAATGAAATAATCATGAGCAAATACTTTTATATCTTTGGATTTAATGGTCATTTTTTTGTAAGGAGTGTATTGTTGAGTCTTTAATCCAGGTTGACAGTCTCTGCCTTTTAATTGGAATGTTTAGTCCATTTACATTTTTTTTACTGAAGAATAGTTAACCTAATTATAGATTAATATATTAGTTCCAGGTGTACAACATCCTGGTCCCACAGTGCTATGCATTATGCAGTACTCACCACAGTAAGTTGCCATTTGTCACCATACAAAGTTACTACAGAGTTATCGACTGTATTCTCTATACTCTACTTTTCATCCCCATAACTTACTTTATACCTGGACATTTTTATCTTATTTTTTTTTAAACTTAAAATGTGTTTATTGGGACGGTTTCCCACTCATTTTGATTCAGGTTGCTTTCAGTGCTGTTTCCATCTGAAGGAGCACCCCGCCCGTCTAAGCTTTGCCTTTCTTCCTTGTAGGTTGGCAAAGGAGAGCCAACACAGAAGTACTATTTGTGCATGGCTAAAGATGGTGCTGATTTTTCAGCACTGGGCATTTCACTGCTTCTTATGCTTCCAGGGAGGGATTGAGAAGGTCCTTTGCAAGGGGCATGTTCTTGTGGGGAGGTTGTCACTGCCAAAAAAGCTTGAAGTTTGTATCTCTTATTCCTTTCACCTATTTTGCCTGTCACCTCCACCCTTCTCCCCTCTGGCAACCTCTAATTTGTTGTGTTTTGTTTTTTAAATTCTAAATATAAATGAAGTCATATGGTATTTGTCTTTTTCTGTATGACTCATTTCACTTAGCATAATACCTTCTGGGTCCATCCATGTTGTTGTGAATAGCAAGATTTCATTTTTTTTTTTTTTTTAATGGTTGAGTTAGATTCCACATCTTTATCCATTCATCTATTGCGGGACACTTGGGTAGCTTCCGTATCTTGGCTATTGTAAATAGTGCTGCAGTAAACATAGGGGTGCATATATCTTTTTGAATCCGTGTTTTTGTTTTCTTTGGGTGAATACCCAGTAGTGGAATGGTATTTCTATTTTCAGTATTTTGAGGAATTTCCATACCATCTTCCGTAGTGGCTGCACCAACTTACTTTCCCATCAGCAGTTCATGAGAGCTCCCTTTTCTCCACATCCTTGCCAATGCTTATTTTTTGCGTTGTTAGTTTTTTTAGAGTTTATTTATTTTTGAGAGAGACAGCATGAGCACATGAGTGGGGGAGGGGCATAGAGAGGGAGAGAGAGAATCCCAAGCAAGCTCTGTGCTGTCAGCACAGAGTCCATGAAGTGTGAGATGGTGACCTGAGCCAAGACCAAGACTCAGCCGACTGAGTCACTCAGGTACCCCATTGTGTATTTGATACCAGCCATTCTTATTGGTATGAAGGAATATTGCATTGTGGTTTTGATTTACCTTTCCCTGATGGTTACTGATGTTGAGCATCTTTTATATGTGTCTATTGGCCATCTGGATATCTTCTTTAGAAAAATATTCAGATCCTCTGCCAATTTTTTTGATAAGATTTTTTGAGGGTGTTGTAGAAGTTCTTTATATATTTTGGATTTTAACCCCTTAGTGGATAGATCACTTGCAAATGTCTTCTCTCATTTAGTAGGTTGCCTTTTTGTTTCATTCATGGTTTCTTTTGCTTTACAAAGGCTTTTTAGTTTGATGAAATCCCGATAGTTTGTGTTTGCTTTTGTTTCCCTTGCATAAGGAGATAGATCCAGAAAAATGTTGCTAAAGCCAGTGTCCAAGAGATTACAGAGTATGTTTTCCTTTAGGGGTTTTATGGTTTCCAGTCTTACATTTAGGTCTTTATTCCATGCTGAGTATACTCTTGTGTATGATATAAGGTGTATGGTGTAAGAAAGTGGTCTGATTTTATGTTTTTTGCATGTAGCCATCTAGTTTTCTCAACACTATTAAACGAAGAATCTGTCTTTTCCCCATTGTGTATTCTTGCCTCCTTTGTCTTAGATTAATTGACCATAAGCAAGTATGGGTTTCTTTCTGGGCTATATCCTATTCCTACCTGTTCCTGTTCTTAGGCGTGGCAGTACCATACTGTTTTGAATACTATAGTTTTATAGTATAGCTTGAGGTCTCCAGCTTTGTCCTTTCTCAAAACTGCTCTGGCTGTTGGTGGTCTTTTTTGGTTCCTTACAGATTTTAGTATTATTTGTTCTAGTTCTGTGAAAAATACTGTTAGCATTTTGAAAGGGATTGCATTGGACCTGTAGATTGCTTTGGGTATATGAACATCTTAACAATATTCTTCCAATACATGAGTGGGGTATCTTTTTACTTTCTTTTGTCATCCTCAATTTCTTTTAACAGTGCCTTTCAGTTTTCAGAAGAAAAGTCTTTCACTTCCTTGGTTAAATTTATTCCTAGGTACTTTATTCATTTGATTCAGTCATAAATAGGATTGTTTTCTTTGTTTCACTTTCTGCTACTTTGTTATTACTGTATAAAAATGCAACACATTTCCATATATTAACTCTGTATCCAACAACTTAATTCATTTATTAGTTCTAATTGTTTTTAGTGGAGTCTTTAGGGTGTTTTTATATATAGTATCGTGTCATTTGCAAATAGTGACAGTTTTACTTCTTCCTTAACAATTTGGATGCTTTTTATTTCTTGTCTGATTGTTGTGTCTGGGACTTCCATATTGAATAAAAATGGCGTCTTGTTTTTGTTCCTTATCTTAGGGGAAAGGCTTTTCTGTTTTTCCGCCATTAATTTGACGTTAGTTGTAGATTTGTCTTATCTGACCTCTGTTACGTTGAGGTTTGAACACATACTAAAAGCACTGAATTTTTACTCCCCCTATTTTTATGTACATGATGTCATAGTTTACATCTCTCTATTTTGTGAATCCCTTCACTAATGTTTTAAATAAGCTTGATTTTACTACTTTTTTTTTTTAGAAAGAGAGAGAGTGAGCCTGTGTGCGCCAGCAGGGGAGGGGCAGAGAGAGGGAGAGACAGAATCCTGAGCAGACTCTGCGGTGTCAGCTCAGAGCCCAACGTGAAGTTCAAACTCACAAACTGATATCATGACCTGAGCCAAGATCAGGAGTCAGATGCTTAACCAACTGAGCCACCCAGGCACCCCCTACTTTTGGCTTTTAACCTATATACTAGCTTTATAAGTGATTGATCTACTACCTTTACTCTGTGTTTGCTTTCACCCATGAAATTTTTTCCTTTCATAATTTTCTTCTAGTTAATGTTCTTTTCTTTTTCTTCTTAAATAGGCCCTTTAATGGCCAGTTTAGTGGTGATGAACTCCTTTAACTTTTGTTTGTCTGGGAAACTCTCTCTTTCAATTCTGAATAGTAACCTTGCTGGGTGGAGTATTCTTGGTTGTATGTCTCAGCACTTCTAATATGCTGTGCCTCTCCCTTTTGGTCTGTAGTGTTTCTGCTAAAACATCAGCTGCTAGTCTAGTGGGCTTCCCCTTATTTGTAACTTTTTGCGTTTATCTTGTTGCTTTTAAGATTTTTGTTTTTAATTTTTGATATTTTAATTATTATGTCTTGGCCTGGACGTCCTCAAGTTCATCTTCTTTGGGGCTCTCTGGATATCTTTCTTTCCCCAGGGTAGAGAACATTTTAGCTATTATTTTTTCAAATAAATTTTCTGCCCCTTTTTCTCTCTTTTTCTAGGACCCCTATAATGCAAACGTTAGTACACTTGATGTTATCTCAGAAATCCCATAACCTACCCTCGATTTTTAAAATTCTTTTTTCTTTATGCTGTTCAGTAGCTACTTTCCATTATCCTGTCTTCCAGATCACTGATCTGTTCTGCATCTACTCATCTCCTGTTGATTTTTTTCTCCTGTATTTTTCATTTCAAGTTTGTTCTTTAACTCTGATTTTTCTTTTTTATACTTTCTGTCTCTTTGTTGAAGTTCTCACTGAGTTCATCCACTCTTCTCTCGCGGCTGGTGAGCATCTTTATGACTGTTATCAGATTATCTCTGTTTTGTTTAGTTCTTTTCCTGAATTTTTGTTCTTGTTGTTTTGTTTGGAGCATGTTTGTGTGTCTCCTCGTTTTGATTGACCTTCTGTGTTTGTTTCTATGAATGAGGTCAAACAGCCACCTCCCCCTGTTTTGAAAGAGTAGCCTCGTGTAGGAATGTTCCTGCATAGACTGTGTGTGGCTGGCAGCTTTGGCGGGCTGACTGGAGTGTTAGTGGGTGCCCGCTAGGGGTCCCCGGGTGTTCCCTGCAGGGAGCACCCTGGCAGGAAAAACGGAAGCTGGCACAGGTAAAGGTGGGATGGGGGTCTGGAGCCACCTTGGTGGGTCAGCCGGGACTTGGGTGGGTGGGGAGTAGGGGGGGGACACCTTGGGAATATGGCTAGAACTGGTGTGGACTAGGGTCCCAGAGCCCACTGAGGCAGTAGGCCAGCTAGAGCATCCAGCCTCTGTTCCCATCTGTGCTACCAGGGTGGAGGGCCGACGTAAACAGTGGGGCACACCAGCACCTCTGACCCCAGAGAGAATTCTAGCACTCTTCCACCATTTGTCAGACACTACAGAGTTAGTGAATGGGTTTCCTTCACCTTTAATCTAATTACCTTTTACTATAGCTTTTTTTTCTGTGTCTCAGGGCATGTGAATCTGCACAGGAGTCCCTCTGTGCGATCCCTTTCTACTACAGTCCACAGTGTCAGAGGTGGGGTGCCTGTTGCCACTGTGTTCCCATCTCTTTTGCCATTCTCTGTGTGGTCCCTCTATCTTTTGTTGTGCAGATGCTGTTTGATCAGCCATCAGTTCATCAGGAGATGCCCTCTGTGTAGGTGTAGAGTTGGTGTGATCATGGGAGGACGGGAGTTCAAGGTCTTCCTATATTGCCTTCTTGGACTCCCTCCTGATCTTTTCACATTTAGTGTCATTATTGATATGGTTGGATTTGGCTCTACCCTTTTGGTGTTTTCTGTTTGTCTCATGTATTTTTCGTTTCCCCATCTTTTCCTGCGAGTTATAAACCTTACGATATTGTTTGCTTTAGTCCTACATTTTAAAAATATATAAATCGCTTTTTATATTTACCCACCTGTTTAACATTTCAGTGATCTTTATTTCCTTCTTGTACATTTGAGGATTATCATCTAGTGTTATTTCCCTTTAACTTTCAGAATTTCCTCCTCATACAGTGCAGCGCAGATCTGTTGGTGATGCATTGGCTTTGTGTTTGAAAATACTTTATTTCACCTTCATTTTTGAAAGTTACTTTTGCTGGGATTTAATTCAGGGTTGGCAGAATTTTTTAATTTTAGCACTTTAAAGATACTCCGTTTTCTTTTGGTGTCTGTTACTTCTGATCAAAAGTTACATATCATTAGATATAAATCCTGTATGTAATATGCCTTTTTTTTTTTCCTGGCTGCTTTCAAAGTTATTTTTCTCTAATCTTTGCATTTGCAGTTTGACTAGGATTTGCCTAGCAGTGGGTTCTTATTTATTCTGCTTGGCATGTATGAGCTTCCAGGATCTGCAAATTGATGTTTTTTTCTCTAGTTTTGGGAAGTTTGGGCCATTATTTTTTCAAATATTCTTTGTGATCTATTGTCTCTCTTCAGTTACATATGGTTAGGCTGCTGGATATTGTCCCATGGTTATCTAGGTAGGCTCTGTTTTTTTTCTTCATTTTTCCCCAAACTGGTTAATTTCTGTTTATTTAACTTCAACCACACTGACTTTTTATTTACTTATTTTGCCTTCCTTTGCTATTAAGACAGTACAGTCAATTTTTCATTTCATTTACTTTTCTTTCCTGCTTTAGAGTTTCCATTTGGTTCTTTTTTATAGTTTCTGTTTCTCTGTTTCTCCTTAGTTTCTTTTTGTCTAATTCCTCTTTGTCCATTCCTGATCTATATATTTTCCTTTTGCTCCTCTAAGAGCTGTAAAGTTCCTGTCTGCTGATCACAACATCTGGGTCACCTTGACTTTGGTTTCTATAGACTGCTTTTTCTTTCAGGGTGGGAGTCACATTTTCTTGTTTCTTCAAATGTCTAGTGATTTTTGATTCAACACTAGACATTACAATGGTCCATTATAGAGGTTCTAGATTATGTTACAGTCCTCCTGAAGGATTTTTGTGTTAGCGGGTAGTTAATGTGATGAGAGTCAAGTTCTGAACTCGTAGGTCTCCTGAATTAGCAGCAGCTGAAATCTCCATTCAATTCTTTTAGTTTCCAGCTGCTGCTTTTTTTTCTTGCTCCCCCACTCCCTGCTCCCCATGCCCTGATGTCTCCAGGCAAGAATTTGAATATACTTTATATGCAGATTTTGGTGTTTGCCCTCCCCATCCCTTTCAGGGTTCTTTAACTTTGTGACTGCTTTGCCAGGCCTGAGCCCTGTCCACAGCTACCCTGAACCATACCTCATAGAGGTCAGTGAGTGCCCTCGGGCAAAACGTGCAAATTTATAAATGTAAGAAAGTGCAGTTTCTTCCCTTGAAAGGTCAACTCTCTTCTAGTTTCTGCCTGCTTTTCACCTTTCTCTAGTGCCTTCACATAATTTTTAAGTATTTTGTCCACGTTTTATAATTGTAGAAGGGCAGCGTGACAGCTATTTTGTCACTACTGGGAGTCAGAAGCCAGGCACATGCCCTTTTGGACTTGCATTCATATCCTCTGCAGCCGTGGGCTGAGCCACTGTGGAGGGAATAGGGCTTTTTCCTCAGGGAGCTACAGTTTCAGACGAGGAGTAGAGAGGGCATGGAGCACCATGGGAGGGTCTCAGGCAGCTTGGAGTGCCGTACCAAAGTACCCCAGGCGGAATTGCTTAAATAACAGATTCTTTTTTTCCCTCAGTTGTAGAGACTGGAGATCAAAGATCAAGGTGTTGGCAAATATGGTTTCTCTTGAGGCCCCTTGCCTTAGCTTGCACATGGCCATCTTCTCCCTGTGCCTTCATGTGGCCTTTTCTCTGTGTGTATATGTCCCTGGTATCTCCTCTTCTCTCTTATAAGGGCGTTAGTCTTGTTGGATCAGGACCCATTATTATGCCCTCATCTAACCTTGATTATCTCCTTAAATGCCCTGTCTTCAAGTACAGTCACACTGGAGATTAGGGCTTCAGTGTGAATTTGTCAGGGGGCAGGGTTCACATAACTTAGTCCATAGCAGAGCATAATCAAGGCTGGGTATGATTCACGAGCAGGCAGGAGAGACAGAGCTGTGCTGTAGGGAAGGAATTGGAACACCTTTAATCAGTCATTAAGTCATCCACCATATAAATGCGGAATGTCTCTCTATTCCTGGCACATAGTGAAGGGCTGATGGTTCAGTATGGACAGGACTGGCCCTGTCCCGGTCCTCCTGGAGCTCACAGCCGAGGGGGATAAAAAGACTGTAGACAGACTGTGATATTGCAGAGTGATGATAGAGTATGGATAGATAGGAAGGTCCCCAAATAAACCTATGGGTCAGGGAAAGCTTCCTTGAGGAAATACCTTTCTAAACTGAAACCTGAAGTATGAGTCAGGAATCAGCTATGGAAGAAGGGCACCCCAGGTCAAGCACAGGGATTGGCAAGTGTGAGGGGCCTTAGGGTTGAGGGGGGATCTGCATGCTGGAGAAACAGGTCATTTGGCACAGCTGGAGCTGGGGTCACTGGGGGAGCCAAGGGTAAGGGCGAAGGCCAGAAAAATAGGCTGCGGCCAGCTTCCTTGTTGAATCTTAACTTTGTCCCTCCAGATGGGAGATTCTTAACAGTGTCTCCTTCCTCTTGGGGTCCCCTTCCTGGCACAGTAAGCACATAGCGAATATCAACAGGGACCATGTGTTATGATTTAAGGGTGGAAGGCCGAGGTGGGGAGGTTGGCTGTGTGGGTGACCTCGCCTCCTAAGTCAAGCAGGTCAAGGGCCCAGAGGTTGCTGACCTCCCTGGCCTCCCCTGCGCCTGGGCTCCGGGTCACATGTGTGGTGTTGTTGTTCAGCCCTGGACAGCGAGTCTGCCTCTAGCAGCATCCGCTTCAGCAAGGCCTGCCTGAAGAACGTCTTCTCTGTCCTGCTCATCTTCATCTACCTGCTACTCATGGCGGTGGCCGTCTTCCTGGTCTACCAGACCATCACAGACTTCCGCGAGAAACTCAAGCACCCTGTCATGTCGGTGTCTTACAAGGAGGTGGATCGCTACGACGCCCCAGGTAGAGCCTGCCCCGGATGGGCATCGGGACCCGGGTCTGGGGCATTGGCTTGCAAGTGAGCCACCATTGTACTCCCACACCAGGCTGGGCACAGCCAGGGTGGAGAGCAAACACCCAGGGAGCTGCTGTCAGGACCCAGCGGAGTGTGTCCCGTGCTGGTGAGAGGGGTGCACAGAGCCTGGAGTGGTCAGTGTGTAACTGGGGTGGGCACGGAATGCTTTGCACAGAGATAGGATTTGAGCTGGGAAGGGGATTAGCAGGGGCAAGAGTGAGTGTAGGGAGGCAGAGCGCTCCCGGAGAGGATGAACATAGCCTGGCTGGAGCCAGAGGCCGTGATGAGGGGCAGTGGGGGTGAAGGGTGGCAGGGGAGGGGAAGTCATTCAGCAGTGGTGAGGGCCCTGCCTGGGGAGGGGGGTCACTGGCTTTCCTCCTCCAATGTGAGGCTGGGCCCTGAGGAGGCAGTTGTCTCTGCCGTAGAAGGTAGTGTCTCCTTCAGGGCAGCGGGGCCGGCTCTGGGCTTTGGAAGTGGGGGAGTGAACTGGGAGGTGTGAGCTCCGTGGGCACCTGCTGTGCCCATAGGATGCCGGCGTCACCCTCCGGATGGCCTGCTCACAGGGCACAGCCAGAGTCTCCGGCGCCTTCCACCTGGGCTTCTTGAAAGCCTGCTGCTCGCAGCTTTCCCCCCCATCTTTGCCTGTCTTGTGTTTGTCCCTCTTTGGGTGTCTGTTTTGGTCCCTTTCTCTGTGGGCTCTCCTTTCTATTGCTGATCTCTGGTCTCTCTGAGCTCTGCCTGCATCTGGTGCCACACCCTGCTCTCATGTTTTTCCTCTGTCAGGGGAGCCTCCGGTGAGGTGCTGTGGTTGGGGTGGGGGAGGGACCTTTGGGGTATGACTTGCACCCCTGGTCAGAGCAGGTGAGAGGCACGGTGACACGGGGAGACTCCCACAGCTGAGGGCTCTAGTGGATCTGCCCGTGGGTGGTGGCGCTGCCAGGCGCAGTCACGGAGGCCCCTGCGGGGTGTGCCGAGCAGGGCTGGGAAGTGGGTGGGTTTTGGTGCAGGCGCCAGGGAGGCTGCGCCCCGGGCCAGGAGAGGCGCTCTCTGAGGGCAGCAGCCGTGGCTCCCCACCCTCCCTAACCCTCTTCTTTTCCCTCCTCTGCCATCACCCAGGGAGTCTTCAACTTGGGTGGTTGGTGGGTGTGAAAAACTGTGTGACGTGACTGTAGGGATACGGTGGGGGACCGTGACTTCTGACACTCCCGTTTTCCTGCTTCCTCCCCCCCCCCCCCCCCGCCTCCTC
>NW_027529934.1:2794175-2869339 GCF_008692635.1 Crocuta crocuta | reverse complement strand
CCCCCCTCCCCTCCCAGGTATTGCTCTGTACCCTGGACAGGCCCAGTTGCTCAGCTGTATGCACCACTACGAGGTCATCCCACCCCTGAGGAGCCCTGGCCAGCCCGGGGACGTGAACTGCACCACCCAGAGGATCAACTACACGGACCCTTTCTCCAGCCAGACCCTGGTAACTCCCGCCTCCCCGCGCCAGGCAGCGCACGCCGTCAGCCCCGCACCCCGCAGCCCCCGGTCTTCTTTCTGCCACGAGGCCGCTCACACTGCCTCCATGCAGGCCCTTGCCCCCAGCGACCATGAGGCTGTCCTACACAGGGTTCCGGCCATCAGGACACGGCTGGCTGGCTGCATCAGGAGGGGCCACGAGGGCGTCAGCATTCTCTGAGCCTCAGGGATTCCTGACAGTGCCATCAGAGCCTCTCCTCGCTGGAAGGATGCGGCGCAAGGCCGGTGGGACGTAGTCACATGGCTGACTGCCCAACACAGCTGCCAGGAAATAAAGATTCCCAGGTTCCATATGGGGCCAGCCGTTCCCGGGCACAGGGCCTGGGAGTCCATATTTTGAAATAAATATGTAAAGAAGCTGGTCTGGGAACAAGGACCCCAGCACTGGCGTCAGTCACAGCTCAGCCCAGCGGGGGTGGGGGGTGGGGAGGTGAGTGGTGGTGGGGCAGGGGCAGCGGTGCCTGCACAGGCTGGGAAGGCAGGGAGGGAATTTTGTGTTTATTTACATCTTTTTTGTGTCCCGTATCCTTGCTTCAGAAAGGATTGGATGGGACTGAGTAAAAGCTTTATAGATCAAAGAGAGGAAGGCAGGGTTTTCAAGGTAGAGGAGCCAGCATGTTGCATTTGTGTCTGCACCGTTACAGCAGTCGCGGGTGTGTGGGTCAGGTGCCCCCCGCGAGCAGCGGAAGGCGACGCTGAGGACAGAAGGAATGGCCACGAGAGAAGAAAACGTGTGGCCTGCTGTGCAGCCAGACATGCGGCTCTGGGAGGGTCTGAGGGGGGACAGTTGCACCGAGGTGGTTCCGGTAACCTTCGTTCCAGGCCTCCTCCTAAGATCCTGCTGAACTGATTCCCTCTCCTGTGAAAACCAGAACAAGATCACATATCCATGATAGCCCCACAAAGCCAGCAGGGCTGTCACCGTGGACGAGGCATTTTGAACTGGTGTGAAGCAGGAGTTGGGTCAGGTGGATGGAGCAGACACGCCGGAGAAAGGCCGCTCCGAGGGCAGGCGCGGGAGAGGCTTCAGTAGAGGTGGAAGCCTGCCTTCCGGCTCCTGGCTCCGAATCAGCACGCTCGAAGGGCAGGGCCACGGTCTCGAGCCAGTTGTCACGGTATAGTCACCCTGGTACCGGGCCACCGGTCTCCTGCCCTCCCAGCGTGCAGAGCTGCTGGGGACGGTGTTTACTTCCAGGTACGAGGCCCAGGGGCCCTTCGTACGTTCGTCAGCGCTGGGGAGGTTCCCTGCTTGGGCACTGGGGCAGCAGAGTAGAAACGGAGCAGAACTGCAGACTGGGCCTCCACGGGGGAGGGGACAGGGCTGGAAAGGAGTCTCTCCACGCGCGAGAACTGTGCTGAGTACGCGGCCTGCTGGCGTTGTCTGCCCGCAGCCACCAAGCGTCGGCCCCGGGCAAGGGCACGCCTGTGAGAGAACCTGCTCAGGGGGACACCCACACCCCAGCCCCCTGCTAGTCACCCTGCTCCTTCTCGGGAGGGGGAATGGACAACGAAGGCTTGCTCGGCATTTACAGCACACCGACAGCTAGGAGAGGACCAAGAGGAATAAAATAGAATGGACTCCAGAATAGGGAAATGGATGCTAATTTAAAGGAAAGGGAGAATAATTTGTAAACATTTTAAGGAAGAGCTTGATGTGCCATAGAAACGCTGTGTGATTCCCAGCTCTTCTTGCCGCTCTGGGAGACATACCAGCCGGACACCCGGCACTGCACATGCGGGTCTGTGGGTGGCCTTCCTGTCACCTCTCAGCCCCCTGAGCAGCACGCTTCCCAGGAGCCCGTTGCCTTCATTCCCAGCCCTGTTCGCGCTGGTTGTACTTAAGTGCAGTAATTATGTAATTTAACTAAATACTATAAACATCCATGAAATAAGGGCACAAAAGGAGAGTTGTTTTTTTAACATAAATAATTTTTCAAAGTTTATTTATTTTGAGAGAGAGCGCAAGTAGGCTAGGGGCAGGCAGAGGAGAGAGAATCCCAAGCAGGCTCCACACTGTCACTGCAGAGCCCAATGCAGGGCTTGAACTCAGGAACTGTGAGATCATGACCTGAGCTGAAACCAGGCGCCCTAAGGAGAGTTGTTTCTGTGGCAACTACGGTGAAGGCAGTTAGCTGCATCCAACTCTGGTGATGTCAGGCTTCTCCAGCCTTTCTAGATGTGGCTCCTGGGAGAGGAGTTCGGCCGTCCGGCCGGGTAGAGGAGGGGCGGGGGAGCACAGGAGAGCCCACTTTCCCCCCTCCCCCACCCAGGACATGGGGGCGTGGCAAGTGGCCTTGAGGAAGCTGACAAGGGGGGTGTGTGGCTCATCCCATCTTGGCACCCAGGGAGCAGGTTGGTTGGAGACGGCTGAGTCCTCGATAGCCCCTGGCCTTGGCCACTGGGAGACTGTCTCGATGGAGGTGCAGGTCGTCAGCGGTCATGCCTGGAGTGGAGGGCAGAAAATATGCCCTCCGGCGCCCAGCTTTGCATACCCGCTCCCTGCTGTGTAGGCTGACACCTTGTAGACGTGGCGCTAGGCTTGAGGGCTTGTCCTTTACTCTGCTCTCGGAACCAGGTAGGCTGCTGGCTCTCTGCCTCCTGGTTTGTCTGCATGAAAGCGACACAGCAGGGGCTTCATCTGACCTGCTTTGTCAGACTTCAGGTTCTCATGGTTTTTTTTAGTTAGTGTCTCTTGTGCCTGTAGCTTAGGTAACTTTTATCATGGGCTTTGCTCTGCCAGAATTAGGGCCACCGTCCTTCCAGCCTATAGGACCATATTCCCAGTGTCCAGATGTTAAGCCCTTGGCTCTTTTAGGTTGTTCCCACGGCACTCCAGTTCCAGAAAATAACTGTGTGTTGGGCAGAGAGTACACTAAGCTGCTGTGCAAGAGCAAACACCCCCCCGCAGACCCAGTGGCTGAGACCAGAGAGAAGTCTGTTTCTGTGGAGCGGGTCGGGCGTGCAGGCGGTGGGCATGGGCCGTGCCACCTCACAGGGCGGGCAGTGACGGCTTGTGTCTGTCACTCCGCCATCCCCCCCGGCACGGTCTTGGGCCTCGTGGTCAGCGCTGGCTCGCCGGCACGTGTGTACGTTTCTCACTCTGGGAGGGTTAGATGTGGGGACAAGCGGTGCCCTGTTTCAGGACACAGTGTGGAGTCGCATGAGTCACTTTGGTGCCCATTCCAGGAACTTCATCACATGGCCGCGGCCATGAGGCTCCAGCAGGGCGACTGTGCTGCTAAAATGTGGGATTGGGGAAGCGGTTGGAGTTCTCCAGGAGGCGGCGGGTAGTGGGGACAGTGAGCTGAGCGTTCCCTGCTGCCACTCCGTGTGTCCTGGAAAGGTGGAAAATAAATACATGGACAGAGGTCTCTTGGGAAAATGCAGCAAAAGGCGGAACAAGTGAGTGGGCGCATTAACATCAGTCACACTGGTGAACCAGGTGCAGAGTGTTACGAGAGAGATGTTGAATTCGGATTAAAAAAATATACGATTCTCCACTGAGATTTAACCGTTAGAAATCTTTGTGTGCAAAACAGCATTCCATCTGCATGTTTTAGGCAAAGCCTGTTAGAAACAAAAAAAACCATTGCCTTAAAGTGTGACTAAATGCACACTTTGCTCTTTCCCATTCACAGAGTGAACAGACACAAAGTAGTCCGGATGAGGACTGAGCAGCACAATCCGCAAATGTGGAGAGAGTGTGCGTGTAGCACCTCGTGCCTGACGGTGCTCGCTCTTCAAACACTGGTGGAGCGTTTGTGGCGGTTACTGCTGTACAGATGTTTATCTGTAATTCATTAATCTGTAGGTCAGTTGCAGTAACTTAACTCATCTGTATATCCAGCGTCCTCACAGTTAAAAGTCCCAGTTGATTTTTTTCATGGGATTTAAGGGTTTGGTGTTAAAGTGCACGGAGAAGAGCACGTGTACCCGCTGGGGACGGCGGTGAGGAGGCACGCCGCGGAGGGGACCTGCCCTCTCAGGTGGCAGCACAGTGTAGACCTGTAGGTTTCAAACCCGCATCTGTCCTCTGTCTGGGGAGTGGGATGCAAAACTGAAGGCCAGGCACATATGTCTGAGTCTAAAAAAGTTTAAAAGGTGCTATAAAGAAAAGGAGAACATCAGTGTGATTTTGGTTGCCCTTAGCAAGACCTGGAAGCCATAAAGAAAAAGATTCACAGATACCACTGCATCAGATTAAAAGCTTCATCTAACAAGTGATATTAGAAACAGAGTGAATGGCAGAGCGGCAGACTGGAAGACGACGACATTCCTCCATGTACTGGACGCATGTTCGCGTCCCTCCTGAGGGCCCCCGTGGCACCGGCAGCCAGCGAGGGAGGCGGACAGAGGACGGCTGCCCCAGCTCTGGGCCGGGCGCCACCCGGAGAGCCGTCCCGTGGGGCTGAGCCGGAGCCGGCAGTGGACGGCAGGAAGGGGGTGGCCCGTGGTCGCCTGGGGACCTCAGGGGCTCGCCCAGGGCTGATTGTGGCCCTTGTCTCTCTGCAGAAGTCCGCCCTGATCGTGCAGGGGCCCCGGGAGGTGAAGAAGCGGGAGCTGGTCTTCCTCCAGTTCCGCCTGAATGAGAGCAGCGAGGACTTCAGCGCCATCGATTACCTCCTCTTCTCCTCGTTCCAGGAGTTCCTGCAAAGGTGGCGTTTCCAGTCGGCGGCGGGCCAGCGGTGCACGGTCCCCTGGCAGCTTGTTCATCGGGGGCCGGGCCTGGCAAGCAGGGCAGCGATGGGGGGCCCACCGGCCCAGGGCCTGGCCTGGAGCCCGGTTGCTCCGGGAAACCTGTCTTCACTAAGTGAAGCAGGTCTGGCGTGGCGAGTATTGGCCCTGCCCATTTTGGGGGGGGCGGGGAGGGACGGGGTAAGGCGAGAGGAGCTGCCTCGGACCATGTGAGCCCCCAGAGGGCAGTCCCTGCCTCGGCCTGCTCTCCCCTGTGGTGTCCTGGGCAGCGTGTCTAGCGCGCAGTGTGTGTTTGCCACACGTTTTTAATATGGGGATGAAGCTTCCTGTCTGCGTGGGGGACACATGGTCCCAGGGTGCTCGTTGGGGGCAGCAGCCACCCAGGAGGAGAGGTGGCCCCCCCGGCTGATGAGGCCATGGGCCCCCCCCCCCCCCCCCACCATTGCTCTGTCCTTCCTGTTCTGGAGCTGGAAGCCTCGGCTGCTGTCCTCCACTCTGTCTGCCCCCCCAGCCTCCCTCTGCCCTCCGTGTGGAGCCGAGGAGCCATCCTCCCCACATTGGGCCTCGCAGAGGGAGGCTGGCAGGCCAGCGAGGGCTCCTCAGGGCCAGCACGGGTCAGAGTTGTCATGCCTGCGGTGCCCCTGCCCACTAGGGGCCAGTGCCCTGGGAGCTGGGGTTGGGGGGAGCCGCCTCGGGGCAGGTGACAACTCTCCCTCCGTACGGAAGCCTAGAAGCAGAGCTTGGAGAGAAGCGGGAAATGGGCCGCGTCCTGGTGGTGGCAGCCAAGAAGTAGGAGCTGGAGTTTGAGTCCAGCCGAGTTTAATCCTGCTCTCGGGCCTGACTTGGCCCTTTCTTCTCTGTCCTCCCAGCCCGGACAGGGCGGCATTCATGCAGGCCTGCGAGAGCGCCTATTCCAGCTGGAAGTTCTCTGGCGGCTTCCGCACCTGGGTCAAGATGTCCCTGGTGAAGACCAAGGAGGAGGACGGCCGGGAAGCTGTGGAGTTCCGGCAGGAGGTAGGTGGCGCCAGGTTTGCTTTGTCCACCCTGGGGTCGGGGCTGGATGGAAGCTTCGTAGTGGGTGGGGGGATGACCTTGGGGAAGTGGTGAGGTGAGAAGGGATCCCGTGCCAGGGAGTGCATGTGTCCCCCAGGCTGGGCTCGCTCTAGGCCTTTCCCTGGGCATGCGGGCCAAGCAGGGACGCCTGCATTTCACAGAGCAGGAGATGCGCCCAAGCACAGCCCGTGTTCTTGGCCCCCAGAGGCAGCTGGTCGCATGGGACCCGGAGGATTTGCAGGGAAGGGAGACGAGCTACAGTGGCCTCCAAAGTGTGGTGCTTGTGAGGACCCGTTGGGATGCATGAGGAAAATACTAGCTTTCTTTTTATACTAGGATTTCTTGATCTTACCCTTTTTTAATTTTTAAATATTTTGAACGGCACGTAACATTAGAATAATAGTAATGTTTAAGTCACTTGTAAGGAAGTCATGTATGTTGGGTATGTGCTCAAAATGTGTTACTAATGGGAAGTGGGATTGATGCTTTCTGCCCACTGGCCCGGAACAGACGGGCCTGAGGTTTCTAGCCACGGTCTCGGCAATGGATGGCGAGGGCCTCGGGAAAGGGCCTGGCATTGGTGGTGGAGGGAGAGGATGTTTTGGTTGCCATGGCCAGGCTGTTGGCCAAACATCACTGAAAGCGAGGCCACACCCCTGCCTTTGGGACTTCCACCTCGGCAGTGGCCACCCCCTCCTCACATCCACACCCTGAGGCGGCCATCCGTGTATCAGTGGCTGAGTGCCTGCAGCGGCCGCGAGGAGACGAGTCTGTTCTTGAAAACTCGGCTCCTCCTTGGGAGTGTTTCAGCTGGCTGGACCCTGGTGCGGGGGCAGCATTGGGAAAGGCCTGGGTTCAAGTAGAAGGACCCTCTCCGAGCGATGACAGGGCTGTCACTGGGCAGAAGCCATGCACTCGTCCAGGCCTACCCCTTCTCTGAGGCCTGGCTCCTGAGACTGGAGAGGAGGAGAGCTTCCAATTTTCCTCAAGAGGACAGGCTTTGTTCCTGCCTTAGGAGGTGGACGCCCTCCCCCCAAGCAGTGCATTCCTAGTGTGTAGGGTAACGGTCATGTCCTGGATTTGAGAACGCCCAGGGTCTTCCTCCTCTGGCTGCACAGCAGCTGAGGAAAGGGGCCTCGATATGTTCACCCTGCAGTTAGGAGCATCCTGTCTGCCCGACTCGCCCCACTGTTCTGCACCCAAAGGGACCCAGATCCCGGCGAACAGCTACATTTTATGATGTTTGTGCCGTCTGTGATTGTCTAAATTGGAAGTCTTCCGGCGGGTGACATGAACTCTTTTGAACAAAGTTGAAAAATGTTTTTTATATAGTGTTTTAAAGTTTAAAATACTTGCCTATGTCTTGTCTCATTTGATCCTGACCACTCCTCGGTGACGCAGGCATTTTGTTTCTTTGCGGAAGACTTGCAGAGTTGAAAGACTTAGCTTCTAAGATCAAGTATTTTGAAATTTGAGATTTTTAGGACTTCTAATTTGTCCTCACATGATACTTTGAATATGATTTAATCATGGGTCCAGATATCTAAGGACGGATTTTGGTGACAATCCAGAACGCCTGTTGTACATCCCAGATGCTATTTGTTTCCCCAGAGAACTGGAAACCAGAGTAAAGTCTCGGCCCTGGTTCCAGTTTCAGGATTTGTTTATGAGATTTTTCGGCTTTCTCCCTCCAGAAGATGATGTGAAGAGAACCAAGGACCAAGATCCCCTAACTTCCTTCTCCTTTCCTGCTACCCAGGCGAGGGAGGGGCGCAGAGGTTGTAACGCTGTCTCTTCTCTCTGCCTAGACGAGTGTGGTCAACTACATTGACCAGAGGCCAGCCGCTGAAAAAAGCGCTCAGTTGTTTTTTGTGGTCTTCGAATGGAAAGATCCTTTCATCCAGAAAGTCCAAGATGTGAGTATTACTTAAGGTTCCCGTGGCAAACCCCCTGCGCTGAGGTATTCTGGCTCATTCTTGCAGGCCGTCCTCTTCTCTTCTGACACAGATCAGTTTGTCATTTATGACACTCATGTTCTATTATTTGTGTTTAATCAATCTTATCATCACTACACAGTTGTATCTATGAAGGTGGGAACTTCCTCTTTTGTCTGCCATTAGTTATGCACTGCCTGGCAGAGTGCTTAGTACAGAGTACTTGCTTAGTAGTAGTATTAAGTGTGTGGAGTGAGTAGAAAGCCTGGATTGCATTAAGCTAATGTCTAGATTACTGCTGTTGGAAGCCATTCTTTTTTAATGCATCTCTGTTGGATAATAGCCATTATTTGTCAGAGCAGAAAGGTAGAAATAAAAATCAACAGTGCATCAGTTAGTGCTAGATTCCTAGACTCAGTCTCAGAAAGGGAGGAACGATAGGACAGCTTTGCTAGAGGAACATTCGGGGGAGACACCATCCACCAGAGCTGGTCTCACATCTGATACTGATTGGCGTTTAGGTAATCCCAGAATGTGCTGATGTGGTCGGAGCTTAGGGGAAGCACCTTGTGTGGCTGAGGTCCAATGTCAGTGCTCTGTAATCACCCACCGCCACTGTGACCCGTGGACAGGCAGGGCCACATACACAGTGGCGTGTGCAGCTCGTGGAGTTGGGAGTCTGGATGGAAGAATGAACGCCTTCGGCTCTACAGCCGCGATGTGTGGGCTCACATTTTTCACTTACACTATTCAGTAGGAAGTGCCCATGGAGCCAAGGAAAGCCCACGCCTGAGGCCTACTTTTCTCGTGTCATCACCCAGCTTCATCACGGTCCGGGACAGTGGTGCCCGGGCGCCCGTTCTATATCTGTGAACCCTGAGGCGCAGATTATTCAAGGTCACCCTGCTAGACAGACTTGAAAGTGCTGTGGGTCCCATGCTGGGGGCTCAGAAAGAAATCCAAGATGTGACCTTGGCCTAGAAGCATTTAACATTTAATGAGAATGTGGTTGATAGCTGTGAAGTGACTCATTCTAGACAGCAGGTAGCTGCCAGAGGACTTTGTGGGATAAATGTCTCTGCCAGAGTCAAGAGGTTTATTTTTTTATTTTGGAGGTTTTTTTTTATAGTTTATTGTCAAGTTAGTTTTCTTATAACACCCCATGCTCATCCCAACAAGTGCCCTGTTCCATGCCCATCACCCCTTTTCCCCTCTCCCCCACCCCCAGCAGTCCTCAGTTTGTTCTCAGTTTTAGAAGAGAGTCTCTCACGGTTTGCCTCCCTCCCTCCAACTATTTTTCCCCTTCCCCTCCCCCATGGTCCTCCATTAAGCTTCTCCTGTTCCACATATGAGTGAAAACATATGGGATCTATCCTCCTCTGCCTGACTTATTTCACTTAGCATAACACCAAGGGGAGTTTTTGGCTTGGTGGTCAGAGAGTGCTCCAAGGAGCCGTGAAGGATCAGTAACCTTGAGTAGGAGCAAAGCGGCGCAGGCTGGGGGGATCAGGGCGTGGCTTAAAGGCAGGAGTCCGGATGGTGAGACTGTCCCTGGGCCGGGTGGAGGGCAAGTGTGAGAAACGATGAGATGGGAAGCAAACAAGAGGAACTGACCTTATGGAGTGGGCAGTTCTGGGGAAGTTTGTCTCAAACTATCCCAGTAAGTGTGGATAGGCCAGAAACTTAAGCCTCAGTACTGAATAGTTAATTTGTGCAGAGCTTTTTTGAGAAAGTTTATTTTTTTCAGGATCACTTTATGGTGGGAAGGAATTCATATTTTTCTTCTCAGACTTGAGCTGTGCACATTAAAGGTCTAGTCACAATGAAGTACAGGGTCATGGCCGTTTTAGAGCCAGGTGTTTTTCTTGTTGCTCCAATAATTTGGGGCAAGAGGATCTTGACATAACCCTAGTGTGACCTAGGAATCCAAGCTGAAGCAAACTGAGAACACGTGTGTTCGTTTGTTTTCCAGATAATCACCGCCAATCCTTGGAACACAATTGCCCTGCTCTGTGGGGCCTTCTTGGCGTTATTTAAAGCAGCAGAGTTTGCCAAACTGAGTGTGAAATGGATGATCAAAATTAGGAAGAGATACCTTAAAAAAAGAGGTCAGGCAGCAAACCACATAAGCTGAAGTGGCCTTGTGTTCGCAGAACTGCTCACAGCGATGGACGTTCTGGTCACTTCTGCGCGGAGAAACGAGCCGCTGGCAATCCTGTGCTCACTTGAAACGGGCCTTGCTACAAGAACAGCCTGCCGGCCTGCAGCTTCTAACCTAGCCCGAAGAGAGGATGTTTAAAGCATAATGGAACAGATCCAATGGATAACCTAAAACTTATTTAAGTATTTAAATTATTAACGAACATTTTTGGATATATGATGAGGGATTGTGGAAG
Organism: Crocuta crocuta; assembly: GCF_008692635.1. Taxonomy (NCBI): domain Eukaryota; kingdom Metazoa; phylum Chordata; class Mammalia; order Carnivora; family Hyaenidae; genus Crocuta; species Crocuta crocuta. Next base: position 2,859,039 of record NW_027529934.1, on the reverse strand, counting down.
ATGGAATTAGATCTGTATCAAGTTTTCTGAAGGTTTGTGGAAGTTGCCTTTCTTATTGGTTTGGTGCATAGTTAGGCTCTAATGGGATAAATAAGATTCTTTTTCCTTAGCTTCTCCCCCCCTCCAGCCCCCACCCCAAGTTTCTAAAGTGGACAAAGAGAGTGTGGTTTTCTTTTTCCTCCAAATCCTGCTTCTGTAGGTGTGCAGGTTATGCTTTGAAACCTCTGCCCACCATACCCAAAAGCAAGAATCCTGAGGTCTTGGGTGTCAATTGCCAGTTACATCATCTGGCCTCTTGACTTGCTTTTTCATTTGTTAAATATGAAATGGGGCTTTTTTTTAAAGCTACTAGAAACCAGTAATACAATTTCTTGTAGGTCGACTAGCTACCACCCTGTGTGGCTAGAATATGTGTTGATGCAGATGTAAGACCGCAGAGCCATTAACATTGCAGAAGCACTGGGACATATGTACATAGGAGGTGCCTACTCAGTGTATTTTGATGATTTTGTTAACAGGTAAATAAAAGTTAGGTTAATGCAAAAAGAGTCAGTGTGCCAGTATGAATACCTGCTGAATCAGCAGGCGCCGGTACACTTTCATTCTGTGACCTCCAAGTGAGTGGCAGCATGAGCTCGGACTCCCAAGATGGAGAGATCTGGACTCCCGAGGTAGGTCATGAATGCGTCCAAGGAAAGGTCAGGCGCATGTGGCAGTGGATGGCGGCCAGTCAGGAGGAGTGACGGAGCTAGCCGTGTGAATAAGTGGGGTGCTCTTCCTGTCCTACGAAAGCAGCCATCTGAGAACGGGGCACTCTGTGTGACCCCCAAAGCCTTCAGCTTAGCTTTTGACAGAGGCGAGGACTGAAATGTTTTTCACCTGGTAGCTGTTGGCTGATTTAAGGTTCCGAGAATGGTCTCCAGAATTTCACATTATTTACATGCTGGATTTCATAGCCTGGCTTTAGGTAGTTTAAAGAGGAAAAACTCAAATGTATACGAGTGGGGCATTCTTACCTCATGTCTAACTTCGCAAGAGTCTTTTGGTCGAATTACTAAAGGTAAACTTGTGCAAAGACGTACTCCCTGGTACTTTGCGATGCCAGAGAAGCACGCACACTCATGCCAGCCTAGGTCTTGTTTCTGTAAAGTGTTTCTGTAAGGCAAACGCGAAGCCAGGCATAGAAGTTTATGTTAACAGTATTGGAAAACCGGTGTGTTTTGTATCTCTAAAGAGGACACCACTTGAAAATTCAATATCTAATAAAATTTGCTCAGATAAACACACCAAAACTGTATTTCCTGTATTGTGCAAAGTTGAGAGACCTCTTAAATGTGCTTTAGGATACATAGATAACAAGCATTTTTAGCTTGCCGGACTGCACCGTGGCTGCTCTTCAGTGAAAGTAAGATGTAAGTCTTCCACTGAACAGACATTGAGATGTAGCCTTCACTTTCTGGAAAGGCAGGGCCCTGCCGTCGATCCTGTGTCCTGTAGTAGGATCACCCTGGTCTTCCAGGGCTGCCCCCAGATGTCAGTGACACTGGCTAGCCTGGGGTTAGTGTGGACGGTTGTTGGACCAGAGCACCTGGATGGCTGGGATAAGGCGGCTACTTGAGACCACAGAACAGGAGTCACGTAGGAAGAGTTTCTCCTGGGGCTGCAGTGAGTGAAAAGCGTTGCTTGTACAGTGACCTAGGAATAGCAGGCAAAACGCTAGACTTCTTCATGAATGCAAGAGAGCGGAATGTTTGTAATGTCTGTTTTCTGACTCTGCCACAACTTCCCTGAACCACTTCTCACCCAGAGAAGTGCTGTTGTTATAAATTTTGAGATTTATTCTTGTGGGTCTATTTTAATTAAAACTGACATTTAAGGTAATTTGAGCCTGTTCCCTAAACATAGAGGACTTGAAGATGAAAGGATAGGCTAGAACTTAGAATTTTAGGCAGACATTCTATAAAGAGGCAGCAGACTACTTCTGGAAGTCTTAGAGCTGCAAAAGGCAAAGACAACATCGGCAAAATATAAACATAGACTTTATTAAATGCTGCTCAATCCCCCAATGAAGATCTTTCATTACAAAACAGTTTTCCACACAACTGCAAGAGATTGGAATGGTACTCAGAACAAAAGAGGTGAGAAATACTTAAAACATATAAGACCTCTCTATAGTCCGCTTTCTCAGAACTCTACTGGGGCAGCCTACTGTATTTCCTTTAAATAAAGCCAGGCAGTGGCAGTGAGTGCTTTGTGTCACCACACTGTGGGACTCAAAGCCTCCTTCCCTGGGTCAGGAGGGACTAGAAAAAGGGCAGGTTCTGAGGACTGGAAAGGCCCTGCCTTCAGCCTTTGGGAGGAAGAGGAGGAATGAACGGAGAGGCAGGCTCGGTGTTTACCTGCGCTGCCTCCACAAATCTGGGCTCGTTACTCGGGGGAGTTGCTGATGAAGAGGGATATTCATGAGGAACAATCTGAAGAATTTGGTTTACTTTCCCAGCTTTTATTTCTATTTTGTGCTTTAAACCTGGAGATTTAAGTTTCTGCTCAAATTCCAGAGTGCAGTAGTATCTCTAATGAAGGAAGGCTTAGGGCAGGTAACTCCCCCCATCATGTTTCTTTTTCCTGGGATGTAACTAAGGTCTGCAGCAATGTGAAAAGCACATTATAAAAGGGAAAAGTATACAGAGCAGACTATTTTATCTATGTGCAACACAATCAAAAAAAGAATTCAAGTCATAATTCTTACCACTCCCATAATTAGCTCACTCATATAGATGATAAAGTTCATTTCTGTGAAACTGTAGAAGTGACACAAATTCATGATTAGACAAAGGTTACAATATACGGTGGCCATGATATAGCACAGGGCTATGTTTAGTCCATATTTTTCATTTACAGTTGCCAGAAAAAAAGTTGGCCTTTTAATTATACTGAGAGGTTTGTCTCATAATTTTTACATATTTCAAAAAAGTGTACAAAACTGCCTATCCAACAGAGGTGGTGGCTTTTTTTATTCATCACTTGTATTGCTGAGAATACTGTGCATGTTGTAAGCACTGTTCTGCTTTTCCAAAGCTTTCTTTAGCTTTAGCTCCTCTAATTTTTTCCATAACTCTTCACGTTCCAATTCCTTCTTTTTCTCTCTGTAGAGAAACCAAAATTTTTGTAGTCAGAAGGCTTTATTCAGAGCCTGAAGAAAGTTGCTGTTTGGCAGTCTGCTGGAGAACACACTGTTCATCCCCATTTCACTTAAAGCCCTCTACTAAAGCATTTGAGGCCAGTTACCTGGAGCACCTAATTACTCTGTCATGCTCCTGAGTGTAATTACTGTGTCTGTCTCCAGTACCAACTCAGAGTGACTCCTTGCTTTCTCTCCGCTACAGGTTCTCACTTCCATGACCACTTTGTCCTTCATGCTTTATTACATTCCCGTTCTCACCTAAACTTTCATCACCAGAGTTGACACAGTCACCCTTTTACGGAGACAGAGAGCTGGCCCTGAGGTCAGGCTGGAGCCGCTAACAGGTAGAATTGCCTCTCAGGCCACTGGTTTAACCAGTCTGTTCACCTCTTACATCAAATGAAAACTTTGAAGTTTGAATAATCTCTGAAAAAACAAAACTTTTTCTATGTTTCAACTATTTGACTTCAGTTCTGAGGGAAACACTTCTGAATAACTTAGATCAAACTATTCTGATAGACTATAGGAACGTGAAAAAACCATGGGCTGGAGCACCTGGTTGGCTCAGTCGGTTGAGTGTCTGACTCTTGATATCAGCTCAAACCATGACTTACAGTTCCATGCCATTTAAGGGGACAAAGGTGCTAATTTTTGTAGATAATGGTTATTTGTCATGTGAAATATACAAGTTATCTTATTAGATAATCTTTTTCTTCCCATTGCTTCCCAATTTAATTTCTGCCTGAAAGGCATGTTTGTTTTTTTTTTTTTTTTTTAAAGTTACTGATGGACTAGGATGCCCCTAAAGAGGAGCTATTCTTGTTCTACTTGCCACAGGAAAACCCCGATTAGGAACTCTAGTCAAAAGAGATCAGGTATACTGCCCACCTAATGTCTGAAATAAATGAAAAGTGATTTTTAAAAGATTATTTTATATATAAAGTTCTTGAAAAGAGGTTATCTCCAAGGCAGCTTTGTAAATGCTGATATATGCTATCATCTCTATATATTGTGGCACGGAACAAAATATTAATAGTACTAAGCCAGAGGCATGTCATTATGTGAGCTTCCTGTGACCAAAAAAAAAACAACAAACCCCACCAACTTTAAGATACTATTTTGTTAGAATGTGCAGCTTAAAACTACCGAACTGTTGTGCAAAGAGCAGCTGCAGAGTAAAGCTCACTATGGAAGCCCACATGGACAAAAATGATTTTCATATATAACAATAAGAAATCAAATTGTATGAAGTATATTTCACAATGCAGATGCTACCAGACTGATGAAGTCTAAGCCTCAGAATAAGATATAAACAGAATTTATGATCCGCATTAAAATTATAATCTAACCAGTCGGGGAAGTTCTTTATCTGGAGATGACTTAAGAGTTTAAGCATATAATTTGAAAGTCTCTAATGTAACGGACTTAAATACTAATTTTAACTTAGGCAAGATACCTTATTGAACTGAATCACAACCAACCAACCTAAAGAGTATAAATAACTTGGTAATTAAAAATACCAAATACCTTTGTCTTTCAGCTTTGTAGGAGCTAGTAAGGTCATCAAAAAGCTTGCCATTCATTTCCATTAGGGTTTTCAGCACATTGTATACCAGTGCTACAATGGTCCTAAAATGAAAATAAGCATGTTGGGTTATAGGAAATGTAACACTGTCATCTCTAAATAGTGGCTGATTCACTTAATCCATTTTAGAGATGATAAAGGTGCAAGAGGTTTAGTAATTTGCTCAAGGTCACACAGCCAGTGGTGACAGATATAGTCTGATTCCAACATTCATGTCATATCATGCTTAAACTCTTAAAAGGTTATCTTCATGGCTGCTCTACAGTCTCAAGCTAACAGTATTAAAAGATGAAAAAGATCTACCTACCATAACTTGTAACAAAAAAGAGGGTTAGGGGGTTACAGAGGTTAGAATATATGCAGTCTGTTAAACATTGCTGATGTGACCTTAAGCACTTCAGCTCTCCTTGGGATGCGCTAACCTGTAGAGATTTGTGCAACGTTTGACCACATACTGGTGCAGAGTCACACCAGACTGTCCTGCCTTCAGGGGGATTTATAATTTTAAATTGAAATTAAGAACATACATGTATTTACAGCTTTGTGAAACTATATGTATATCAGGTGCACAATAGAATAACACTGTAATATTAACCTTAGCATAAGCTCCAAATCTTTATAGGTTTCATGTATGGGTTAGAAGATTCAAAGACAAAAAGCACAAACGTCAGAATACCATGATCAACAAAAAAGACACTTACGGATTCCAGTGTTCTTTGGAGATTTTGTACAAACTGCCAAACATAATTGGGAGAATTTTATCAATATTCTCCTCAATCAAACTAAGAATATATTCATTATTCCAGAAGTACAGTGCCCTTTCTGCAACCTAAAAAGACATTTGGAAATGTCAAAACTAAAAGAGAAAAGAAATGCTAGTATAAAAAAATGGCTTCACTTACAACATACCTGAAAATGAGAACTGGATACACACTTGGATATTTGCTTAAAAAGGGGCTCTTCAATTTTTTTGAACTGTGTGGGTTCAATGACATCTAAGATTTCTTCAATTTCTCCTAAAAACATCACCTAGGTTTAAAAAATTATAAGAAATATGACAAGTTTTATGATAATATAGAAAACTACAAATGAGAAGGTTAATCTACAAATTACACAGTAGACAAAAAAGGTCTTGATTGTATATGCAATTTACTATAATGCTCAGGTATCCCACCAAGTCTCTGTAGTCCCCAGAAAACCAGCTCCTGCTAAGTAGCACTGACAGTACAGCCAGCCCAAAGTAGCATGGTCATATACTAAAGCCCTAAGATTAAGAAGTTTTAGTGAAATCGCACTATTTTTGTTTAACGAAACCTACCTCTTTCTGACTGCATGTTTTTGGCCAAAATTTCAGCAGTCCTCTGATCACCTGCAAAAAAGTTTAGCACAAATTAAGCGATGAAGTTGGTTAATCCCAGGAAATTTTTAGTAATTGTGATTATACCAACATTCATTCTGAAGTAGATCAATATATAATATCTAAGTATCTCCAGACTTTCTGCTCAGCTTTACACTTTTATTAACTCAACAAGTATTTGCTGAGTGCGTCTGTATCAGATACTGTTCTAGACGCTAAGAATACAGAGATGAACAAGACAGATGACCTTGATTTTCAAAACGCAAGGAGACCAATGAAATTTATCTATTAAACATAAAAGTAATTTTAATAGTTAAATGCTACTTATTAGGAAGAAAATAAGGGAAAGTATGATAATGACTTGGTGGGATGATGGAGGCAACTTATTTTAGGGAAAAAGGAACAAAGAATTCCTATTACTGAAAACCATTTGAAGCACCAAAAAAGCCAGGAAGCTTCCCATTTCGTAGCTAGCACCATCTTGATCACCAAGATACATGGAAGGGACCATGAATTTAAGTGAACATAATTGCAAAAATCTGCATTAAACGGAACATTAACAGAACAATATTTGCCCCATTATGCCTTACTCCAGAAATTCCAGGATAGTTCAACTCATTAACAGTTGTGTTAAAAGGGAAAAAAAACTATATGATCTTCTCAAGATTTTGAAAAGTTATTCAAAATGTCTGACTGCCTATGTATTCTGATAACAATTTAGTGAGCTAGAATGAAGAGAATTTATTAGAAACCATCAGCAATCATCTTATATAGTGATTTCCTGGAAACAGGCTGTAAAACCATCAGGGCCTGGTACTTTTGTGGAAATGTATCTTTGATAGCCTTTGAGGTTATTTTATAGCTATAGTCCAGTTATAGTAATATTTAATAACCTGGTCCTGTAATATACATTTCTTCAAATTAAAATTGGGAAAAACACCGTTCAGGAGACAGTCCAATAAGATAAAAAGGGTCCAATTAATATTCCTGGACAGGAATACCAGAATTATATTTATTTGTCTAAGTATAAAATAATTATATATTCTTTAAATTAAAAAACAAAAATTACTGGGGCACCTGCGTGGCTCAATCAGTTAAGCGTCCGACTTTGGTTCAGGTCATGATCTTGCAGTTCTGAGTTCAAGCCCCAAGTCAGGCTCTATGCCGACAGCTCAGAGCCTGCTTTGGATTCTGTGTCTCCCTCTCTCTCTGCCCCTCCTCCACTAATGCATGCTCTCCTTCTCACAAATAATAAACATTAAAAAAAAATTTTAAAAACCCAAGTTACTAAAATGAGTAGGAAAATTCAATGTGGCCAAATATATAAATATAGATCAATACCTTTAAAGATCAATACCTTTATAAAACAAAGTATCAGTAATGATAAAAAAGGTGCATTTCTAACAAAAACTAATGTACATAAAGAATAAAATTTGCAAGAAATGTTTACTGATCATGAAAGACTACAAATAGATGATTCAATATCATATATTTTTCTTATATTTAATGTAATTTCAAGTAACAACTGAATTACTTTCTGAAACTAGAAACATTTATTCTAAAATCTGTAAGTGTAAGCAAATAACAACTGAATTACTTTCTGAAACTAGAAACATTTATTCTAAAATCTCTAAGTGTAAGCAAATAACAACTGAATTACTTTCTGAAACTAGAAACATTTATTCTAAAATCTGTAAGTGTAAGCAAATAACCAAGAATTTTCTGCAGGGGGGAGAGGAAGAATTAACAGAGTAGAACCCATATTACTGATACTAGCCCAGAAACTTGACAAAAATATATGAAATAAGGATGTGTGGCTAGCTCAGCCAGTAGAACATGTGACTCTTGATCTGTGGAGTCATGAGTTCAAGCCCCATGTTGGGTGTAGAGCTTATTTAATTTAAAAAAGCATGCAGGGGCAGGAAACAGAAGACTATCTACACTCATGTATGTATGTACGACAAAAGTGGCATTTCAGTTCCATGGAAAATAGATGAATTAGCCAATTAAGTGGTGGTACTTGGATTGCAGTCCCCCCATTTAGAAAGAAAAAATGTAGCTCTATTGGTAGCCAGACTCCTAAAGTGATCTTCCATGATCTTTACTATCCATACTTGGATAATCCCATCCCCTCAAATTGGGCTGGCCTACTGAGTTGACTCTAACCAACAGAATGTGGCAAAAGGGACAAAAATCCCCTCCATGAGTAGGTTATAGAAGATGGTGATTTCCATCTTACTAGGAGATTGTCTAGAGCCTTCTCATCTTGCAAGCGTTGATCAAGCAAGCTGCCCTGTTGGAAGGCCAATGTGACTAGGAACTGAGGGTGGCCTTTAGCCAAGAGCCAGCTAGGAACTTGAGGCCCTGAATTCTGCCAACAACCACATACATTCAGAAGCAGATCCTTCCTCATGTGATCCTTTCTGTGAGAGCCCAGCCGGGGCCAGCACCTTGATTACAGCTTAGCTGGAGACCCTGAAGCAGAAGACCCAACTAAGTAATACCTGGATTCCTCCTCACAGAAATTATGAGCTAATAAATAACTGTTGTTTTAGGCCATTAAATTTTGTGCTAATTTATTACATAGCAATAGAAAACTAGTAAACAGCAATAGAAAAGAATACCAGTTCTTCACCCTTTTGTCACACACAAATTTCAATTACAAAGGGTATAGCAGGTTAAGTGGTGGCCCTTCAAAAGATTTGTCCATGTCCTAATCTTTAGAATCTATGAATAGGACTTATTTGGAAAATGGGTCTTTACAAATAAAATTAGTTAAGGATCTCAAGATGAGATCATCCTGGATTATCTGCATGGACCCTAAATCCAGTGATGTGTCCTTATCAGAGACAGAGAAGACAGAAGATGCAGCACTGGGAGACTGGAGCAGTGCCACAAGCCAAGGAACACCTGGAGACATGAGAAACTGGAAGAGGCAAGGAATGGAATCTCCCCTAAAGCACTCCCTCCTCCACTGAGGGCCCCTGCTGATAACTTGATTTTGGACTTCTGACCTTCAGAACTCTGGGAGAATAACTTTCAGTTATTTTAAGCCACGATGTTTGTGGTAATTCATCATAGCAGCCCTAGGAAACCATTACTGATGGAATAAAAGTTTTTATAGGTAAAGATGAAATCCATAAAATGAATAGGATACTGGAGAATATTTTTATAATCTCAAAGGGTAGAAGAAATTTTCTTAGTAGGACATCAAGGCCAGAAACCATAATGATGACTAGATTCCACTACATAACACTTTTTCTTTAGTTCTTTAAGGAAAGATTAAGAACTATATTCAGAGATACCTGGGTGACTCAGCTGGTTAAGTGTCTGACTCTTGATCTTGGTTCATGTCATGATCTTATAATTTGTGGGTTTGAGCCCTATGTCGGGCTCCATGCTGACAGCTTGGGGCCTGCTTGGGGTTCTGTCTTTCCCACTCTCTGCCCCTCCCCCACCTGCACTCACTCTTTTCTCTCTCAAAAATAAATGAACCTTAAACACAAAACTATAGTCAAATTTAAAAACTCCAAATGGACACAAACTAGTTGCAAAATATAACCGGAAAATAATTAAAAGTAGGCAAATGACACAAATGTAAATGATTAATAACCATATAAAAGGATGGCGTAATCCTTGTAGTAAGAATGGTAGTAATAAACTTAATATTTCATACCTATTTGGCAAATATTTTAAAGTTTAACATTCAGCACTGGCCAGGGTGAAGGAAAATGCATCTTCACACTCTGGACTGTATTATTAAATTGTTCAGACTTTTTGGAAGGCAGTTTGGAATATGTTAGAATTTTCAAGTACTCCTTGACCCAGCAACATGGTTTTAATTTTAATGATTTTTAAACATTTATATACATGGGGTTCCTGGTTGACTCGGAAGGACATGAATGTAATTCTTAGTCTTGGGGTTATGAGTTCAAGCCCCACATTAGGCATAATGATTACTTTTTAAAAAATATTTTTAAGTACTTAAAAAAATTTATATAGTAAAATTCTTTTGTGTGTGTAGGTGTATGTACTGTTTGTTCTAAGGGTTTTTATATACACATAGATTTTCTTCTGTTACCAACACTATAGACAGGACACACCAATTCCAACACCCTAAACATCCCTCACCCAGCAACATGTTTCAACTCATGTGTCCATAAATTCAAGACTGATTAAATGTGTTATGGTAATCCGTATAATGGAATTCAATGCTACCAGTGAAAGCAATAAAACCGATTAATATGGAAAGACCACCACATTATACTGAGAAGTGAAAACACCCGGTCAACACTGTCCCACTGTTGAACCTGCACATATACATATATGCATAGAAAAAATTTCTAGAAATATATTCACTAACTTCTATGGTGCTCTTTTAGGGGACAAGATTTTAAGGAAGTTCCTCCACATTGTGCTTTATGATTCTGGATTGTGTGAACCAAATTAACACACATTACTTTCACAAACAGAAGTAACAATAAAGTCATTTCCATTTTAGAAAATAAAGCAATTTCAATTGAAGATCTCGGTACCTAAATAATATAATTTGTAGGAAGCTTAGATATAAATACCAGGTTTCTAGAGAATAAGTATGAAGGCTAAAACCCAAGTAACATGGCTATAATTTTGGTGCTGGAATGGGCGGTGGGAGAAACTTGAAAATCTATAAACGTACAGGTCTTTATGAACTGAAAATATTTTCCTTTGTCAACCTGGACATTTACCTTCCTACCTCTTCATCCTGTTCCTATTTCCATTAACTCAGATGATATCTGGTTGTCATCCTCCCTAATCTACTCTTTAAAAAGAAATCACCTTTCTTCTCTACCCATCTCATGTTAATTTATGTTTAAATTATATCTGTCTATAATTCAAGTATAAACCATGATTTACTATGTTATGGATTTTGTCTCAATTCTGATGAGAGGTACCATGGATTTATATGATGTTTTAATCTACTTTAGAGGTTTACGTGGTTTCATGTAATACTGGGCTCCTAATTCTCCTGTTAAGTCTTGAGAAAACAGTTTTTTTAGCTGTTTCCAGAAAGATTTGCAAGCCTAAAAGTTCAAAAACTCAAAGTATAGGGAGTAGAAAAAATATCTTTTGTTCATTTACACAAAGTTCCAGTCAGAGGACAAATACTAAGTTCATAACCTTTTCAAGCATCCCTAGGGATAGCCTCAGTAACTTCATAAAAAAGAAAATCTCATTTACATCCTTCAAACACTTTGCTATTCTTCAAGAACTCTTAGTTTAAATATTTAGAATAAGGATACCCAGAAAATATTCTCTTAAAATACTCATCAATGTAAAAAGGTTGTTTTCTCTACTTTCATACTTTACGATTTCTCTCTACCTTTTTTCCTGAATGTTCAATTTTCATAGTAACATTTTTATTCTCTCCTGAATCTTATCATTGTAGGCAAATAGTCAACAGAATTCAGACAGAATTGCTATCTTGAATCATAAACAACTGCTACTCCAAGATTACATCTGTATCACCAAAGGCAAGGAAATGTTTTCAATCCCTATCATGTGGCTTATTATTAAGAGGGAAAATCCTGGTTCTAAAAATAAAAACTCCAAGGAATAGTTCTGGGACCCTCACAGTATGTTTTAATTTTAAAAGTTGAATAAAGATTAAAAATATTATCAGTAAAAGTAATAGGTATATAAAATTTCACATGCAGTCATTGGATCCTGTCATCACACATCTCTACTATATTTTAGTATTCAAGACACATCTATAACTCAGAACTTCCCCTCCCAAACCTGTTCTTTGAATGCAGATTAACCTAACATTCCTTCTAAATGACTTTATATTACTACTACCGTTTGGTGGCTCTACAAGGGTATATAAAGAAAGCTACAATGAAATGCTACCATGTAGATTAGAGACATAAAAATAAATAGAACACTTACTGGTTCTGTTAGTGTGGTATCTTTCTCCAGGAACTGTACGACACAGTAGGCTAGCTAAAATGTAAGGGACAGTTTATAAATATTACTGAAAGAAGTAACAGTGATGCTGGATTTTTATATTTAGTTAACAAAAATGACTACCTCATTTTAACAAATTTTACTCTATCCCAATATATAAACATGAATATATTCACAACTGTGTAACTTGTTAAGCTTGAAAAGGAACAAAGGTTGAAAAGGTCAAAAAATGTTTTTTTTTTTCAGTAGTAACTTCTGAATGTAAATTTAAGTGAAATAGGACTACAGCTAACATTTTAGTTTTTCAGGAAGTTTTGGCATGCATACCTGTGCTGATAGGATAGATATTATTTAAATACTCCTAGAGACTAAAATCATTGTCCAACTACACTGGGCTGGATGGAATATTTTGCTGATACGTGTGACTCATTCAGAGTCAGGGCCTGGACTAGAGAAGAAAACTGGATACTATCTCTCCTATATCTACATTAAAAGTACACTGAGGTTATTTAATAAAGCTAAATATTATAATACTTTTAAATTATAATGAAAATTTGCTTTAACTTACAAAGCAAATTGCTTAATTATATCTAAAATTGCTGCCTTAATATCTCTCAGTTTCTCTGCCTTTATATCAGCCTTTGACAATATTCATTTCATTTGAATTTTGGCTGAAACTTACCTGAGCATGAAACAAAGCTAATCCTTTCGCAGTATGCATAGGAATAAGAACCTTCATTAGAAATTGCTTATGTTCTGCTTTCAGCGGCAGTGCAAAGCCATTGATAATACTGGAGGGGGAAAAGGGGAGGGGGAGGGTTAAGGAGTTACTACTTTATTTCCAAAAGTTATACCCACGAGTACATCAGGAACACTGTTCTACTTCAATCCTGATGCTGAATGACTTACTACTCATCTTCAAACTACTTTATGAATTCTGTTCTTCTAAGTCATTCATTGATCCCAAAAAGAAAACTGGGACTGCCAATTAAAGTCCCTGGAAATAATTTCTTTTTTCATTTTCTAGAAAGCCTATCACTTTATGCATCATTGCCTTTATTTTCCTACCTGAAGTCACAGGAGAGTTAGTATCATAATGTTATTAGAACTTTCAAAATTTTCTAAAGCAAAACTATTTTTCTGAAGTAAATTCTTAAGTTTCTCTTACTTTGCTAAAAGATCTGAAATTAAAGAAGTAGTTTTCTCCATAATCATTCTCTAACTATAAATAGAGGGGGCCTAATCTTCTCAAGTTAATACTGCTATGTGATGAATACAGAAAGCAAAATGTTCAAGTAAACTAAAAGGCTATAGATTCTTCTAAAAAGAACAGATGGATTAGGAAGGGCCTATCAATATCTCAGCAAGAATTCTTATAACTTCATCAAAGATTCACTACAGTTTATTTCATTTCTTCCCAATCAGATCCTATAAATTTCTAAGGCAGTCTGGCAAGATCAGGCATAAAACATGCCACAGCTTCAAAAGCAGGAAGAAGCCTATTCTAAAACAGATGTCTTGCATGGCAAGTACTTTAATATGCTGACCGCTTAAAAAGCTATAAAAAGAATTTAGTTGAGAAGCTATGCCTTTGCTCTATATTTAAACTCTAAAATATAATTTCTCCAACCCCAGTAAGATTCTAATACATAAAACATTTAAAGCTATTTAACTCTTAAAAAACAACAACCTACCTTCCTAATATTTCAAGGAGTTCAGCAACACCATTGAAATGTTCTGTTTCATATATAAACCTGAATTTAAAAATGAAGACCGGTGTAATGAAAACTCAAACATTAGAAAACTAAACTAAGAGGCAGGAAAGTAAAGAAATCAATCTTAAAAGCAATTCTATAAGAAACATACACGTATGCTTCAGGAATTCTTTGTAAGCTATTTTGCCCCCAATTAGTTACCTCTTAGCAATCTTATAAAATAAGGCCTATTTCCAATTAAGTCACATAGATTTTTGCTAAAACTAGCTATAAAGATAATAGAATATTATTTCACCTGGAAGATTTTATTTTACTTAAAAATTTATAAAAAAAGATGGGTTTTCTCTAAGAAATACATTCCAAAATCGGAAACCTCCACCCACAGGAAAATGCACGAGATAAGGACCCATATGGAATAAAGCCATTTTTATTCATAGTTTCTCTAAACCTAAACTACACAGGCTGCCTAGCTTTCCAAGATTAGGCTTGCTGTTAAAGCAGGAAGTCATGAACTCAAATGACTACAGGACAGGGAAGTATCATAATGACTAGAGTGGACATAGGAGGAGGACAGAGACTTGCAGGAAGATGCTCTCTCTAGGAGGGAGCTGTTGCTCATCTCGAATTGTTACAACATAGGAAAGCTAGCTTAATTCTGCCACATTTCCAAATAAACAAACCAAACCTGAAATGTGGGTGTACTAAAGCAAAATCTAATTAGAAGCAACTACTTAACAGATTATCATTTATAAAGGAGTCAAATATACGCTTCATTAAAATTTAATTTTGTCAGAAAATCAAAAGTGCTTTCAAGAGCTACTGATTTAAATAATATTTATACACAATTTTCTAAACCAAAGGCTCAAAGAAGTAGGTAACTAGACATAAATTCTCAGTAAAACTTAAACATGAACATTGGTATTACCTATTCAAAACGGTAAGTTGCAAGTTTCTAAAAAGTTACATGTAATCACATGACACCCACAAAACAGGCTAAAAATGATTCAAATACTATCAACAGTTCAGATACTAAAAATTAAAGGAACTAAAATAAAAAAAACATGGAAGGGGAAAAAGTGCTATATAAGAATATATGACCAGTTTACCTGAGGAAAATGTTGTTTATTTGTTTTCTGATGAATGCTCTTAATCCAAGAAATTTCCCATAAATTCGGTGCAGAACGGTCTTCAGGAAGTCACGTTCTCTGGGATCTTCACTATCAAAAAGCTCGAGGAGCTTTAAAAAAAATCTGAGAAATTACTTTTTAAAAATAATTGAGCTAAAACTTCACTTTATTCTAATTTGATTTAAAGATAAAATGAAGTCCTTTGAAAAAGTTTTAATAATTCTGCCTTATCAGGTTGATTTTATTCTTGCTAAATAATGAAGCTAAAGAAATGCTTAAGGAGTATTTCTTTTCACTTCACTTCAAAAAACAACACATAATAATATAAATACTTCAAAAAGTGTATAGTTGTTTTTTTGCCTTGCCATGCATTTTAAAATTCTATCCTATTCTTGACTACTAATCATAGCTCAAAATTTTAGAGTTTTGAAATCTGAGATTTTTAATGCTTTTTGATAGTAACTCAAAACTACATACAAAAATCTTAAACTCGCAAATTGCAAGTCATTAAATAAATCAAGTTTAAAAATACACATGTGCAAATGAGTATTTCCAGTTTACTAGATTTATACAAACCAAGGTTATTTTGTGATTTTACACTAAAATTTAAGTCACCATGCCAACAGCTCTGAAATTAATGTTTAATTAGTAGGAGAACGTATTGGCAGATACATGCTAATAGAGTAGAAGTCATTCATGAAATAATGAAATAAAAGAGGAGACCACAGATTTTTATTTAAAGTCACCTTAGCAACTGGCTGCAAAATTTTAAACCAGTTCAAATAAGTCACCATTTTCCTCCTATACCTCTACCCAACTCTTCAGCAAAGGCAGAATAAAAAGATCTTTGAAAATTTAAAGTAAAGCTCAAATTTCCATTTTTAAAATGGCAAAGAAACAATTTCTGCTGTCAAAAATGGTATTACTATATTTTAAGTAAAACATTGGATTCTCTTAGGAAAAGTTTTAAAATATTCTATCTCTACAGAATATAATTACCTACATGAAGTCATCAAGGAATTTTACGTTCTGTACTTTGATATTGATAATTACAGTCAAGATGGCAAGCTCGGAACTCCTAGCAGTTCTTTTCCCATTCTGTCTTGAATTATATTATGTGATTATTTACATATGCATCTCTCCTACTAGACTGAATGCCTTTTGAAGGTTGTGATGACTTTAGTCATATTTATATACCCTTAAACAAATGTCTTGTTTATAATTTGCATTCTTTGTTCACTAGGTTATTAAAGTCCTGAATGAGGCTCCAGACAAAAATATCCAGGTATAAGAATTTGTATTAATATACCTAATAAATTCAGTTCAAATTATTCTAATTAAAAATGGCTAAACTACTCACTTGAGACACTCATATCCAAGTTTCTGATTGTTGGGTTTATTTAGAAGATAAGCTTGCAAATTAATAAAAGGGGCCCTTACTTGTTAAGGCTGACATGTTTAATTCAAGAACAAATAAATTTAGTACCAGTTGATTCTCAGGAGAAAAATATAAACTAGAGAATACTTGTTAGCCAAGTGTTAAATCTATTTTATTATAATCTGCTGTTATAAATATAAATATAATAAAACATACATAAAACTAGTCATCAGAAAATTGTCTCTTATTCTGGCTGTGATACTTATGTCTAACTGCTTTTAAGGCTAATTCATAACCTCTGAGCTTTTTCATCACTGATAAAATGAAGAAGGCTGAAACTAATCTTGTTTTTTCTAAGCGTAGGTAACATGATAGTTAGAGTCTAGTTTGAATCCTGACTGTGCCATCTACTAGCTGTGTGAAATTAGACATGGTCTAGTTCTTTATATAAAAAGCATATAAGGACAATGCCACACACATAAAAAGCACTCCATAATTCTTAGCTTCCTTTTTTCTGAAATCCTATGATTTGAACATAACTTAGAATTATCCAAGTGTTTTCTTCTCTTGAAATATGAATGTCCGAATTTATACTTACTTTTTTCCTGTACTTTTAAATCTTAAAATTACCACCTAATCAAATAATTTCAAAATACAAAAGCTAAGGATTCTCTCATATACTGTTAAATATATTACAAAAGTGATCTATGAAAGTACAGTCATATGAACTGCTAAGAATTACTGGGCTTTGCTTTCTCAGATAATTCAGGTATTTGGAATATAAAGTAGAGTTTTCATCTTGTTCCTCCTCAAAACCATGGAATAAGCCAGCAGCAGAAACACCTCAAGCTCTAGACTGAAGAAGCACTCAGGCAACTGTTCCCTCCACCTGCTTTTATGTTAAACACAATTTAATATGGTATTACTAGAGTTCCTTAATATACTCTATTCCTTCTGTAGCATACAAGAGCTACAGAAGGAAATAAATATGCATTCATCTGCAATTACCAAAATCATAAAGCTCCATTTAATCTGATTTTTACTTGTGAATGTAATGTAAATTTTAATGTTAGCACACGCCCAATATTTATTTGTAATTTGTAAGGAGCTGCCTGAATGGTTGAAGGACATATTCCTGACAATATTCTTCATTAATCAATACACTCACAGCAACTAGTCAGAATATTTTATGTGAGGTCAGGTGTAGCTATAAATGATGAAAACTGAGCTCCAAATATGTGGAACTCATGTTTGTAGAATCTTTATCATCCAACAGTGGTAAGAGGGTAGGAAAGGTTCTCGTAATGATTTTAATCCTAGCCTTAGCACTGGGTTCACTGCTACCTTTTCACTCATCTCCTACCTTTCTTGAAGCACAAAAAATTCTAGAAGAGAAGAGCATCAAATTTCTAATGAGACTTAACATACTGAAAAGTATTTCCAAAGGGAAACTAAACCTACAAAGATTTGGTCTACTTCACCACAATCCTGTCTAGGGCCAGCCAATTCCCCATAGTTAAAGAGAGGCTTTTACATTGTTGAAAAGATTTTGAAAATTTAAATAAAAATGAGCACATTCTGAAAAATTAATTTTCAGTATGTAGTTTCCAAAAAATAATAGCTTATAACCAATTTATAAAATAAAAGTTTATCAATTATGTTTTATTCAGTCTATCCCCTTTTCTTCTTAAAGATTCTATTTATCTGCAGTTTAGGAACTGGGAGACTAGAATGCCTAAGGTGGGAAGGGGAAGGAAATAGGAAAGGTCACTGGTAATTGTAACTGGATAACAAGAAAGGAGCCCAAACTCCTAACAATGATTCCATTTGTTTCTCTGTCATTTCAAAGCTACAATGCTTAAAACATATCTCAAAGTTCAAGTTCAAAGACTTAAAAATTTAAAAGAAAGCTTCTTGCCCTTTGCTTGAATGGTCATACCAAATTTTCTCAGACTGTCCAGAAAGGCTTGCTTTTTTGTTTATAAAATAACCTTAAAAATTCAGGATTGGATGTAATTCCATTGACCTCATTAGAAGCTCACTCTTGATTAAAATACTCTGGTTTTCTCAAAGCTACTTCATTTTTACTGTAATTGGCAAGAGTTTTAAACGATGTTAAAGTAAAATAAACCATTTAAGTTTTAAAAGACGATTTTAATCACAAATTAATAAATCATTGCTAAGATGAACATAAGGAAATTTAAGACATAAGAATTCCTTACCTGCTGTACAAATTTCTGATCAATGTATCGTTTTGCAATGCTAGGCTGGAAATCAGGGCTCTCCAAAAATCTTAAGAAGAATTCATACACCAACTATGAGAAAAAGTCAAATAAAAGCTAAGATAATGCCTATAAAATTTTACCCTAATAGTCACTTCATACCAAACATACCTCCCCTACCCACCCTAGGAGGGAGATTTTAGAGCTCATTAGAAAATATGATGAGTTTGGTAACATTTTTTTAAAACTAAAAATATATTCACAATTTGGTCTCCTAAGCTGGTAAATTTGGGGATTTATTGCTTTACATCACTTGCTGAAACCGTGAAATTATAGGAACTAGAAAATAAAGACGATGCCTATACAATATTTAACTAAGAAAGACTATTTTGCACTCCATACTCACTGGGAACATGTTCATTTTCCAGTGGACTCCTAACCCACTTCAATTTCATCTCTAGAGTTATTTTTTTTTAATCTTTAGAGTTCTTTAAATATAGATCAGAAACTTCCAGATAAGAATAAATTAGACTGTAAGGGGTGGTGTATCAATAACAACAACAAAAATAACTTCACGTCTTTCTATTAAACTATAGTGGGGAAAAATTAAATCAAAACCAGATACCTTATCTGCACTTGGGAAATAATAAACCAAATTATGTAAATTCAGGGTTCAGAAAGGAATGTCTTTATCAAGGTGAATAAACTAGAAGTCACAGCAGGACTTCTACTTAAGTGCCAAGGATCTTAAAGTAATGGGAAATGTTCACTTATTACCACAGATCAGAATTAAAGTAAGGTTTAGTTCAATCTGCTTCCATCACACCTACATCTGTCTTTCAAGAAGAAAGGAAAATAAAGTTTTTTTATTGTAACCTAACAGCTCATAAAAGGAGTATTGCCCCAAATGTGCCTTACTTTATTAGCTACTGAAAAACATATTAATCTAGCATCCTAAACATAAAAAAGGAAGATTATATCCTAAAGCAAAACAGTCATTCAGTAAACAGTATAGTTGGGCCACATATAGAAGGGAAGAAAAAAGGGGCACCTGAGTGGCTCAGCTGGTTAAGCATCCACCTTAGCTCAGGTCATGATCTCAAGGTTTTTGAGTTAGAGTCTCACATCAGGTTCTCTGCTGTCATCACAGAGCCTGCTTCAGAACTTCTGTCCTCCTCTCTCTCTGTCCCTCCCACAGACTCTCTCTCTCATTCCCCAAAATAAACAATTAAGAAAACTTACAAAAAAAAAAAAGATTGCTACAATAAATTTACAGACTTTACACAACACACAAATAAAGCATTACCAGGTCCGGGACTTTATCACTCACCACAGAATAACAAATTTTTATTACTATGAGTTCAGTAATATACAACAGTTTTGGGAACAAATATTATTTTTGTTTGATACATCTTTTTTGCCCAACTATGCAAAAGGAATGATGCTTATCTGGTCTAATTATTATCTAACTTTTAATTTTCATGTTAAGTATGACACTGTAACAAGAAAACAAACTGATATCAGTTTTATTTATAAATCATCTTCTAATCAACTAACTATGTAGATAATTTTGTTTTGGGGTACACACATGCAAAAAGATACACAAAATTATCAGAGTTCTCCAAAGAGTGAGTACAGTCTCACGGACTGCTACACAAGTTCAATGGCACAACTTACCAGTGCCTATTTTCATGTCCAATACTGGCCTACTGTGATATGTTCTTACTTTTGATTATTGGCATAGAGCTCCTAAAACGGTTGGCATTTCCTGAGTGATAAGAGGTTAGAGGTGCATCTTTTGTTTTTCACAAGAAGCCCCTTTCAATCATGCCTGCGTTTAGGCTAATAAGATGTCTCTGGGAGGATGAAGCCTGGTTATCTCAGCAACCAACCCTGTGATGAGAGGCTTGAAACTTTCAGCCCTCAACCCCATCCTCCAGGGAGGGGAGAGAGGCTGGAGACTGAGTTAATCACTGATGGCCACTGATTTAATGAATCATGTTTGTCTCATGGAACCACCATCAGAATCCTCAACAAGGGGGTTTGGAGAACTCCTGAACTCCTGGCTTGGTGAACACATCGAGGTACTGGGAGGGTAGTACCATGGAGCTCCTTCTCCATACCTATGCATCTCTTTCATTTGGCTGTTCCTGAGTTGTATTCTTATTTATAATAAATCAGTAACAGTAAATGAAGTGTTTCCTGTGTTCTGTGGGCAGTTATGAAAAATTATCAAATCTCAGGAGTGGATTGTGGGAATCCCAGACTTAAAGCCAATTGGTCAAAAATACAAGAGGCCCAGACTCCTGAATGCCATGTGAAATGAGGTATGGTCTCATGGGACTGAGCCCTTAATCTGTAGTATCTGTGGTAACTCTGGGTCATTAGTGTCAGAAACGAATAAATTATAGGACACCCAGTTGGTATCCATAGAGAAGTGAATTTCTTGGCGTAGAAAATCCAAACATTTGGTGTCAAAAGTGTTATGGGTAGAGCAAACAAGTTTTCCTTTTAGCTACATATAGTGGGAACAGATATTAGGCACTGTACAGTCCCAAAAAGCTCACTTGTTAGGGAGGTGAGACAAAACTAAACATACAAAATGGTGTATATGCAAACATTACATGGTACAGACTATGAGTGGAGGAGACACTTAGAAAAGGGCGAAAGCACTGTGGAATAAAGTCAGCAGGAACAATTTTAAGGAGGACATGCAACTTGAGGCCTACATTTGATCTGATTTTGGATAAGCCAAAAAGAAAAAGAAGGGCTTTTATAGAAAGGTAGGACATGTCTTGAGCACCAGATGTAGGGTATGGGTTGATAGGTATGGAATCAGGGACTCAGAATCTTTATGCAGATCCCTAGTTCAGGGGAAGTTAAGATTTGTGGTGAGGTAGGACCAGATTAAACAGGAGTCAAGTATGGCACGCATTAGCCTATACACTCTACCTCTTAAGATATACATCAGAAATATAGGGCTAAAGGCTTAATACTATTAGGAGTAATTACATGTCTTTTGGGAGATTTGCATGAAATCAAGCTGAATCCTCTAAATCACACATTCAGCTGAAACCTGTCTCTATGACAGATACTACATTATCATTTCTTTCAGAGTTTTTATCTCCATCATTTACCTGACACAGTGAACATTAAGGGATCAGTTAAGATTAGCAGCAAACTGCTTTTATGCAGCCAACTTAGCACCACTGAAGAGACAACAAAAGGTTATCTAAACACATGCTGAGTAATATGAAAACAGCAGGAAAGGAAACGCTGGTGATCTACAGAGCTGAAAATCTTCAGCACGGCACCATTAAGACTATGCTTCTATAAAACTGTACCCTGTCCCCACTGTCACTCTCTCTTATACTCTTTATCCTGCATTACTTTTTTTCTTGTATTTATTATTACACCTTGACATAGTAATATTATTTAGTCTTTTCCACTAGAATGTAAAGGGTTTTGCTTATTTGTTCAACACATTACCCCCAATTTGTAGAGCAATGCCTTGAACATATTCCTGAATGAATCACAGTTGTTGACTGTTTCTGTATATGTAAGTTTTTCTATATTCTTGTATATGAAGAAATAATTTGCTCCGAGAAGCTAAGAAATAGTGCTGCAAAGAACGATAGTTACAGCAATGGATTAATTTTTCTAGTAAAATGGCAAACTTCACATATGTTCCTACTTCTATGAACCTAAAAATACCCTAAAAATAAGTAAAAAATGTAAAAAGATAACTAAAAAAGGGTAATCTTACCATTCTACTCCATAATGACCATGTCTTTACTAAGGTTTAGTTAAAATATGAAAATTCTGGTCTTCATCAATAAAAGATTTTAGAAAAAGATACAGCAAAAACAATAGAGATTTTCAAAAACAACAGAGGTTTTTAAAGTATCTGAAAATAAGATCTATACAAAAAGCTAAGCAGACTGGAAATGTTAGGCCCAAGAGGTAAAGACTGAGAAGCAACTTTAATGAACTGTAAATACACAAAAGACTTTCTTCAAGGAATATGGTGATCTAATGTTTCCCAAACTCTTATAAGAGGAAGCTAATTTAAGTGGGTTTTAAAAAGGATTTAATATGGGGCGCCTGGGTGGCTTAGTCGGTTAAGCATCCGACTTTCGCTTAGGTCATGATCTCGCGGTTCGTGGGTTCGAGCCCCGCGTCGGGCTCTGTGCTGACTGCCAGCTCAGAGCCTGGAGCCTGTTTCAGTCTGTGACTCCCTCTCTCTCTGACCCTCCCCTGCTCACGCTGTCTCTCTCTCTCTGCTAGAAATAAAAAAATAAAATAAAATAAAATAATAAAATAAAATGGATTTAATACATGAAAGAATTCATGTAAGATGCAACATATACTGAACTAAATGAGATATTTCATATTAAATGCCTGAACACTGAATCTGACCATAAGCTATTTGGATTCACGTGAAGGTGTACACTGTAAAATGTGTATGTTTCCAAATTAAATTTCTAATTAGAGAGACCACAAAGAAGAGCTTCTAGTCCCTAAAATACAAGTTATTTGTAAAAACGTCTATGTTCTAGTCAGTACCTACATAATTACATCCTAAATATCTGTGCCACTAAAGAAAATAATTGATACAAGAAAATTAAAATACTATATGATCTGCCTGTATTCCAGGCTAATACAGCAGCCAAGCCTCCCTAATTATCTATAAGCTGGCACACAGAGGGGCGCCTGGGTGGCTTAGTCGGTTAAGCGTCCAACTTTCACTTAGGTCATGATCTCGCGGTTCGTGGGTTCGAGCCCCGCATCGGGCTCTGTGCTGACTGCCAGCTCAGAGCCTGGAGCCTGTTTCGGTCTGTGACCCACTCTCTCTCTGACCCTCCTCTGCTCACGCTGTCTCTCTCTCTCTCAGAAATAAATAAAACATTAAAAAAATTTTTTTAAATCAGCAATGTAATCACAAGAGCTAGCATCCACATATAAAGCATGGTTCCTCTCTACCTTCCAGGAGCTATATAGAAAATAGCTGATGTACGGATTATCCATCCTACTGTCATTAAAGATGTATCATTTTTCCTTTTATTTAAGACACTCTTCACTCCAACAGTTCTAGCCTGTAGCAGGCATTGCTGGTTGGCTAGTAATATCCATTCCCTTCCTCTTGTCTGTCTCTAGTTTTAACTGTCCATCCACCTTACAACTAGAGTAAAGAAAAAAGGAAAAAGAGAATGGAAATAAGAAAGATGAAAAACAATCCAACAGAACAAAAAAATGAGATTTTAAAGAACCAATATTTTAAGAGAAAATAATAGACACAGAGAGATAAGAAGAACCAACATATGAAGAGCTGGCATCTCCAAAGAAGAAAAAATAGCAGTACTACAAAAGAAATACTAAAAACTATTACTGAAGAAAAATTTCCAGAAATAAAAGTGGGCTTTTATAGTGAAAGAGTACTATTCAAATAGAAAAATAAACACTTATGTATAAGCAATACAGCACTTGGCCATTAAAGGGGAAACATCCTTTAGGCATCCAGGCAAAAACCCCATGTCTTTATAAAAGCAAAGAAAATCAGACTGAATTCGGAAGACAATGGAATAACATATTTAAGGTACCTAAGGGAAAGAAGATGAATCAAGGACTTTATATCAAATCAAACTGGCTTTAAAAATAAAATCTACAAACTGCTACTGTACATACAAAGACTCAAGGAATAATATTCCCATGAGTTCCTCTACTAACAAGTGAGCTCCAGGGGCCCCTGGTTGGCTCAGTCAGCAGAGCATGTGACTCTTGATCTCAAGGTCATGAGTTTGAGCCCCACGGTGGATGTAGAGATTACTTAAAAAAAAGAAAAAAGAAAAAGAAAAAAAAAAAAGAACAAGCTCCAAATTACCAAGAAATGATCAGAGGAACTTTGACATAAGGACTGATGGTAAGATTAAATATTTTACCTGCAGAGCTAGGAATAAGCAATGGGCATATAGGTGACAGAACAATAGTATACAATTAGTTACATGTTCTAACCACATAGGTATTATACAATAATAAAAATAAAAAGTTGGGGGAAGAGGATGGAGAAGAATGTATGGAAAGTAGAAGCTTTGAGCTGTTATACAGGTATTTACTGTGAGAGTAAAGGGATATTACTTTATGTGATATGGAAGTGGGGGAAGAGACAACTTAATAATTTCAGCATTGTTAATTCTAGGGAACCAATAAACTAGCTACAAGAGAAAAACCAAGGGTATCATATAAAGGTTATCAACTAAAGGCAACAATAAGAGCAAAAATATATTTCTTCCCACATACCAAAAGTAATGATCTTTTAAGAAAACAAGGGGAGGGGAGAGAAAAAGAAAAACATACAGTTTAAAACACTGTGTTAGGTTTGGTGCACACATTATCCCATTCAATCCTTACAGAATCCTGCTTCATCCCAGTTTCATAAAGGAAGATGCAAAAGAGTTAAGCAGCTAACCAAGGCCATATAGGTAGAAAAGTATCAAAACTAGGATTTAAGTAGAAGTCTGTCACCAGAATCATTTCCACTCACTATGCTTTGTAATAATAATTCTCTTACTTGTTAGAATTTGTATATATGAACTTTTGTTATGTTTAACCAAGGCATATCTGTACCTGTATAATTATACCTTTAAAAACTCACTTATGAGGAAAAAAGAAAAATGACTAGCTGAATTATTTGGAAGATCTAATTTCCTGGTGTAATAATGAAGCTAAAAAGGTATGAATTAAATCTCATTAAAAATTGGCATGTATGTGGTATTGTAGGGCCATAGACTACATATGTAATTGGTAGTGTAGGGCCATATGTAATTGGTATTGTTAAGGCCATAAACTACATTTAGGAGAGACACTAACGCTTTTAAAAATTAAGAGTAAGTACTCTGGAGTAATACTTGAGTTATAAACCTAAGTCTGCTACTTACTATTTTTATAAACTTGGGCAGGATTCTTAATCTCTTCTAGCTTCATCTAAACTTATCTATAAAATGTGAACAATATTGTGGTGTTACCAAAAGGATTAGATAAGATGTGTATATAAAGCAACTGCCACTATCTCTTAAACATGGTAAGTGCTCAATAGTCATTGGTATTGCTCTAATTAGCTAATCATGATTAGTAGTCTCATAAATGAGTACCATTGATCATATGTAAACACACACATCAAATTCTCTAGATAAACCCATCATTGTGCTTGCCTGGAAATTTCAGGTCATTAATATTATTTTTAAAATATAAAAATTATCTGAAGCATTAGGCAAGAGTCCTTTGAATTTTTACCTTCTCCCTCAGAACCTTGCTTATTTTAAAAAAATAAGAAAGCTTTATCTGAATATTCTCAGAGTATTTTAATGAGACATCTGGAGAACAAAAATAAATGATCATAAAGACTAGATATGTAAAAACATGTGCAAAAGAAACACTAAACACATGTGAGCATAGTTTATGGCTATAGTGGAATCTTTGTAACAGTTTGTAAGTAGTGTAAGAGAATCTACCCTGAATCCTATCTAATAGTTCTAGTACTAAAGTATCAACTGAAGTAGTGTCAATGTGATTCTACTGCATGAACTCTAGATGACACTATATTAAAGACACATATTTGTGGGGATGTTTAAATGAAGCAGAGCTAGACAGAAATAGGGAAGGTTTAATGAAGAATTGATCCTGCCTATACAGTAAAATTTTACCAATTTTCTAATGACTCTGAGGAGTGAACTGTCACACAATGGCATTTAGGTCAAGAAGACTATCCCTTTCTCAGTCACAACTAAAAAGATGTGCTCCAGAGAGAGACTTCTGAAATGGCAAAGTGAACTTGGTGAACCTGCTGACCCACAAAACAACCCAAAACAATTTGAGCTGGCATAAGAATAAGTGAATCTGAAGGTAGATCAATAGAGTTTATTCAGTTTGAGAGGCAGAAAGAAAAAAGAATGAACAAAAAAGTAACAGAGCTTCAGAGATCTGAGGGACACCTTCAGTCATACCAACATACACATACATAATAGGGTCTCAGAGAGGAGAAAGAGGAAGAAAAAAATATCTGAAGAGATAACAGCTAAAATCAACTCAAATTTGGTGAAAAATACTAATTTACGCAAGAACTCTTACTGGAGCTCAATGAACTCCAGTAGAATAGAGCCAAAGAGATCACACCTACACATATCACAATCAAAACTGACAGAAATGAAAAATAGAAAATATTCAAAGCATCAAGAGAAAAATAACATCACACATATGAAATCCTAAATAACAACTGACTTGTCATCAGAAAACAAGGGATACCAGAAGACCTGTGGGATGACATCTTCTGACTGTTGAAGGAAAAGGGTAGTTAAGCCAAGAATTCTATATCCAGCAAAACTCTCCTTCAAAAATGAAGGGGAAATTAAAACACTCCCAGATAAACAAACACTGAGAGAATTTACTAATAGACCCGTTCTACAAGAAATACTAAAGGGAACCCTTCAGGAAGAAATGAAAGGATATTCACAAGAAGAAATAAAAAGCACAGGTAAAGGTAAGCACAGTTGAACCTTGAATAATGCAGGGGTTAAGGGCACTGACCCTCCCCACCCTGACTCAGTCAAAAATCCACATGTAATTCTGGACTCTCCCGAAACTTAGCTACTAATAGCCTATACTGTTGAGAGCAAGCCTTACTGATAACAGAACCAAATAACATGTATTTTGTATGTTATAAATATTATATACTGTATTCTTAAAACTTAAGTAAGCTGGAGAAAAAAATGTAAAACTATCATAAGGGAGAATACAAACTGGTACAGTCACTATGAAAAACAGTATGGAAGTTCCTCAAAAATTAAAAATAGAACTACCCTACAATCTGGTAATTGTACTACTGGGTATTTTTACCCAAAGAATATGAAAACACTAATTTGAAATGATATAGGCACCCCAATGTTTATTGGGGTTATTTAGCATTATTTAGAATTAACCAAATTATGGAAGCAGCCCAAGTGTCCACTGATAAATGAATATGGAACATGGATAAAGAAGATGTGGTCTATATACACGGTGGAATATATAAAATATATAAAAAAGAATGAAATCTTGCTATTTGCAACAAAATGAATGGATCTAGAGAGTATAATGCTATGTGAAATAAATCAGGTAGAGAAAGACAAATACCATAAAATTTCATTCATATGTGAAATTTAAGAAACAAAACAGTAGAACAAAACAAAAAAGAGACAAACCAAAAAACAGATCTTAACCACAGAGAACAAACTGATGGTTACCAGAGGGGAGGGGGGTGGGGGAGATGGATGAAATAAGTGAAGGGGATTAAGAATAAACTTATCACACTGAGCACTGAGTAAGATACAGAATTGTTGAATCACTATACCATATACCAAAAACTAACATAACACTGTTGGTTAAGTATATTGGAATTAAAATTTTGTTAAATATTGTAAAGAAGAGATAATACATTTATAGTACTGTACTATATCAAAAAAGTCTCGGGGCGCCTGGGTGGCTTAGTCGGGTTAAGCGTCCGACTTTCGCTTAGGTCATGATCTCGCGGTTTGTGGGTTCGAGCCCCGCGTCGGGCTCTGTGCTGACTGCCAGCTCAGAGCCTGGAGCCTATTTCAGAGTCTGTGTCTCCCTCTCTCTCTGACCCTCCCCTGCTCACGCTGTCTCTCTCTCTCTCTCCTAGAAATAAATAAAAATATTAAAAAAAAAAAAAGTCTGCACATAAGCAGATTCATGCACTTTAAACTCATGTTGTTCAAGGGTCAACTATACATAATATAAAAGCATAAATGTATTTTATTTATAACTCATTTGTTCTACTGCTCTACAAGACAATCACGTAAAGCAATAATTACAAAATTGTACTGGTGGGCAATGACAAGAATACCACAAATAATATCACAAAGGAGGTGGGGGAGGGAATGGAGGTTATATTGTATCAAAATTTTTTATACTACTGAAATTAAGTTAGTATTCAACCAAACCAGATTGTTTTAAGATGCTAATTGTAATCCCCAGGGTAACTACTAAGAAAGTAAAAAGTTCCGTTGAAAAAAACAAGGGAATTAAAATGGCACCCTAACAAATACAAAAGGCAGTAATGGAGAAGTAGGAAAGCAAAAAGGCATACAACATATAGAAAGAGCAAAATTTCTATTAGGCAGATGTAAATCCTAACTTATCTGCAATTACATTAAATGTAAACTGATTAAACACTCCAGTCCAGTCAAAAGGCAGAGACTGTCAAAACTGATTACAAAAACATGATCCAACTTTATCAAGACAAAATGTATATTCAAAGGAACTGATTAAAAGGAAAAGGATTGGAAAAGATATATCATGCAAACAGTAACCAAGAGAGAGCTGGAGTGCCTATGCTAATATCAGACAAAACAAACCACCTAGAGTTATTATAAGGACAATCCATAGATAAGACATAACAATTATAAACATAAGCAGCTAATAATAGGGTTCTGAAATACATAAAGCAAAACCTGACAGAGCTGAAGAGAGAAATATAAAATTCAACAATAATAGTTAGAAACTTCAGTATCTTACTTTCAATAATGAGTAGAAATCAAAGATCAACAAGGAAAAAGACTTTAATAACATTATAAACCAATAAGACCTAACAGATTTCTCCCATCCAAGTACTAACCAGGCCCGACCCTGCTTAGCTTCCGAGATCAGACGAGATCGGGCACGTTCAGGGTGGTATGGCCGTAGACTGACCTAACAGATTTCTACAGAATGCTCTACCCAACAACAGAATACACATTCTTCTCAAGCACACATGAAACATTCTCCAGAATATACTGTATGTTAGGCCCTACTAAAAGCCTCAATAAGCTTACATGGATTGAAGACATTCAAAGTATATTCCCCAACTACAATGAAATAATTAGAAATTAGTAACAGAAAGAAATGTGGCAGTCACAAACATACAGAAATTAAACACATTCCTTATTAATAAAGAAGAAATCACAGGAAAATTAGAAAATATTTTGAGGTGAATGAAAACAAAAACACAACTTATCAAAATTTATGGGAAACATGTTAAAACAAAAACCTGTACATGAATGTTCATAATAGTTCTCATTACAATAAGCCAAAACATCTATCAATTGATTAATGGATACATAAAATGTGGTATATCCAGAAAATGAAATATTATTCAATCATTAAAAAGAATGAGGTATGGACACATGCAACAACATTGATGAACCTTGAAAATACTATGCTAAAGAACCCAGACATACAAGTCCATATATTACATGATTTCACTTAAATATTCAGAACAGGTAAATCCATAAAGACAGAAAATAGATTAGGAGTTGTCAGGAACTGTGAGGATAGGAAAATGGGAAGTGACTGCTAATGTGAAGGGGGTTTCCATTTGGTGATAAAAAAGTTCTAGAACTAGATAGTGATAATGGTTGCACAGCATTGTGAATGTAGTTAATGTCACTCAACAGAACACTTTAAAATGGTTTAAATGATAAGTGTATTTTATCTCAAAAAAAGTGAAATCGATTTTGGGGGAAAAGAAAATAATGATAAGAAAACATACTAAAAGTCAAATATTTTACACAGACACTAAGATCTAAAAGAGACCCACCATGATTTCAGCAGAATATCATAAAGGTAATTTTCAATATATAATTAAATTTCATACTTGTATGTGAGGCCAGGAGGCCTCAAGTGTGGGTTCATCCTCTTCTGGATCAAAATCTGGATTATCACTTGGAGGAAGAGTACGGAAGATGTTAGCACTGATCTGTAAAGAAAAGGAATTTAGATTTATATTCTTTGTTGTACAACTAAACAATGTAAACTGAAATATTTTAAAGATAACTTTAAGAAAAAAGTTTTGACTATAAGCCTAGTTCAAAACCTATAAGCTTCATCAAGATATGAAGAAGTGAGATGTTTCTCTTTTCTCTATCCCATAACTATGACTTCTTCAGATGCCAACTTACTACAGATTACAGATTACCTCTGGATTCATCTTCCTTAAATTACAAGTTGTTATTTCCAAGTTTTGCTTAAACAGAAAATTTACAAAAAAAAAAAAAAAGAGGAGGAAGGAATTCTGGGGAGAAAAGCACAAAGTTCCTAAGTCTACCTATCAATAACTTGATCCATTTCATCTTTCCATAATTCCCTCCATATTCTAATCCAGCCATTTACTTACTTTACAGTCCAAAAGAGTTTGATAAAAGATCTCCATTCCTATACATACACACCACACTGAGAAAGAGGGAAAGGAGGGTAGAATACCCTCACTGCTATTATGGACATATCCCTCTGGTGATTTAATGTATTTTATCCTGAGCCTTTTTAATTTTTATTTTTTTAATGTTTATTTATTTTTGAGAGAGAGAGAGCACAACCTGGGGAGGGGCAGAAAGAGAAAGAGAAAGAGAAAGAGAAAGAGAAAGAGAAAGAGAAAGAGAAAGAGAGAAAGAGAAAGAGAAAGGGAAGGGGGGAGAGACAGAGAGAGAGAGAGAGAGAGAGAGAGAATCCCAAGCAGGCTCCGCACTGTCAGCAGAAAGCACGATGCAGGGCTTGAACTCACAAACCGTGAGATCATGACCTGAGCTGAAGTCGTACACTTAACCGACTGAGCCACCCAGGTGCCCCTGAGCCTCTTTAAACAAAACAAAACAAAACAAAACAAAACAAATTAATCTCTCTAAAATCAGAATGTTGAGATTCTTCATTTCAGATTCAGTGAAATAACAGTATTTATAATTTCATTATTCACACTGTCTTAGCACCAAGGTAAACTAACACATCTTTTTTCTCTAGCAAAGGTTAGACTGTGGTGCTAATCTTTGAAGAATGATGAACAACAACTGAGAAACCACATGGTTTAGCAAACACTTAAGGCCATACTATTAAAGAGTTGGTCACGTGAGATAAACTAGTTGGGGAATAAAGGATGAGACAAGAGGTTGTAGGTGGTGCAAATTTCCAACTATGCTTATGAAGTGGCATCTATGCTTAGCCAAATAACTGCTTACAGTCAATTACTAAAACCAAAAGACTTAGAAAGTAATAACCTAGAATTTGATCTGCTAGAACTCAATGCCAGTACATAAGGGCGGAACCAATAAAGAGTTTGACAGGTATCAATTTCACAAAGAATGGTAGAAAGTCACAGATAAAACTTGAAAAGGAAAGATGTCTCATTCAGAGGGCATAATTTGCCTTTGAGATCATACTTATTCTTGGTAGTAAAAAAACATTAACCTTGTTGCCACCAATAAAATTAACTATATAATAAGTATACTTAAGAGCTTTATAGGGCCAAGAGGGTGAGTTGGCTTCACGCTTATCGAGAAATTAAGTACCCATAAGTTAAAAAAAAAAAAAGACAAAGCATACACACCTTTTTTCTTGGAAAAAGAAATAACTCCCAGAATTTATTAGTACAGAATAAATTGACCCAAACATTTGAGTACTTTCAATATCTAAATATTTGACAGCTTTAGGTAATCTTTACATGCACTCGAACTCACAACCCTAAGATCAAAAGTTGCATGTTCTACCAACTGAGCTAGCAGGCACCCAAGTCAGTAACTTTACAGAGATTAAAATAAAGTACCTTTTTCCAGGATTTGAAAATTTTCTGAATATAAACCCTTTGAAATCAGTAAAATGGAAATACTGTTTTTCCCCTGAACGTATTTTAAATGATAAACACAAAACGAAAAACAAAATGAGTTTATCAGTATTCAATACTTGTTTTCAAACTATCACTTAATTTTTATAGTCTATTGAGAGTTTAGGGAAGCCAACTTCATTTTGATCAATGCTCCCTGTATAGCTACTCTTTAAAACTTCTTTAAGGCTTTTATTTTCATTAAAAAAAAAAAAACAAAGAAAACTTTTAAAAAGCAAACAAAAAACTGAACCAAAATTTTCTAGTATAATGTGATGAAAGAAAACTCAACTGGTGTAACAGGGCCAAATTAAACTTTCTATACATTTTGTTCTTCCCCCAGAACATATATTAGGCAAGGGGAGGGAAATGAAGACAACTACAAATTATACTTGCTATAACGTTCTATATACCCTGGTAACATTTAAACTTCAATTATGACTTCAGTGACTCTTGAATACTCCAACTAATTTTTTTTACTGTTTTTTTTTTTACGGTTTTTAAAGTTTTACAAACTTTACTGTTTGATGAAAAATAAGGTTGAATTATTAATAAACAGTATCCTAAACAACCTTACCTTAATAAAGTTGGCAGTTAATTTAGTTTTCAGAGATTTTTCACTTATGTACGTTACTTAACTTCTTAAAGGTCCTGAGTTTTTATTAAAATTCAAGTGCTATAGAATCTATAAATACATTAATACATTAAAATAGTCTAAATAAATACATATTTTTAGACCTGACTCCTTTACCCACTGCTGAAATGTGGAGAGTCCCATAGTTTTTCATTAGTCTTCTCTCTTTGCACTTTAGACATTCTCCCTTAGTGACAATTCAGCTCTATGACATTAATTACTTATTAATCTGTACAATCTTAAGCCTACAGGTTTCTCTTAAGCTCTAGATCTACACTATACAATATGACAGCCACCAGTGTGGCTATTGAATTTTCAAACTAATATAAGCAATGACAGCATCAGTGGAATGAATGGATAATCTTTCAAATGGACTATTTTAAAAACATTGTTTTGAGTACACTGATTATTGTCTATTTATTAAAAATTAGTCTCAGGTAATTCATAATTACACCTCAGATCTTACTTGAATTTATAGAAATCTGAGGAACTTAAGTCTAGAAGGCTTACCATTTTTACTATATCAGAATACGCTGATTCAACAATTACACCACGATTAGTTGAAACATACTCAACCAGTTCATTCAGTGTTGCCCTTTTAATTTCTTTGCTCTTCAAGTCTGAAACAGAGTCCATGAAATCAAACAGTATACAACACTGCTGCAACTTCTGACAGAATAGCTCTTGTTGTTCATTGGAAGTGGCATCTATAAATAAAAATAAAGAAAAACTTAGAAATAACCTACTCAGAAGTTACTTTAATATGCTCATTAATTTTAGAGATGCTATTCACACACATAAAATAAAAAGCTTCTCTCAAAAGTCTAGTGAGGGGGAAAAAATGATGAGAAATTCACCCACCTAACCTCATCATTCATGCCAGAAACCAGGATCCATAATGGACTTTTCTTCCTTTCTTACTACCCCTAATCAATCATTATAGATTACTGATTATGTTTAACATATCTGTCATTCTCACTGCCATTTTAATTACCCTCATCATCTATCATCTAAATTACAGCAGTGATAACCTAACTGCTCCTCCTACCTGCACCATAACTATTACAATTCCTGATTTAGCTTCTAAAATACCTCAAAAGCTAAAATTGCACTACAAGGAGAAACAATCTGATCACACCCAATACTTCTCAATAATTCTCCAAAAATTACAAATTGAAACTCAAACTTCTCAGGATTGTATACAAAATTCAGCTGCCTATTGTCATCAATCATCTCTCAACACTTTCCAGCATGTACTCAATATGGTTAAACCATATTGCCTCAACTTGTGAAGATTTCTTTTGCCTGGAATGCTCTTTTCCACATTCTCACCCTGGGAACCCTCCCCATTTATTACGTTTCAGCGGAAACATACTCCCCTCAGAAACTCTAGGACACTAAAGCTAAACTGGTTAATCCACTTTTACCCAAATGTATCTTAGGTATGTATCTCTACTGTAACATTTTTTGTGCTATATGGCAATTATGTTTTACATGTACAACACTCCTAGACTGCAAGGCCCCCAAAGACAGGAAACAATTGTTTTTAACTGTATTTCTGTCTCTCCCTCTCCCCACACACCACCACCTCTTCTATCAAGCACAGTATCTGGCACACAATAGTCATTCAGCAAATGTTTCTTGTTTTGCTGTCTACTTATTTACAGAAATATGGACATATTACATTGATTTGATTCTAACAAATGTACTAAATCCATTTGTTTACAACATTCAAAAAACAACAAAACTTCAATTCTGAACTTTCACATCTGTAAACAAGGACTTTCAATTAGCTCAATTATTTAAGTTTCTTGAGTAGGGGGATTAAATTTTAAAAAATCAGATATGCATCCATTTAATATACTTAATTTGAAAAAGTACAAGATGAATAGCTCTGTTTTTTGTAAGCTTCCCAATTATGCAACTTATTAGATTTGGTATGTGTTACACACTAGAGAAGGGTGATTATTTGAGCTATAAGAATCCTTTTCAACTCATACTGTACAGGAAATCCCCATAAATTGTCTCAGTTACTCAGTAATGCCTTTATCTACTTATAAAGATATCTAAATCTTCATTGTATAACCTTATATCTCTATTATAACATATATTAGATCTTTATATATAATTAAATTCCATCATACTGATGGAGAATATATGGGAAATAGGTATCATACCTTTCAAGCTAACTCCGTTCTAACAGAGTTTTAAAGCATTTTAAAGCTATTTTTTCCTTTAGTAATACAAACTCATACAATATCCCATTTCAATACATGGTCCAGTCCTAACTAATTCTCTTTTTCCTCCCGCTACCAACTCAACATGAAATCACTCCCTTTCTTGTTCCCCAAAGGCTATGTGTCTGCTCACTCTTTTCCCTACCTGATTGATATACCTTATCAGATTTCCTCCCCTATGTTTCACTCATAGCAATGACCATTTTTATCAATAACCTACCTTGATGGTGATTTAAATGGATTAAATTAGATAATGATCATGAAGTTGAGTGAATATATTTCAAAGTGGAATATAAATGGAAGGCATTCATCTCTTATATCACAGGCTAGTAGCTTCTGGCTAACATGTTAGAAGACACAAATGATTTTTAGGACTGGCAAATAGTATTCAGGAATATGTTACCAAAAAAAAAGTTTCATTTTCTGGGCACCTAACTCTCTAGAGAAAAATTAATGTTTTTTCATGGCTTCTTAACCTAAAAATTTATTTGAATTTATTTTTTTATTCTCTTGAATTTTATCTCAATATTACTTAATGCTTAAATGGGACAGGTCACATCTGGATCTTCCCAAACATTAGAAATATTTAGAAAACAGTTAACATTTCAACTACTTTGGCTCTGAGTTAAAATAGACATTTCCAGTCCTCAATTTTTTTTTAGGTTTTAGATAAAAGAAAAAATCTTTTCCCACTTACACCTAATTTAAACTTTCCAAACAATCCTTAGTTCTGGGGCACGTGGGTGGCTCAGTCAGTTAAGCATCTGACTCTGGCTCAGGTCACGATCTCACAGTTCGTGGGTTTGAACCCCACATCGGGCTCTGTGCTGACAGCTTAGAGCCTGGAGCCTGCTTCAGATTCTGTACCTCCCTCGCTCTCTGCCCCTCCCCCGCTCATTCTGTCTCTCTCCCCTTCAAAAATAAATATTTTGAAATGATTTTTTAAATAAAAACAAAAAACAATCCTTAGTTGTGAAAGTTGGAGATGACTTCCTGTCTTCAAGAGATTACAAACTGCTAGGTTCATGACACACAACATTTTTCATAGGCTAAAAACATTTTTATAGTAGTTATCCTAGTAAGAGAAAATGATTATTGGCTTTCATCAAGTTATGAAATATTTTGCACTTGTTGATGTTTATTATGTCCCAACTCTTAGGTATCTCTCTGAAACACAATTTACACTGAATTTTCTCATAAGAAAAAAAGAAAAGCAGAAAATATATTTCAACAAGTTGAAAAAAGATCAGACTATATTTTGGCTCTACTTCATAAACATGAATGACAACTTGTGAGAAAAAGAATGCATAATAATTCTCTTTGCTAAATGTAAAAAGTACTGACAAAATCTACATCATTGACTGAAGTCTGTTATACTCAATGATGTTTCAGTTTGGCAATGTCTAACACTTAGGCACTAATATCATGTATTGTTCTGACTTAGTTATTTTTACTAGGCTAATGTTAATTACCCATTTGCCATTTTCAATGTGGATAATGTCCATTCCAATTCCAATGGTGATAGCTTTTTCCCTTAGGATTTTCTATCTGCAATATTCCCTGACATCTTCTATGAGAATTTCACTTAGTGGTTTAAAAATAAAAACACCTGTGGAAATATACAAGTTCACAGAACAATTCAGAACGCCTTATAGTACTACATCATATAGCGACTGGAATGGTAGATTCACACAGTGTAATTGTTATGCATCATCCCCTGAGTGCAACACAGTATTTGCTTAGTCAACTTGAAATTTACATGAGACCCCAAATTTTTGCTAAAGCAATTTAAAGCAGGTCTTCTTGAAATGATAACATGTATATATTTCTTTTTTTTAAGTTTATTTAGAGACAGAGTGTGTGAGTGAGAGATAGAGAGAGAAAGTGAATGCACAAGCAGGAGAGGGACAGAGAGAGGAGAGAGAATCCCTCACGGTCAGTGCAAAGCCCAATGTAGGACTCTATCTCACAAATGGTGAGATCATGACCTACCAAAGCCGAGGTCAAGAGGTGGACACAACCAACTGAGCCACGCAAGTGCCCCTGATATGTATCTATTTCAAGTGGATTATTACTTTCTTCTAAAATTTGTAAATAAATCAGGAACAAATAAAGGATGAGTATTTAAGAGCCTGGGGACTGCCATTTAAACGAAGGGAAAAACCGAGTCCCTATTCATAAACCTTTTGGTATATTTTGATCTCCCTAAGTATTTACTTGGGAGCAATTCAGACCAGCAATTATTACCAGTAATTATCATAGTGTATCATGTTAAATGTATCAATTCAAATGCCTTAAGTCTTTAAATTGCCAAGGAAATTTGATTACAATTTAGAAATATTATGACCTAAAATACCAGCTTACGTTTATCTTTTCAGTAACATCAGAGCTAAGAATTTCCTAAAAGTGCTCTTCTAGAAAACATTACTAAATCTCCAATATAACAAGCTCTGCATGAAAATTATGGAAGATACAAGAAAAACTGCACAAATCAAGGAATTATCTAAAAACCAGATGTGCCTTGCCTTGCAAAATACATAACTGGTTTAAACTTGCCTGGAAGATGAGTTTTTCAAGTACATCTTAACTCTTCCATTTTGGTATGACTGAAATTTGATTCCACTAAAAAATTTCAGTACTGTAAAAGTCCCTACATGGTCTTAGGCAGAAGGAGAATCAAGACAATTCTAGGGAAGGGAGGCATTTCATCTTTGAAGAATCATTAATACAACTTTTAAAACTCACGAAAGCTTGTTAGGTTTCCCTATTTATTTCTGAATGCTTAAGTTTTCTCTCAACACCCAACATGAAGTATATATATAGCTGGCTCACACTTTAAGAAATATTGCTCTAGGGCTACCTGGGTGGCTCTACCAGTTAAGCATTCAGCTCTGCGCTGCCAGCTTAGAGCCTGCTTGGGATTCTCTCTCTCCCTCTCTCTCTGCCTCTCCCCTGCTGTCTCTCAAAATTAATAACTAAACTGGAAGAAAACAAAACATCAGGAAAAAAAAGAAATACTGCTCTAGAGAAGTGTTTATCAAGGTGTGAATGGCAACCTATTGCTGAGTAGTAAGATCATTTTAGTGGGTCATGACTAGAATTTTAAAATATATGTAAGATATCAATGTGTTTCAAGTATGTGAGTACTGAGTTGTAAAGTAAAAATTTTTTTAAGTTTATTTATTTTGAGTGAGACACAGACAGCAGGAGCAGGGGAGGGGCAGAGAGAGATTCCCAAGCAGGCTCCGTGCTGCCAGCATGAAGCCCGACATAGGGCTCGATCCCACCAACCATGAGATAATGACCTGAGCTGAAACCAAGAGTCAGACACTTAACTGACTGAGCCACCCAGGTGCCCCCCGTAAAATGTGTCTCTTATTATAGTTAGCAGTCAAAAAAATTTTGAGAACGACTGCTTTACAACATATAAAGTACTCTAAGAGACCACACTACAAAGCATGCCCAAGATCACAAAA
This sequence comes from Crocuta crocuta, assembly GCF_008692635.1. Classification (NCBI taxonomy): domain Eukaryota; kingdom Metazoa; phylum Chordata; class Mammalia; order Carnivora; family Hyaenidae; genus Crocuta; species Crocuta crocuta. The sequence continues at coordinate 2,820,500 of NW_027529934.1, read as the reverse complement.
CAAATCCATAATGCAAACAAGATTCAAATCACCTAGAATGCAAGAACAAGTATATATAAGACTATCGTCTTTGAAATACCTATCAACTGTTCCTCTAATAGCTATATTCTAAATCCTTACCCACTTACAGATTTACAATGCATACTAGTTAAAGATGGCAAATTTGTTTATCTCTTCCCTTTTATTCTAAAATAAGACTAGGGGCACCTGGGTGGCTTAGTCTGTTAAGCATCTGAGTTCAGCTCAGGTCATGATCTCAGGGCATTGTAAGATCGGTCCCATGTCAGGCTCTGTGCTGACAACTCAGAGCCTGGAGTCTGCTTTGGATTCTATGCCCCCTGTCTCTGCTCCTCCCTCGCTCACACTTTTTCTCTTTCTTTCTCAAAAATAAATAAACATTAAAAAAGTTTTTAAATAAGACTAAACCAAAAATTATGTAGGGGTGTGTGTGTGTGTGTGTGTGTGTGTGTGTGTGTGTGTGTGTGTGTGTGTGTGTAAACCCACAATAACAGAGAAAGAATGGGGCTTTAGGCAAAAGACTTCAACAAATTTCTGGAAAACTCAAAGTCCATGAAGAAGTGGTAACTGACAAAAAGCAGGAAGTCACAGTCTAGAATAAACAGGGAATTACAGATAAGGTTCCCACAGGATTTTGGATTAGAAATACCTAGTGAAATAGAGAATGAGATTAAGACATGAGCTGAAAATAGGGGATTATATAAATCTGTGTGTACTGAACAGTCTACCATCTCACCATCTCAATCCAAAAGTCGGTCAAGCATTCAGGCCCCAGGCAAAAAAAAAAAGGGGGGGGGGGTGCTTCCCAAAGAAACTTAATCGTCCCAGAGAAAAATTCTAGTTTTTACTAGTTAGTTCCATGACCAATTACTCTAAACAAAAGCAGGCAGTGAATGAACCCCCATCCAACTTCTAAAGTGATTTTTAAAAATTCACTAATATTAACAGAAAACAAAGGATCACAAGACATTCAAGTAAAGCCTTGAAACATGAAGGTAAACTAAATAAACAGAAAAAAAAAGACACCAAACAATGGGTTAATTTAGCATATCACTTTGAAATTTCAAATGCTCAGGAGGAAAGACTAAACACTTCCAAATTAAAAAAAAAAAAGTTGGGGTACCTGGGCGGGTCAGTCAGTTGAGCACCTGACTTCTGCTCAGGTCATAATCTTGCGGTTTGTGAATTTGAGCCCTGCGCTGGACTCTGTGTTGACACCTGGGAGCCTGGAGCCTGCTTCAGATTCTCTGTTTCCCTCTCTTGGCCCCTCCCTTGCTCACACTCTGTCTTTCTTTCCCTCTCAAAACTAATAAAAAGAGTTTTTTTTAATTAACTCACAAAAGAACCAGAGGCTGATATCCATTAGATTTCTTCTCAGCAAAGGTGATGCAAGAAGACAAAGGAGATATATTATTCAAATTCTAATGTCAATCTAGAACTGTGTAACTAGCCAACAATCAATAAGTATAAGGATTCAATAAGGGCATTTTCAGATATACAAACACTTGGAAAACTTACCACCTTCACAAAATTTTTTTTTTTTTTTTAATGTTTTTATTTATTTCTGAGAGAGAGAGACACACACACACAGCGTGAGCAGGGGAGGGTCAGAGAGAGAAAGAGACACAGAATCTGAAGCAGGTTCCAGGCTCTGAGCTGCACAGAGCCCGACGCGGGGCTCAAACCCACAAGCCGGGAGATCATGACCTGAGCCGAAGTCGGACACTTAACCGACTGAGCCACCCTGGCACTCCCTTCACAACCTTTCTTAAGAAATAACCTGAGGACATGATGCAGCAATAAAGGAAAAAGAGAAAATGGAATCTAGGAATAGAAAAATCAATCCGGAAAAGCAGTAAAGTCCTAGAGAGCAACTGAGCCATTGAGAACAGGAGGAATAAAGACCCATGAGAGTGATGCCACAGGAAGATCAATAGGATATCGTATTACATGGAAAACTGAAGAACTTAAAGAGTATGTTAAACATACAAGGAAAGAAAAAGAGACACAATTAGAAACTCCAGGAAATACTAAAAAAAAAAACTATATAAGGAAATGTAATTACATTATTTGGCTCTGAAGCTTATATACTCAACAACATAAACCTTCACTGACTTTCAACATTAAGAATTACAATTTACAGAAATCTTTAACTACAGTATAGAAAATGTTACCAATCTTAAAAATGTAATGTAAAGATAACTAAGGTTGAGGTTGAAAGAAGAGGAGGAGAAATTGAGTGGCACCACCTTTTCAACTTCATTTCCCATTACTTCCCCCTTTTATATCCCATGTTCCATTTATACTGATCCTTGAAATTTTCTGTTTTATATGCACTGGTTGGAATGCACTCTACCATCATTATTCTTCATCCTCTTCAGAAGCAAATAAAGACAGTGCCCACTTAAACACTAACCAATGAGAAAAAACTTTAGCCAAAGGATTTCAAGTCTACCAGAGCCATTAAACATGACTATATCCCCTGAACTAAGATATTTTAACTTAATACCATCATTTATAAAACTTCCTTTATTCTAATTTTTTTTTAACATTTGTTTTTGAGAAACAGAGAGACAGAGCGTGAGCAGGGGAGGGCAGAGAGAGGAAGACACACAGAATCCGAAGCAGGCTCCAGGCTCAGAGTTGTCAGCCCAGAGCCTGACGTGGGGCTCGAACTTACAATATTCTCAAAAAAATATTAGCAAACTTTGTAAAAAAATTTTGAAGATTAAATTATTAACTTTAAGAAAATGTGGTAAGAAAAGTTTTAACTATACTCTTTAGTGTCAGTTTGTGAAACTTATTTAGGAAAACTGTACCACTAAATCAAGATATCTGTAAGTTAAGGTCTTGAGTCTATTCCTCTGTCTTATATACTCAGATACATGGTTACTTTTTATCATACACAGTACAAATGTAAGTTAACCAACTTCATGATTTAGTAAAAAATGCCAATTTATTAATTTAGGATGAGAAATTATTCCTCCATGTACCATGTTAGAATATTCCAGTTATGTGTTCCTTAGGCAGACCTACAGGAGAAGCCAAATCATTATCAGAATGATGTTTGGTGTTTTAATTTTCTATTGCTTAGTAACAAATCATTCCAAATTTAGTGGCTTAAAACAATGATTAGTATCTATCACAGTTTCTTTGAGTCAGAGATTCAGATAGAACACAGCAGGGACAACTTATCTCTGTTCCATGATGTCTAAGGTCTCTCAGCTAGAAATCTAGAAAACTAAGAGGGAGAATCCTGTGAAGGCTAAATCACTCATATGTCTGATAGTTAATTCAGGCTTCTGAATGAAAGTCTAGCAGGGGCTAGTGCCAGAAGCCCCACATGTGGCCTCTCCATGGGGCCTCAGCTTCCTCACAATATGGTGACTGGATTCCAGGGGCAAGTAATTTGAGAGATCGAACAAAAGACAAGAACGACTTTTATGAAGAAAATTACAAAACTTTTATGAAATATATAAAAGAAATATATAGTAGAGATATACCATTATTCATGGATGAGAAGACATCTTCCCCAATGAATCTATACAGAGAAAGCATTCTGGATTGCAACATGATTCTGCACTCAATTGACAGGGTGTTTTGTTGGAACCTGAAGAGTTGCTTTTAAAATTCATCAGGAAAAATGAAGAGCCAAGAATAGCCAAGCTGATATTTAAGAAAATGAAGAAGGGAAGACTAACCTTACTACATATAGTAATTAAGACTACAAGATTTGGGGCAGGCATAGACAAAAAGACCACTGGATTGAAAAAAATAAGATACCTAGGAACGTATTAGTATACATATACATAAAATTAATATAGAATAGAGTTGGGCTTTTTAAATCTCAGTAGCGAATTTTTTAAATTTAATAAATTATTCTAGGACCACTGGTTATTCATATGGAAAAAAACCTAGATCCCTCCCTCACACCATTTATAAAAATTAATTCTTTTAGAAAACTAAAAGACTAAATATGATTAGGTAAAGTGCAAAATGTTTAATTTTATAACCAACGCTGGACTGGCATCCAGAATGCACAAAAGAACATCTATAAATCGATAAGAAAAAGACATAACTATAGAAAAGGGCACATGAAACATAAATGATCAATAAACATATGGAAAGACATACAACCGCACTGGAAAGCAGAAAAATGTAAATATGTATAAACCATATATATGAATTTATGTGCAAAATACACCATTCCATACCTATTGGATTCAAAAATGTCAAAAAGTGTGGGCAACACTGTTGTTTCTAGCAGACTACACTTTCCTCTGTAAACTACTAAAATCTGGGCAAAATATGTGAGATAACTGTTTTCAGATGTCGGAAAACATACAATATGGGACTGTGATCCTTAAGAGAAGGGAAACAGAGTGAGCTCACAATCACATAAGCTCTCTATTAGCACTTTCCAGACTGCACCAGAGGGAGAAGTCTCAAAATAGCAAGCAGGCTTACTGAGCTAAATACAAAGTAGAAATCAGGGCTAATGAAATGGCTGGAATCTGCATGTTAAAATACTAGAGAGGAAGGAACTATACAGGGAAGGAATTTCAATTTTTCTACTTACATTAAAGTGATGATACAACTTGTTTATTCTGCTTACATAGCAAGTCATTGTTGAATGTAAAAGCAATCTTGGATTCTAGCACAAGTACCCCATGACCATGATGTATCATCCTATTTGTATGTTGTTAAATTCAATTTGTAAATATTCTGTATAATATTTTTGCATCTAAGTTCATAAGGGATACTGGTCTGTAATCTTGTTGTTGTAATGTTCTTGTCAAGGTTCTTTTTTTTTTTTTAAATTCTCAAGTTAGATAACATACAGTATAGTCTTGCCTTCAGGAGTAGAATCTAGTGATTCATCACTTACATATAACACCCAGTGCTCATCCCAACAGTGCCCTCTTTAATGCCCATCGCTCATTTACCTCACTTGTCACAGTTCTTAATTAGGATTCAACTAAATAGGTATAAGACTTGTTTAGATTTTTGTTTCTTCTTGTGTCAGTTTCAGAAAGCTGTTTATTTCAAGGGATTTTCCCAATTCCTTTAAGTTTGCAAATGTATTGTCATGATTATATATTTGAAAGCTACAAATTCCTAGATAAAGGAAAGGCACTAATTATTACTACAAAAGAAGCTAAAATTTTAGTCTACAGGAAGTTCAACTTCTAGCAAGACAAGGTAAAAAGCTCCACAGACCTGCTCCCCAGTGAAAAAGATGAAAATAATATTTAAACTTTGAAAGCCTCTGGAAATAGCCTTAAGGCAAGCAGCAAATGAGGAATCATCTATCCAAGAATACTTATGAAAATTTATTAAGAACAGCAAGAATGTGTGGTATCTGAACAAAGACTGCTACCCGTCTCTCCTCTCGGCTTAGCTAGGCGGAAACTCACTCTGGAGGGGGGCAGCCAAGAGCACAAGGATCCTTTCACTACTAGCTCTTGATCAGGCAGCTTTCTTCAGGTGAGGAGCATGATGCTGGCATTTCTCACCCTGCCCACAACTACCTATTACTGAGTTTAAGTTCTGGGCCAGAGCAGTTGAGAAGAGGGGCTCACCTCTCTTGCCCAACTTCCACTCATGAGACAGAGCCTCCACCTTTGGTGTAGCACCACTGAGAATACTGGAGCTGCCATTACCTTAGTCCTAGCATGTAAGGACTTCCAAGCTGGAAGAGGCAAGCCTAAAAGATCTCAGGCTAATGCTCCCTCTCGACCTCCTGCTCAGCTCCTGAAGTAGGGTGTCATTCAGAAAGAAGCATGTCCCTATCTCCAGCTCCAAAGCCCTAACTCAGAAATTTTGCCCAGGGGAAGAAGCAAGATATAAAAAGGCTGTTATGTCTCTTCCCAAAGGAAATGACTTCTTTTGTAACACAGCATAGAAAAGTTCAAGGTTAGAGGCGCTCTTAAAAAGTGTGGGTTATAGTGAAAGGCAACTGGAAGATCTGTAGATTCATTGAGAAAATAGGCTTTCGTATGCTAGTTTGCAGAATACCAGGGAAAGAAACAGCTTGGAGGAGCCCTCTGGTGTCAGAACAAATATCAGACACTGACCTCAGGACTATTCCTTCCAAAAAGCCTGAATTTGACTATATTAATAAAAAAAAATTAGAACAATTTATGCCCAGAGCGTTGTTGAAAACAATTAAACAAGATGGAAGTCACCAGAATTTAAAGTTGGGGGTGTGGTTAGGAAAACATAGAGCCCTGCCAAAAGTACTCTCATCTCAGGGTGACTACTGGCATACCTAAAGCTGCATCCTCTGAGGAACAATATTAGTTAGATCCAGTCCCTAAACAAATAAATAACAACAATAAGCTCTGAGGGATGGGACGAGTACCCAGTATTGTACTGCTTTAATACACTAAATATATTATCTAAAGTGTCCAGTCAACAACAAAAAGTTACAAGATACACAAAGAACAGGAAAGTATGAACCATATAACCAAAGAGAAAAAAGAGGAGACAATAGAAATAGCCTGTGAGAGCAACCGAATGTTGGATTTAAGAGAAAGTGACTTCAAAGCAGCCATTATACATATAGTATAATGAACTATAGAACTAAAAGAACTAAAAGAACTATAAAGAACTAAAGGTAACCATCACTAAAGTAAAGAAGTTATGACAATGTCACATTAAATAGAGGATATCAATAGAGACAGACTTTACAAAAAAAGAGAGAAACGAAGATTCTGCACTGAGAAGTACAATAACAAAATGAAAAACTCACTAGAATGACTCAACTGATGTGAATTGGCAGAAGAAAGAATTAGGGAAGTTTGAAGATAAATTGATAGAGATTATGAAATCTGAATAGAGAAAAAAAAAAAGTGAATAAAAATGAACAGAACTTCAGGAGCGCCTGGGTGGCTCAGTGAGTTAGGTGTCTGACTCTTGATTTTGGCTCTGGTCATGATCTTGTAGTCTGTGAGACTGAGCCCCACATTGTGCTCTGCACTGACAGTACAGAACCCTGCTTGGGATTCTCTCACTTCTCTCTGTCTCTCCCTCTCTCTACCCCTCCCCTACTCATGCATACTCTCTCTCAAAATAAATTTTAAAAACATTTAAAAAAACACACAACTTCTAAGATCTGTGGGACACCACAGAGTATACCACATACACACAACAGGAGTACCAAAAGGAAAAGAAGCATAAAAAATATTAGAAGAAATCATGACTGAAAACTTCCCAAATTTAAGAATAACACTAAACTGCACACCCAGAAAACTCAAAAACTCTAAGAAGGAAAAATACAAAGGAGATTCACAGATATACCATAATAGAAGCGCTGAAAGTCAAAGACAAGGAGAAATTCTTGAAAGCTGCAAAAGAAAAACAACTAGTCAATTACAAAGGCTAAGATGAACAGTTGACTTCTCAGTAGAAATAGTAGAGGCTAGAAAACAGCAGAGTAACATACTCAAACTGCTCAAAAAGAACAAACAAAACAACCTGTCAACCCCAAATCCTATATCCATCAAAGCTATCTTTCAGAAATGAAGGCAGAGGCACCTGGATGGCTCAGCTGGTTAAGCATCGGACTTTGGCTCGGGTCATGATCTCATTCATGGGTTCGTGAGTTCGAGTTCCATGTTGGGCTCTGTGCTGACAGCTCAAAGCCTGGAGCCTGCCTTGGATTCTGTGTCTCCCTTTCTCTCTGCCCCTCCCCTGCTCACATGCTCTCCCTCTCAAAAATAAACATGAAAAAAAACTGTTAAAAATGAAGGCAAAATAAAGACATTCCCAAATAAACAAAAACTGAGAGGCTACCCAAACTGCCTTACAAGAAACATTAAAGGAATTCCATCAGGCTGAAAGCAAGTAACCACAGAAAGTAATTCAAATCCACACAGAAACCACAAAGAGCTCCAGTAAAGTTAATTATGTAAGCATAAATGCATATTTTTTTCTCTTAACTGATTTAAAAAAACCATCGTATAAAGTAATATAAATATATATATAAAAATAAAATTAGGTTATTACCATATATAAAAATACATTTGCCAATAAAAGCACAAAGGAGATGGGTGGGAGCAAATATGTACGGGGGTAAAGGATCACTAACTAATGATGGTAAAGTAATAAGTACACTAACACACTATTTGGTTTGTAACATTAATAAATGTAACTGAATAACAATGCCAAAGAAAGGAGGGAAAGGAAATAGATGAATGCAGAAGTAATGTTTCTATATCTCACTGGAAATAAGTGAATATAAATCTGAAGTTGATCTCAGTAAGTTAATATGTATATATATGATAAGCCCAAGGGCATCCACTAAAAATAAACTCAAAATGATAAAAAAATCATTAAACCAACAAATGCTGCTCTGAAAAATATTTACCTAATACTAAAGAAAGCAGTAAAGGAAGAATATAAAACAAGACATGAGACACACAAAACAAAAAGTAAAATGGCAGACATAAATCCAACTATATCAACAAATAACATTAAATACAAATGGATTAAACAATCCAATCAAAAGGCAGGGATTTCAAACTGAATAAAAAAATACCTAATTATATGCTATCTCCCCAAAATAAATCACAGATTCAAAGACACAAATAGACTGAAAATAAAAGGATAGAAAGTGATATATCATGCAAACAAACACAAGAAATCTAGAGTGGTATACTGATATCAGATAAACAGATTTTAAAACAAACTAGAGATAGAGAATCATTTTATGATAAAAGAGCCAATTCATGACTAACATGTGACAATTACAAAAATTTGTGTACCTACTAACAGTTCCAAAATATATAAAGCAAAACTAATAGAAATGAAGAAAGAAACAGACATTTCAACAATAAGAAAAACTTCAAGATATCATTTTTTCAAATATTTTAAAATGTTTATTTAGAGAGAGAGCACGCACAAGTGGGAGGGGCAGAGAGAGAGGGGAGAGAGTCCCAAGCAAGCTCCACATTGTCAACACAAAGCCTGGCGCTGGGCTCAAACTCACGAAACCATGAGATCATGACCTAAGCTGAAATCAAGAGTTAGATACCTAATCAACTGCGCCACTCAGGCGCCCCATAATATCTCACTTTTAATAATGGATAGAACAACTAGACAGAAGTCAAGGAAATACAAGACTTAGATAACACTATAAATTAACCATACCTAGCAGACTTCTATAGAACACTAGAGAATTTATATATACTATAGAATTCTTCACCCAACAACAGCAGAATACATACTCTCAAGTGCACATGGAACAGTCTCTAGGACAGGCCACATGCCAAGTCATAAAACCAACCTCAAAAAAAGTGAAAACATAGAAATACAGAAAGTATGTCCCTCTGACCATGGAGAATGAAATTATAAATCAGTAACAGAAAACAAATTGGGAAACTCACAAATATGCAGAAAATAAACCATACACACTCTTAAATAACTAATGTATTAAAGATACCAAAGGAAAATCAGGAAATATTTTGAGGCAAATGAAAATGAAGACACAAAAAACCAAAACATTTGGGATACAGCTAAAAAGTATTTAAAAGGGAATTTACAGCTGTAAATACCTATAGAAAAACAAATAAAAATCTCAAATCAATAACCTAACTTTTGCACATGCAAATGTGCCAGAAGAGCCAAAACAGTCTTGAAAGAAAAGAACAAAGTAGGAAGACTCCCATTTCTCCATTTCAAATTGTACTACACAAAGCAACAGTATTCAAGACAGTGTGGTACTGATAAGCCAAAGAACATAGATCAGTGGAATAGAACTGAAATCCCAGGAAAAAAACTATGTGCCAACTGCTTTTCAACAAGGTGAAACAAGTTTTCAACAAGTGTCCCCATCTAATGAGGAAAGCATATTTTCACAAATGGTGCTAAGACATCTGAATAGCTACATGAAAAAGAATAAATCTGAACTGTTACATCACATTCCATACAAAAATTGAACTCAAAATGCGTCAAAGACCTAAAAATGTAAGGGCTAAACTATAATATCCTTATAAGAAAATATAAAGGTAAGATATATTTCCTATAAGAAATATAAAGGACACCAAAAGCATGAGGAACAAGGAAGAAAAAAGATAATTTAGGATTTTATCAAAATTAAAATCATCTGTACTTCAAAGGATACCATTAAGAAAGTGAAAAGACAAAGGAACATTACGACTTAATAAAAAAAGACAACTCAATTAAAAAATGGGCAGAGGGTCTGAAGAGCCATTTCTACAAGGAAGATACACCAAATAGCCAAAAAGCACATTAAAAGATGCTTGACACCTTTAGTCATTAGAGAAATGCAAATCATAACCACAAAAAGACCATACTTCATTTCTGTCAGGATGGCTGTATTAAAAAAGTCAGAATAGTAAGTGTTGGTGAGGGTATGTAGAGATCATAAACTGGTGGGTAAGAATGTAAAATAGTGTGGCCACGGTAGAAAACAAGTGTGGCAGTTCCTTAAGCAATTAAACACAGAATTACATATGACCCAGAAATTCTACTTCTAGGTATACAACAAAGAGAAATTAAAACACATGCTCACACAAAAACTTGTACACAAATGTTTACAGCAACATTATCCATAATAACCAGAAGGTGGGAAACCCAAATGTCCATCAATGGATGAATGGACAAATAAAAAATGGTGCTAAAGCAATACAATGGATTATTACTCAGCCATAAAAGGAATGAAATACTGATACACGTTACCACATGGATGAACTTTGAAAATATTACGTCAGGTGAAAAGAAGCCAGTGGTATAAAAGAGTTGCAAAAGCCTATATATGATCCCATTCATATAAAATGTCCAGAATAGGGAACAGAAGGTAGATAGAAGAAAGAGTACAGAGACAGAAAGTAGATCAGTGGCTGCTGCTTAGAGTAGGGGATGAGTGAGATGAGGAGTAATTGTTAAATGGTATGGCATTTCTTTTTGACATTATGAAAGTGTTCTAAAATTGACTGTAGTGATGGATGCACATATCTGTACATATACTAAAAGCCATGGGTGAATTGTACAATATACGAATTATACCTCAATAAAGCTGTTAAAAATTTTAGTTCAGTCCTAGTCTCTAAAATACTTTCATACCAAGTATGCAAAACATTACTGAAAGACAGTAAAAGTTTAAAGATCAGTTGTGGTTTAAATATCAAAGGACACTAACCAATAATCATAAAAACTTCATTCTACCACCAATGTATATACAACACATGCCTAGAATACCCTTGTTTGGTCTTTATGTCATCTGTACTTATTTATATGGAATATGTAAACGAAAACACAAAAACCACCACATAAGAATTAATAATATTTTATCAATAGAACTACATAGGGTTGGTTTTAAGAACAGTTTACTGAATAAAAAAAATTCCATAGAGTAAGATAATTTGGAGTTTTCCTGTGTAATGTAGTTTTGATCACTGTCTCAAATTCATGTTACCAGAAAATCTAGTTTATATTCATTTCTCTTAAGACCTCAACTATCAAGTAGAATGGTGAAATTTCAATATCCATTATCATAAAGCCTTCCTTTTCTTGCCCATTGTCATAAAACTCAATGTGATAAACTAAACTTTTCAGGGATAACCAAATTATTTCAAGTTGTTCATTGTTAATCTATTTTACATCTAAGAATAGTTAAAGTATCAAGTATCATAATCTGTAACAGAAGTTTTATAGATATAATTTTTCTTAAAGGAAAAACGTACCATATTTCCAATTACTGATGCTCACATTTTTGAAATCTAAAGTAGGCTCTCATATAGGATTCATGCTACAAATTATAGAACAAGCACCGTATCATAGCAACGCAGCAATACCACTACAGTGACACGCTGAGGATGCAATCCAAGATTCTAATTTAAGAAACTGGCACAGAATATAGGACATGTAGCTTTTTTTGGCAATACTCCTAGAACATTAATAACTAAGACTCTAAAATCAGCTTTTATTTGAAACTTTAGAGGATCAAACTATTATAAAGGAACAATAGAAATATTTATTAACAAATGATTCACAGCATTGCAAATAGGACTCAGTTAAGGATCTAAGATTTCATTAAAATTGAAAATGGTCGGGGAAAAAATGGAGGTATCACCTTTTAGGAAATTTCAGTCCATGCACCCTACCAGTTTGATAATGAATCCTATATACAAATATTACTTTTAAAAAAACCACAAGAATACATCTAAAACTTTAAAGAACATAAATATTTCTGTGCTTTACTCAGTTACTATTCAAATGTGAATAGATCCACAATTATTGCAGTATCAAAAGATAAGAATACACTGATTTTTATCTCACAAAAATTAACTATCTTTTGTCTTCTAAAACAACTTCTGATAACGTAGAAAAGAACAAGAAATGAAGATGAGCTAATATGGGGCATTTCTTGGAATATAGAAAACTGGAATTTTAGAAAGCAGAATACTGAAAAGCAGGCTCCTAAGAGGGTATGTGCATATACCTTATTAAATTGCACTTTGCAGACACTGCAGTTTTTACAAATTGAAGGTTTGTAGCAACCCTACATTAAGCAAGTCTACTGGCATCATTTTTCTAACAGCATTTGCTCACTTTGTGTCTCTGTGTCACGTTTTGGTAATTCTTAGAATATTTCAAACTTTTTCATTATTTTACTTGTTATGGTGACTTATAATCAGTGATTATGACTCACTGAAAGCTGATGATTAGCATTTTTTAGCAATAAAGTACTTTTAAATTAAGGTAGGTACTTTTTAGCCATAAAGCCATTGCGTGCTTCAGTCCAGTGTTAATACAACTTTTACATGTGGTGGGAAATAAAAAAATTCATTTCACTCACTTTATTGTGATATTTACTTTATTGTGGTGGAACCAAACCTGCAATATCTTTGAAATATACTTATAAATGGAGTATCTGTGTCATGTGCTTAATTCAATTTGTTTTTTGGGTTGTCTTTTTCCTGTGTGATAAATTTTGAAACACTGTTTTTGCTTAATTCAATTTGAATGTAAAACCTGTTATTCATTAAATAAAACAGGTTTTTAGAAGCATTTTGTTTTTCATTTGGAGTTTTGGGGGAATGAGAAGTATTAAACAGATCTTCATAGATCAATGCCTCTATAGCTATTTTCAGTTTTCATGGCTGTAATGAGGTTCCAACTGGCAGCTACTCCTCCCTGTAACTCCTAAGAAACACCTGCTACCATGTTAAGGAAAGGGATTACTGACTTATCAAGGTTGTTCAAGTCTCTGAAACAGGCCCTAAGGTCTACAAACACCCCACCATCAGGCCATAGATGGGCTTCAGGGTGGTGGTGGTGAATCCAAGAACTCTAAAATTATACACACAATACTGTATATAATAGTTTCTGAGAAGATGATGCTTTTCTTTAATTAGGTTTTCTAAGAGATCTGTGTATAACCTCCCTAAAATTAAATACCAGTGGTCTTAGAAATTATTTCCTCTCCTTTTAATACAAGGAATTTTTCTAGGTCTAAAGTGATTTGATCTAGTATTTCCAGAAATAAAACTTTATTCAGAAACAAATCTAAATTAATTTTAGAGGCGCCTGGACGTCTCAGAAGGCGGGTGAAGTGTCCAATTTCTGATCTCAGTGTGATGAGTTCAAGCCTTGTATTGGGCTTCAGCCTACTAAAAAATAATAAAAATAAAAAAGTAATTTTAATGTTTTCCTTTCAGAAGTATGCTATTTATAATATTCAATTTAAGTAAAAATGGGTTACAGAATAGCGTACATTATGTGATCCCACTTAATGGGAAAACATGAGAATAATTCTCACAATTTTAAGAGACATTTCCTCTGGGGATTTTTATTTCCTACCTTTGTAAGATTCTTTTTTGACTTAAATTTAACAGTGAGTCTATCAGTTTTTATAAAACTCATAAAGCCATTATAAAAGACATAGAGTAGTTAAGAATATGACATTTCTTATTGCACAGTCCTTAAGTGAGTTTATTTTAGAAAACCATGAAAACTGAAACTCACTCATGACTCACAGCAAGTATTGTATCCTAAAATAGTCATTCCTATTCCACAGGAGAAGCTACTTTTCCAGATCTTTAAAAAAAAAAAAAAGAAAGAAAAAAAAAGGAAAAAAAATCAGTTCTCAAAATATCAAAATATGTTATGTGTAAGGTCGTCCATGCAGTCCAAATTAAAAATGGTATCAGGGGCACCCGGGTGGTTCAGTCAGTTAAGCGTCCAACTTCGGCTCAGGTTCTCACTGCTCTGAGTTCGAGCCCCACAACAGGCTCTGTGCTGACAGCTCAGAGCCTGGAGCCTGCTTCGGATTCTGTGTCTCCCTTTCTCTCTGCCCCTCCCCCGTTCACTCTGTGTCTCTTTCCCTCAAAAAAACCAACAGGATATCAAAATATATGAAATACCAAAATCAGTGTCTGGGTATCTGGTAGCTAGGTAAAAGCTGGTTTATTTTTAAGTTTCCTACATGAATGATAGAAATTTTCTATGAAAGAAATATGACCATTAAGACTAAATGTGCCTTAAAAGCATTTCATTGTTACATTTACTAATTTATTTCCACTTTGGATTCAAATTTAAGCTGGTTCATTCACTGGAAGGACAAACATATATGGACAACTACTTAAAGAAATGACATCATCTAATTTGTTTTTCTGGAGAATTTACAGAATAAAATCAGTAAAGTGATAGATGAATTAGCCCAAATGATTTTTATATCCAAGACTTAGCTATTTTGCCTCAATTTATTTCCTTCCTCAAGCTGGGAAATAATGATCAGAAAGACTATGCTAATGTGGCCACAAATACAAGTTTTCAAAACTGTGTGTACGTAACTTATATAAAGGAGACTGAAATATACATAGCATTTCCAAAAGAGAGGCAAAAATAAGTAGACAGGCTGATCAGTTCTTAATATTTCAAAATAACTCCTCAAAGCTGCTAATTATAGATTTTAACCTTAACTCCATATTCTAAATCTAGCTCAGACAAAAGTGTTGAGTGATAAAAGTTCCTTCATCTTGTTTCTCAGTACACATTCATAAAACAAATGTTCTCCAACGAAAATTTTCCATTACTTTTAAAAGGGAGGAATAGTGCTAATATCAATGAAGTATTTCTCTATCAGAAGAATTTAAGAAATAAAAATCCTATGCTTTGAAGACTCTTAGAAAAAACTATGTTCAATACTGGTCTACCAGGCCAGGACCTAAAAGAAATCTTAATTTTGCTTTAGCGCAGGGAATACACATTTTCAGTTTAATGTTACAGAGGAAGAATCAATAATCAACTGAAAAGATACTAGGCTATAAATGACTTGCACAAAAATATAACCTACCTGTTTTGGTTTCTTCATCAACAGCTAAATTTAGGGCTGTATGTAAACATTATGGGACTTGGTTATCAATCATTATAAAACTGTCAACTACTGCATGACACAAAATGGTGTTTTTAAGTCAATTTAATAGCTTTTGCTTCGTTATTTCATTCAATAAACAATAAAACCATGAACAGACTACCCAATTGCTGGGGAAGAAGACACAGATCTCAGGTCTTGGAGCACTTTACTTATGGTCTAAAGGCAGAAAACAGGCAATAAGTAATTCTAACCTTACTCATGCACTTGTCCCAACATATTTTGTGATCTCCCTCACACGTATACCATCTGGCGTACACAGACATTCCACTGTATAGTGAATAGATAATCCCTATTTGGCCAGAAGACCAAGTAGCCAACCAACATCTCAAACTATGACCATTTTCTAAGAGGCAAACTTGAAAATCTTGTAATTAATGTTTAGAAGTCACAGAAATTACCAAATGAGTACTCTGATTCACACTCTCAAAAGAATATCTCAAAACGTCAAATTTCAAAATACAATTCTGGATTTTTCCCTCTATATCGGTTCCTTCTTTAATGTATTTCTTCTCAGTGGTGGCAGACCTATCTACTCAGTGGTCCAAGCAAAAACATCTGGATTGCTATCTTCCCTCCATCTCCCCTCAAATAATTAACAAGTTCTATCTAAGATACATCTCAAATACTCCTCTTTCTCTCCATTTTGGCTGCTTCCACCCCTAGCCCAATGTCCCCATAGCCCACGCCATGTCTCCCCTTGCCTAGTAAAATAACCTCTTAACTAGTCCTCCTATTAAAAATCTTATTCTGATACAATATCTATTCTGCACCCAAAAGCTAGTGATGTATTTTTTCTAAATGTCAGGCTTCCTAAAAGAGAAGTCCGTATTCACTGACTTGACTTTAACAATTTCTGTTAATTCCTCACTTTACAGAAATTTTAAGTCTATCAATCCTCCAAAATGCCTCTCAAGTCACCAGTGTTACTCAGACTACTAAACCCATGGAAACTTTTCAGCTTACTTGGCTTGTCAATAGCTCTTTTCAACATTACTAGTTCCCCATCCCCATTTTCAAAGATCCTCTTCCCTTGATTACCTTTTTTCCACTCTTAACTGTTTTCCTTTGCCTCCACTTAAGCTGTCTCTCTTACCTTGAGACTACCCCTTTTCCTTTGATCATCATCTAAATAATGGTATTCCTTGGCCTCTTCTCTTTCTACACATTTTCAGTGGTTGCTTCTACTTGCCTCATTTCAAATGCCACCTTTAAGAAAGAACCTAAAGACTCCGGGGCTCCTGGGCTGCTCAGCCTTTTACTCTTGTCTTCAGCTCAGGTCATGGTCTCAGGGTTTCATGAGTTTGAGCCCTGCACTGGGCTCTGTGCTGACTGTGCAGAGCCTGCTTGGGATTCTCTCTCTCTCTCTCTCTCTCTGCCCCTCCCTCACTCATGCTGTCCTTCTCTCTCAAAATAAATAAACTTAAAAAAGAATCTTACTCTAAAGACTCCCAAATTGTTATCTCTGGCATAGGTTTTTCTATTTAGCTCTGGAACCAAATATCTAACTTCCTACTAGACAGCTTTGCTTTGATTTCCCACAGGCATTTCAACCTGTCCAACAAAAAAAACATTATCTTCTCCCAAATCTGATCTTCCTCTCTTCCCCTTTCAGTAAATTGCTGTTGTGCCTCTTGCTGCCCAAATTAGAAATGTATCATCATTTTTTCCCTCTCGCCAATTCCTGCCTTAGACGAGGCCACCTTCCTCTACTGTCTTGATTACTTTGCCTGCATCCCAACTAGTGTTCCTTACCACCCATCTCCCAATTTATTCTTCATGCTATTATCAGAGGAGTAAAGGCAATACATGGCATCTAGACTATGACCTAGACCCTAATTGTTGCTCCAGTCTCGTCTCTAATCAGTTCCCTATTACAATACTCTTTATCACAGCCACAGACTGCTGGCAGTTACCCAAATATGCTCTACTCATTCACCCCTGGGGCTGCACACATTGGCCTTTGGGTGGACCTCTTAGACCCCATCTGTCTTGGCTGAACAAGATCATTTAGGTCTCAGTGTACCTGTCACTTTCTCTAGGAAACTTTCCCTGATCTCTCTCCTTACATACCAAAACTGGATTGGGTCCCCCTTACACTACCCTAACCACTTACTGCTTACTCTTACCTCAAAACTTATGATAGTAATTGAAGCTGCCTGCTTACATGTCTATAATCCCACCAAACTACAATTTCCTAAAGACAATTAAAAAAAAAAAGCATTCATCATTTTATTCACTTTATTAAATAAAGCTTTAATCTCTAAATTTTAAGCACTATGAATACCAAAGAGAGGAAAATATGTCTGCACCAGATTTTGAAAGAAAGTATGTATATAGTTTTAACAGCAGGTAAACAAGATCTTTTTCCTCTGGCCAATTAAAAGAAGAATGGTACTGTAAGTTTTGTTTTTTTTTAAAGCAGATACATATTCCTACAGAAAACAGGTCTTATTTTACATATTGCTTCAGCAGGTGTTATTAGAAAAGTCTGTTTGAAACACTCAGTTTTGCTAATCAAAATTCAGAGTTTACAACAAAAACTGTCCCATCTTCTTCACTTAATTAAAGGAATGAGATTAGTAATATGCTTAAATAATCGTTAACTTCTGATAATAGCTCTAATTCTAGATTATCTTTTAATGAGTGTGAAACACAGGCAAAACCAATTAAAAGAGAAAATGTGTAATTTTGGAAGCCATATTTAAGATGTAATACTTCTGAATTACAAGTTTTAAGTCCAGTAATTTAAAAATTCTTGTTTTAGACATTTATTCTCTTTTTAGGTATGTCCATACAGTTAATTCATTAACTAAACAAAATCAAGAAAGCCTCTAGGAGCTTAAAAACCCCATACTTTTCTCCCTACATTAAAGAAAGCTTCTCTGATGAAATGACAAGATAGCTATTTATTTTGAAAAAGTGAAGTAGATTCCCAGTGGAGGCTAAATTACAATGACTTCTGTGGTCCCATTCAGAACCAGAAGGCTCAACTAGATATAACATCATGGTCAGGTTATAGTAGATGCAATTAGCATGCCCATTCCAGTAGGAGGAGTGTGTTCCCAAGAAATCCCTTGCTGTCAGTGTCCAAGTTAGAAACATGTTCTCTGAATTTCATCCTGTGAGCCTATTGTATTCAGCAAAGTACTCTCCCACAAAATCATAAGATGCTTCTTAAGGATTTCTGATCAAAACTGCAAGATTTCTAAAATTCACCAGTACTCACTTGAAAAGCCCACACAAACAAATTTCTTCAGGGAAGAGTTCAAAAGATATACATAAAAAGTAAGCTTGAAACTGCTTATTAGTCAGTATCCTGCCCAGACAAGTAGAGTTTATTTTGCATAAACCTACTCTGTCATGTAAAACACTTTCAGCAAAGCATTAACATTCCTTGTTACACAATAATGCATTAAAAGTAATTATATATTTAAAATCTGTTCCTTTCATCTCCTTCAAGGACATCCTTATAAAGACTGCAACTCAAATTTAGAAATTACTGCAAACTAATTATTTGAGTTTATACAATGTTTGTATACACATGTCCACATATGAGAGTTAACCCAGTACTACTGTTCCACATAAACCTTCCATAACATCTTTCCCTACAAGAAATCTATCAGTAATGTTTCATGTCCCTTAAACCAGTCATTTGCAAAGCACAAAATATAGAAACAAACAATCCTTTGTTTTAAACTTACATTTACTATGTACTATCATGCTATCAAAAGCTCAGATTTTTTTTTTTTTACTTAAAAACCTTGAACCAGATTTAGGCACAAATATATTAAAATAAAAACAAAACAGAAGAGAACCAATCTACTGATAGCATCAAATATCACTGAATAAACAACATTGAAAGAAGCACAAGCAATAACTGGGTGGAGGAGGAGTGTGAAGGGAGGCAAGTCAACAGTCAACCAACAGGTAATTTCTTCAACAAAACAGTCATTCCAACTACATAACTACAATTACTATGCACACAATACTGTATTTGGTACCACAATGGGATATGAAAACACAGATGACTTCTGCTTTCAAAGACATTTT
The DNA here is from genome assembly GCF_008692635.1 of Crocuta crocuta. Taxonomy (NCBI): domain Eukaryota; kingdom Metazoa; phylum Chordata; class Mammalia; order Carnivora; family Hyaenidae; genus Crocuta; species Crocuta crocuta. Next base: position 2,801,029 of record NW_027529934.1, on the reverse strand, counting down.
ACCATTCTGGAGAGAGAATATCACTCCATAACAACTGAACACTGACTCAAGAAAACAAACACGACTCTTACTCAAAATTGAATAGCAGTAAGGCCAAAGACAAGATAGGGCTATGAAATAAAGTGGTACCAAGTCCTTGCTGCTCTACCTTCAATAAAAAGCTGTAGTTCAGACTAAGAGAACAAGAAATAAAAATACTATGCAAAAAAATTGCTTGTTGCTGAATAAATACAAGTCATAACCAAAAATAGTTAAGTTCAAAAACAAGTTTAATACTTACTATTCAACATATACACTAGAATAATCTTAGTTTTAAATCTTAAAGAAGCAGAACAACGCTTTTAGTGTATGGCAAGTATCAGTATTACACGCCAGAGTGATTGGAATCACCATGTTACCCTGAATGATGGGATTAAAACTAGGGAAACCTCTAAGATATGTTCTCACTTTCATTTTATTCAGCCACAGCTCCAAAATCACAAAGAAAAACAGATCACCTAATATAGAAGAGTTGACTTTTAATTATAGTAACACAGAAAAACCTTATAGAATCAGCTCATCATACCTAAAACTCTAAAATCTAACATCTCTTCAGGAAAGCAGCTGATCAGCCATAGGGGGCAGCAAAGCTAAGACAGTGAAAAGTAAATAGCAGGAGGTGAAGTGAGGGCAGGAAATGTAAATAGGCTGGGTAATGAGCCATGAGTATCAGAGAGAAAAGGACAAAGTCTCAATTAATGAATTAAATCAATAGACAGATAATGCTAAATTAGTGATCTCAACCCTGACTGCACATTGGAATCACCATGGGAGTTTTTAAAAATACAAATGCCTGGATCCCACCTTGGGCCAATTAATTTAGAATCTCTAGAGAGTGGGCCTAGGCATTGATATTTTTTAAAGCTCTGAAAGTTTTCAGCCAGGGTGGAGATCCAGAGTGCTAAATACAAAAATAAAAACAAGCTAGTCTCCATTACCAGCTTTTTATAATTTAAAAAGTTAAATTTCAAAAATAAAGCACAGAAATCTATTTCCCAAGTAGACTTTCCAAATAATTGTTGATAAATTTGTCTTTGTCATCCCAAGAGGGACTAATTTATCTTTGTGATTTTCAAGGGAAAATGTTATTCTTACAAATAAAAATGATTAAACTGAAGTTCAAAGGGGTTAAACAACTAGCCAAAAGAATTCTGAGTCATCAACGATGCAGAAAGACAACTCAAGTCTACTATTTACAGGATAGCGCTGTATCTCAATGATCACACTATTTTAACTAAATACATTTTACTGTATTATCACTTTATTCAATTAGATACTTCAAAANGGATTTGACCCTAAATAGGAATTCTGAAGATGATAAATTAGACTTAATTGGAGAATTTCGCTTTCATGTGAAAGCCAGCAATGGATACCAGATTATCAATTTCTCTAAGTATATCCTCAAGAAACTTATTTAATTAAGAAATGTCTTTCAGAAGAAATATGGCATTATTTTCAGAAAACAGTCCTAAAATGACAAAAATGTTGTATGCCTTTGCAAACAAACATTTCTCTTGATATATTCAGATGAATTTCAACTCTCCTTGAGAGCTAACCCAACTATAAAAAGGGGTTTTGGATTTAGAGAAAATTCTATTAACTCTGAGAAGACCTTTAAACCTTAAAAGAGTTAGTAACGTTTCCCCCATAAGAAAGGTAAGATAGTTACAAAACTTCAGATCATGTCAGTGTTCTTGTTCCAGTTACCCTAAAAGACTACATACCTCAAGGGAAAAAAATTTCTCTCCCTAAAGGTAAGCAAGGCACTTCAAATCAGCATCACGGTCACTGGCCCGGATACCTCCAGTGGGACCCAGTTTCTAAGAATACACCAACAAAGAATCTGAGTGATAACTTAGGAAGTTCTTCACTCCAGTCTCAAAGCCAGTTTCATTCTGTTCTTTGCCATTTACTGGTTCTTGTAGGAGAAATGCACATCTCTACAATTCTACCGGTTAATTCCATTTCTTTGCCTGGTAAAAATCCTGTAACTACAGCTTTTAATGTTTTAAACAGTTTAATTCTACCCTATTTCCACTTCTACACCAATGCTGAAAAATGATATAGCTTCATCTTACTTCACATAAATCATATCTGCAAACTGATTATCAATAAAATCAAACTTTAAGTCCCCAGGAAAGTTTACTATTTATGTGAATCTTTCATTTAAACATATTTTTAGGAGCGCCTGGCTGGCTCAGTCAGTTAAGCGTCTGACTTCAGCTCAGGTCATGCATGATCTTGCAGTTCGTGAGTTTGAGCCCCGCAACAGGCCCTGTGCAGACAGCTCAGAGCCTGGAGCCTGCTTCAGATTTGTGTCTCCCTCTCTCTCTCTGCCCTTCCCTTGCTTGCGCTCTCTCAAAAATAAACAAACGTTAAAAAAAAATTTTTAATAAACATTTTTAATCTGGGTTTTGAAATATCAAAGACAATGGGAGTTAACATTGTCTATTTTTAGATAGTTTAATTACATTATTTCACTTACTCCCTACAATCCTGGGGAGGGAGAAGGTATTATCCCCATTTTACAGATAAGGAAAACAACTCAGAAAGATTAAAAATTTACCTTTGACCCTGGACTGCCCCAATGACCTGACTCTATCATACTGGTTCAAATTTTTATAAAATAGGTTAACAGCACAAATACTGAAATCATCTGACCTGTGTACCAGGATCAGTTGCAACACCAGATAAATAATCACAGGCCTGAAACTAGCTGTATAAACCTCAACTTCTCTTGTCAATAAAATGTGAACAATACTAGTTTTGCACAGAGCTCCTGGGATGACCCAATGAAATGTTTGTAAAAATACACTGAGCTATGGCTTGTCACTCAACAGCATTTCCTTAGTAAGTGTGAAAAAGAAAGGGATATCAGGGATTAGGAGTTACACATCTTTGGACTGTTCCACTAATTACACACAATACTGTTTTTATAATTAAAGAAATAAAAGTATGAAACAATTTGTAAATGCTAAGGGTTATTTAAATGTCAGGCAACTACTACTTTACCAAATTCTCCTAGGGACAAAATAGGTTAAAATAAGCTGAAAAACTTTCTGTTGTGAGTAACACAGTTTTTTTAGGTTAGAAGTTTCCTAACTGTTGGTTACTAAAGGAAAAGTCTGGAGTAGAAAAATTAAGTCCTATACTAACTTAAATTTAAAAACAGGAAAAAAATGATTAATAAAATGCTTCTACTTTTATTTCCAGTACCTACTTCTCAGGGGAAACTTATACAATTAACATAAGAAGAAAATTAAAAAGTGTTTGAAAAAAAAATTTTTAAGCTATACAATAAGGCAGTTTAATTTTCTGGACCCACATAACAGTTTCTCATTTTTAAAAAATCCTTTTAACAAGGCTTTTTTATTAAACATGTTCTATAACAAGTTTTCTCTGAACATTTTCCCTACTAAAATCCTGCAACCTACTTACTAAGTGATTTTTGCACAAATAAACTTCTTATAGATGAAAAAGTTGGATTATTTTGTTAATCCTTACCCATAGTATGCTTTGAGGAAAATAGCTGGCACCTTTCCAGTTTAGGTCCATGTGGACAAAGTGTAACATAAGCAGGTTAGTATAAACACTTGAAAGATCTAGGTTGCCCACAAATATCTGAATCTCTCCACAGGAAGATCATATTTCAGAGCAGAAAGAAAAATTCTCTTTCATACTCATACTAAAGGGCTTTCCATTGGTTTTTCTTAAGACCACAAATGGAAAAAACTACTACAGAAAAAGCACACAACTCTGTGGTATCAAGTACACTGCCAAAGTACGATGTGAAGCAACTGAATTTTTTAAAAAAGCACTTTTCAAGCATTTTGGCATCTGGAGTAAAAGTAGCTATTATTAGTGGGTAATCCACGAAAGGGTCTTATTTCCACAATTAAATTTGCATAAATTTATCTTGAATACCTAACTTTCCTTTTAAGAACACTATATTTTCAAGTTAAATATCCAGTTGTTATCTAATGTTCCAATTTAGTTTTTTCTCTGCTAGTGACCAAATACTATAAATAAAACATTCAATGGCACCTTCAGGTTGTTGAACTATGTACATATAACTTAGAGGATTACTGACTCCGCATTGTTTGTCAAGCTTTTAAAAACTGTATTAAAACTGCACTTCCTAGCTTGATTTACTATGTTAAATATGCAATTATTTTTATTACATAAATCATATTAATAAAGACAACACTAAGGATCCACAATACCTTACTAAAAACCAAATTTAATAAATATGAAAAATGCTAGCAGTAAACCTTCAACTTACAGAAAATAATTTCACAATTTAATGGAAAATCAACGATAAAGAATGTTCTAATTTTTCTATCATTTAACTTTTATATCGTTTTAATTTTTACACTTTAAAATCCATGAACAGCAATACAATGTCCTAAGAGGTAAGATGATATTCTTTTATAGCTATGACATCACTCAAGAATTAAAATCTTGGGAACGCCTACCATTGTGGTTTACCATGGACTATGATATGTAAATTTTAACCATTTTTCATACTAAAGAACAATGATAAATGCAGCAACACAAGCTACATACATCTTAAATAAAACCTTTCAAAAGCCAGTTTGATTCTGGCTGTGGGATGTTCTTGATTTAGAAGCACGGAGAGGCAAGGCAGTATAGGGTCTGAATGGAGTTCCAGATCTACTGTAGGTCAACTGTGATTTGATCTGGGGTTTTCTTTAGACACCCAGCCAAACTAAGGCTGGATTCATAGGTCCGAAGACAAATCAGAACCATACTACCCTCGAAGGAGATGAAATGGATTGAAAAATCTGAACATCTACTTTAGTATGAATCTTTATCTTCCAGGTCTTGCAAAACAGATGATCTGGATTTATATGAGGTTTCTTTTGTGTAAGAATTGTTTTAAATATCTAAGAGCATTATCATTTTATTCCAAGGCAATTTCTAGCTCGTAAAAAGCGAAGACATTAAAATTATAAAATTAAAAGAGAGTAAGGCACAGAGAATAAATTAGACCACCAGGAAATACTTTATTAAAAATCTTCTAAATCTAGTAAAAGTGAGCCAAAAGAAGTGCCAAGTTCTCCTGTAAAGCATTAGGCACGGATGCGAACTTGAATTACTGTACAAACCTACAGAGTCCCTGGAATCCCTGCCTCGCGAACTAAGTTCCCATTCCATGGCAGAGCCAACACTATTTAACTCTTTCGCACTTCTCCAAATTTACCGTGTGTATCTTCGCAGGCAATAAAGTATTTTTAAGTCTTTCTATACTTTGAGTTAACGATACCATCTAAACCTAACGACCCAGGAAATAAGACACCACACTAGTCAGATTTTTAGGCTTGTTCTTACAAATAAATCTGAAGACCAGCTAACTCCTGACCGTTGTCTGCCTTAAGATAGCCGACAGATCCCGGTCAGTGCGACTCGTAGGAAAGATCAATGGGAAGGGGAGGTGAGGAGAGGGTGAGTGCAGACGCTTGATAACTGGAAAAGTAAAGAAGTAGTCGAAAGTGTCAGAAAAGCGGAGGAGGTTCTCCGAGAGAGAGTACAGGTCGGAAAGGTAGGGCAGGTTGTTTAAGCCACAAGGGGAAAGGCAAGCCCGGAGGAAGAGTGAGGAACTACCTCGCGGGACGCAGGAGGGGAGTTGCAATCGCCAAGGGCAGGTGAGCGAGCGCGCAGGTGGGGAGGGGGTTTGGCATCCTCGAGGATGGGAAGAGTTCAGGTGAATCAGGGAAAAGCAAGGCTCTGAACACCAAACCTGTGTGAATCGAGCGGGGTGTGGTGGGGGGAGGCAAATTGGAAACACGGCTCTCACCACGAGCCCCGCCGGGACAGAAGGAAATCCCAGGAGGAAATGGCTCTGGCGGCGCGGGGGCGAGCCCCTGCGCCCCCCCCGACACCACCCCGGGGCTGCACCCTCGGAGGTTACCTTTGAGCTGGGGCAAAGGGTGCAGCTCCGCTTGGCTGCCCTGGCTGCGGAACTGCGACGAGCCCTGGGAGCGCTTCTGCCTCTGCGCCTTGCGCACCGATTTCCGGGTGAAGCCGTCCACTTTCTCCGAGGCCGAGATGGCGGCGGCGTTGGCAGCCCCCGCCGGCGGCGACGACGACGACATCGCCGCGGCCCTGGCGCTTGGCAGCTCCTGCTGCTGCAAGCACGGAACGGGCAGCGGCAGGAGGAGGAGGCGGGGGAGAGGCGCGGAGAGCTCGCGCCCCTCCGCCCCGTCCCCCCGGCCCCGCCGCCCTCCCGCTCCGGGGCGCCGCCGAGCTTCTCCCCGCCGCCGCCTCACGGCCACATCTCAGTGCCGAGGGTTCCTGGTCCCCGCCGCGCGGCCACCTCCCGGGGCTGACGGAGGCAAGGGCGGGGGCGGAGGGGGGTGAAGAAGTTGTTGACTTCGGGCGCGGAGGGCGGGTGGAAGAGAGCCTGAAGTTTGGACAACTGNCTTCAGCCCAGTTCGCCAGCCGGCCGGCCCCTCAGTGGCCGCTGCCAGCGCAGCTGGCCCTGCCTGCAGCCTCCTCCCGAGGCGCTGCCATCGCGGGTCCCCTCCAAGCCGCCGCCGCGGTGCCCGCTCTTCCTTCCCTGTCACNTCCCCTGGGGCGGTGACCCACCGCCCCGGCTCTGGGCGCGCACACACTCTCTCCTCAAGGCTCCGAGCGGTCCGAGCCCCCTCCCCCACGCACCCTTCCGCCGCCCACGGAGAACCCCCAGCGAGCGACCGCTACAACTTGAGAAGGTGGAGGGTGCACGCAGAGGTGGGGGGAGTGTGTGTGCGTGTGCGCGCGCGCTAGGGCGCGCGGCCCGGAGGGGGGGCCTC
>NW_027529934.1:2679877-2794154 GCF_008692635.1 Crocuta crocuta | reverse complement strand
GGGGGGAAAGAAAAGATTGACTGACAACTTCCGCAGGGTCCCGCCAGCCTTTCGGACGTTCGGGAGGGAGTAGGGGGTGGGAAAACATGCCAGCTCCCTCAGCCAATCGCAGGGCTAAGCGGCGGGAACGGGGTGAGGCGTGGACTCCCGGAGGGTCTGTTAAACTGAGAGGTTTGGCCGAGAAATGGGGCGTGGTTGTGTGACGGACTTCTGCGACAACCAATCGTAAGTGAGGACGGAGAGCCGTGCGCCGCTTACGTCACAACAGGGCGATGAATTCTTGTGGTGGAGGGGAAGTGCCCCGCCACCATCGAGGGCCTTTGCACGCCTGCGCGACAAGCCGAGAGCAAAGTGGTAGGTCCCTTCCCTTCCCTCTCCTCTCTGCCGGCCAATGAGGAGCTGAAGCGACTGGTGGGAGTTTGAGATCTGCGGCGGGAAAGAACGCCAGGAGTTACATCACTGAAATGGGCGGAGCAGAAGTCGGGTAGGGGAAACGAGCAGCGGGATTGACAGGCGAAGGGGCCCCGCGAGGAAGTGAGCGGGTCCAGTCGGAGCTAGGCACAGGAATCCTGGGCGGGCCTTGGAGCCTCCCCTGGCCCCAAACCGCGTAATTGGTAGTTGCGGAATAAATTTGTAGCTCTTGAGTGGCTCAGGCACCGTGGTTCCAAGAACTGTTCTCGCGCCTGGTGCGGGCAGTCTAGCATCTCTGCTTCAGAGAGTTCTCCATATTCACACCATCCAAGAAGAGGTTTCTCATGCCCAAGTTAGTATCCCACTAATTTTCACCCGTTCTTCAGCCACAGGCCTTCAGTATTTCCAACAGAACGAGTACAAATTCGCTCACCAGTGACTTCTGGATTTGGGAACTTGCCATTTACTCTCATTGTGATCTCTTCCTCGGAGATAACGACTAAATTTTAACCTTGTTAAAGTTATGTTTTGTGTGTGTGCTTTGCGTATCATGATGCTTAATAAAAATAAGTGAGTTGATTTGTATGAAAAGTACGCAAAGGGAACTAAATGTTCTCCACCCTAAGACTCTCACTACCCAAATTATTAGAAAGTACTAAGAGAAATTCAAAAATTGTTTTGTCTTTTACGAAAAAATGGATAAACATTTGCAGAGTGGAAGGAGTATAAAAATATTTTAAGCCTAGAAAAATTTTAAAATTAAATAAGTGAGCACAACATTGTCTCCCCTTTGGCTTGGTTTTGTGCTGGTGGGCCCATATCTCAATTCCTTGTCCCATGAGCTGCAGACATTTTCGTTTTGACTTGATAATAATACGTGCTGTTTATCTGTTTAAGCAAAAGTACCTGATGCATATGTACAGAAGATTCCAACTTTGACCAGGCAGTTAGATTCTAGATACAGAAACAAATGAACTGCCTCAAAACATTTCCTTCCCCAAATTCATGAGTGGTAAATCTGTGTCCAGTTCTCCCAGTCAAGGAGGGCCAAGCTTCAGCAGCAGCTTGGATAATCCACTCAAGCTCCAGACCGTGTTGAATCTACATTCACAAATGGTCCAACCAGGCCTTCTCACAATTTGCACAACCAAACATGTGGTTCAGGGCTCTCAACTTCACTGCCAGATCAGTGTTTAAGAACACTGTTTATAGGGGCACCTGGGTGGCTTAGTCTGTTAAGCATCGACTTTTGATTTTGCCTCAGGTCATGATCTCACAGTCCTGAGATGAAGCTCTGGATCCATCTCTGCAATGAGTGGGGAACCTGCTTGGGATTCTGTTTCTCTCTGCCCCCCGCCCCCCATTAATAAAATTTTAGGGCCACCTGGGTGGCACAGTTGGTTAAGCATCTGACATTCAGCACAGGTCATGATCTCACGGTTTGTGAGTTCCAACCCCATGTTGGGCTCTGTGCTGACAGCTCAGAGCCTGGAGCCTATTTTGGATTCTGTGTGTCCCTCTCTGTCTGCCCCTCCCCTGCTTGTGCTCTGTTTCTCAAAAATGAATGAACATTAAATTTTTTTTAAATATATAAAAGAAAAATAAATAATTTTTTAAACCTTAAAAACACTGTTTGTATCTTATTCACCTTTGAAGAACCATCAGTTCCTATAGAATAGATTCCAAATTCCAGGCTCTCTTCAAGCTAACACCTATCTTTCAAGGCATAAATACCACCATTTCCCTACACAAAAACTTTTTTCAGATCAGACACATCATTCCACATACATATCTCCTGGAAGTAATTGTGCTTCCTTGACCCTCAGTCTTTACTTTTCCAACATCTTGAAATAATCATTTTTCCCCATCTGGTTGAAACCTATCTTTTCTTCAAACTCCAGCTCAACCCCTATCTTCTATGAAGTCACTTATGATCATTTGGCCAGTTTTGTCTCCCTTCTTTCCATTGCCAAAGCATTTATTGTCTATGTCACTCACATGGCCTATCATCACATACCATTGGAGATGGCACTATACTCTTCCTCCCCTAAAGTTTATAAACACTGAAAGACCAAGAACTGTTATTCTATACCTCCATATCCCCTACCCAGCACAGGATAGACAGACAGTACATAACAGTCTAATTTTTAGTTCTCAAGAGCAGGGTTTCTGAAAGTGTGGCGATTCGATCACCTACATCAGAATCCTCTGAGGTGCTTATTTAAAATACAGATTCCTGGACCTCACCCCAGAAACACAGAATGAGAACCTATGGGAAAAGTACTGAGAAATCCATCATTCATAGCTCCCTATCTCATTCTTATGCACACAAAAGTTTGAAACTACTATTCTCTGAATATTATTTTAAAAGTTGTAAATGTCTAAAAGTCAGAGGCAGTACCATTAATAATAAAGAGTATTTACATAGAATATGAAGGGAAAATAAATAGCAGAAAGCAAACCAGNGGGGTAGGGGGTGGGGGTGGGGGGAACACCTGGGTGGCTCAGTCAGTTGAGCGGCAGACTTCAGCTCAGCCAACTTCAGCTCGGGTCATGATCTCTTGGTTCATGGGCTCATACCCTACATTGGGCTCACTGCTATCAGCGTGAACCCTTCAGATCCTCTATCCGCATTTCTCTCTGCTCCTCCGTCGCTTGTGCTCTCCCAAAAATAAATAAATGTTTTTAAAAATCCTACTGGAATATGATAATAGATAATAGAAAATAGATAACACAGTAGGTGGCAAATCTATCTAGGCTTTCTGAAATGGCCCCTTGAGGAAGAATTTTGAACACAATTTTAAAGAAAGAGTCAAAACCTGAAAAAAGAGGATAAGGTTCCAGATTCAAGTCACCAAACATCTTGGGGAAAATGGGAAATGGAAAGACCAATAGCTCAAGAATCGAAAGAAAATACTTGGCAAAATGAAAACTATACACATGATAGCCAATACACTTATGAGTTTTCATGTACTGTCCTCAGTAAACAAGGTATCTGGGTCCTAAAGAGAGACTTGGTCACTAAGAATCATCTATCAGAAAACTGCAATTGCAGTACTAATCTGTGTGTGCCTCTGATGCAGGAAGAGTGTTGATGATGATCCCACGCCATAGATCTCCTGTGTCTTCCCATCGGTGAAGACCCTTGGTAAACAGTGATTGAGAGGCCAAGGCTTCATCACTCACAAATTCTTTGGATTAGTTTGTCCTCACATGACTTGATTTCCTTAGTCCATAAACATGAGTACATTTACTGATCTCATTCGTTTGTTCACAATGCCTAGCTTGCTGAGGGAAATGAGCAATTCATGAAACAACAACATCCACAAGAGCAAAATCATAGTCCTTTAATAGTTTTAAAGAGTGAATCAGAGAGAGTGTTCTTTTCAAATCACCAAAATTCTCTAAAACATATCCAAGCAAGGTTTTGGTTGTCAACATTCTCTTTCATTAAGGGCCATGCTTCCCAAACTGAGCTCTAATAGAGCACCACACAACTGTACTTTATCTGCAGATTCAAATAATGGTGGGATTTTCCAAATTTACAAAAATAGAACAAAATTTCTCCTATACAGTTTTCTTAAAAATTTGATTCTCACTACCACTTTATTGGAACCTAAGTCAAGATAGTATCTGATTTGTCATAATTAATTCCACCATTATTCATTAATTCACTAATGTAACATATTTATATTTGCATGCTGTATGTTAACAGAATTAGAAAGCCGAAAGAATGCCAATGGCTGATGAGTACAGGTTTGGTCAAGCTGGTACCTGACTCAGGGCAGACCAAGAAGGTCCTTCTCACATGCCTCCAACTGTTACAAACTGGAAAGTCCTTTTTTTTTTTTTTTAATATTTTATTTATTTTTGAGAGAGAGAGAGAGACAGCATGAGCAGGGGAGGGTCAGAGAGAAAGGGAGACACAGAATCCGAAGCAGACTCCAGGCCCTGAGCTAGCTGTCAGCACAGAGCCTGACGTGGGGCTCGAACCCATGAACCATGAGATCACGACCTGAGCCGAAGTCGGATGCTCAGCTGACTGAGCCACCCAGGCGCCCCAAGGGAAAGTCCTTTTTAAAATATATCTTTCAGGAGACTTTTGTTTCTGTGTCCAATGAGATCTGACCAATAACTTAGTATGGCAGTTGTCAAAGCTTATTGAAATTTGATTTTCATAAACTAAACTTGGTACTTCTCTAGATTTTTTTCAAGGATTCTAAATTTGTGTTGTCTTTCTGGCCCTTGTGCAAGCACAAGTGATCCTTGAGATGATTGGAATGCCTGCAATTTTCAGGACGGGTCCTTTGTTAACAGGACAAGTTCAGTTGTCATGGTTTTCAACTGCTGCCACTTTTGCTTTTTAATTATAAATTGTTTTTAGTCATGCTTATCATTATCAAATCACTTTGGTATAGTCTGTTGTATAGGCTATTGTGTTGGTCAACCAGGAGCTTAGACAAGGTCAGTGCCAGTAGAGATGGGTTAGAGTGGAGATTTATCTTAGAGGAGCACATTGCAGAAGGTATTATTAATCCCCTAAAACATGCGAGTATACTTACTTATTAGGTTTATCACATAATCTCTCTTTCATAGCTGTGAGGCCTTTTACTTCATCTAAGCAGGCTGTAATCATAAGTGTCTGAAAACCCCTGGTGTACCCAATCTTTTACCTATATAGACGAGGGACCAGGATATAATCTGAAAGGGCTCAGCTCATGCCATACCCTCTTGTCCTTGCAGAGTAGAACTAAAAAGCGTGACATTGGCAAACTCTCCACACTTTAATTCAACCCTGAAAGCATTTTCAAGTGCCTGCTAGGTGCCAGGCAATATGCCAGACACTAGGAATGGAAAGATAAATGAAGCATGGACCTTACAATTTAGTGAGGAGGGGCAACACAAACAAATGATCAAAGGCTACATCATACATAAGCGTTCCTTATGGTGTTGTGTGAAAACAGTGGAAAGAAGATCCAAGGTTCGTTTAGGAGGAGAGAACCAGGGAAAGTTTAACAGAAAAAATAATGCTGGAAGTGAATCTTGAAACGAAACAGTTTTCATAAGACAAAAAGAAAAAGAAAAGAAAGAATACTTGCCATTCAAGAAATTAGTTTTCCCACATTTCCTTATCACTAAAAAGATATTCATATCTCAGTAGATGAATTTACTTATTTCACACAGTAGGTTACCAACAAAACATTCCATCACAACAGAACCAAAGAGTATGGCCCACCTTGTGTCAGAATTTGACCTGGATAGTGAAACAGAAAGGAGAGATTAAATTCAACACATGATTGCCCTCTGGACATATTTGGCAAAGCAGTGATTATGAAAACACTATATGGCTTCTTAATGTTCCACTTATATGGGGATTTTATGTAAATCTGCAAGTGGTCTTCCTTTTCTGTTCACCTGGAAGAAGCATCTAAGTTTTGAGGCAGTCTTTGTCTTAAAATATCTGTCTGCTACATGCCAGCAATGTGTTCTCTTATTTGCTTGGCATTTGGGCTCACACTTACAGAAAAATATCAATTTGGAAAATCCAGCAAATAGATCTTATTTCTTCAATGTCAGGTGGTATCTACGGTTTGAAGAAGCAGTATTACTAGGACTGTGGGGTTTTCAGGTGTTATTGAACTGGAAATGCTCCAATGTTTTCAGACCCTAAGCTTTGATTTCTATCCCAAATGATATAGCTTTAAATATATATAGGGGTACCTGGGTGGCTCAGTTGGTTAAGCGTCCGACTTTGGCTCAGGTCATAATCTCAAGGTTTATGGGTTCAAGCCCCACATCGGGCTCTGTGCTGACAGCTAGCTCAGAGCCTGGAGCCTGCCTTCAGATTCTGTGTCTCTGTGTCTCCCTCTCTCTCTGACCCTCCTCTGCTCACACTGTCTCTCTCTCTCTCTCTCAAAAATAAATAAAACATTTAAAAAATTAATATGTGTGTGTGTGTGTGTGTGTGTGTCTGTGGGTGTGTATAAATGTAATCACACAAATGTAATGTATGTGTATGCATGTCTGTGGGTGTGTATAAATGTAATCACTACCATAAATTTAGGTTTTTGGAATGTTTATTTATATTTGAGAGAGAGACAGAGTGTGAGCAGGGAAGGGGCAGAGAGAGAGGGAGACACAGAATCCCAAGCAGGTTCCAGGCTCTGAACTGTCAGCACAGAGCCCAACATGGGGCTTGAACTCACAAACCATGAAATCATGACCTGAGCCTAAGTCAGACCCTTAACCAACTGAGCCACCCTTACCACCATAAATTTACACCCACCATGTAGTTGGCACCATTCACATGCAGAATCTGGCAGAAAGACATCAAATGAGATCCTCTCCTAAAGTCTCTGTTATCTGTGTGACACTCCTCTCTGATCTCCTGAGAGTTTGCTCCTAGTGATTCTTGTCATGTTCAGGAGAAATTTTTTGTATTCTAGCACCTCTGGGGGCCTCTATTCTTCTTTTGTAAAAATCAATGGAAATCCAAGCTCTTTTTATTCACTCTATACAAAGGCAGTCACACAAAACAGTGCTATTGAATGTATTGGACTATGACTACCATAAAGTGCCTAGCACTTCAGCAATTTTGTATATGTGGAACTATGAAGTCCCATTGCCAAGATAGAAAATGAAATTATTAAGAGATATGATGGTGTTGAGTATTTTCTATTCATTCATTCATTTATTCATTAAAAAATTACCCATTAAATTCCTATAATGTGTCTGTCTATTCCAGAGACTTGGAGAAGAGCCATGAATGAGACAAAGTCTGGCTGCAATGAGTTTACCATCAGTGGGGAAAGCTCATATTAATTAAAGTTCAACTATGAAAACAAAGCAGCAAATATGCATCAGAGGAAACACCATGTAATTCCACACAACAGATATACACAGCTGTTTAGCTAACCAATAGGGTGACCAACTGGTCCTGGCTTACTAGGAACTTTCCAAGTTCTAGTGCTAAAAGTCCCCTGTCCCAGGAGCCCCCTAAGTCCTGGGTAAACCAAGACAGTTAGTCACCCTGTAAACTGAACAGGCAATGACATCTACTTATTAGGCCTATTATGAGCAAGGCCCATGGCTAAATATTGTGGTCTCAACCCTAAGGGAGCATGAGCTCTTAGGGGAAAAGATGAGGCAAGTGTCCAAGAAAAGATAACTTCTCATTCACAATAATATTTGATAAGAGCCAAGATAATAAATTCTGAGGAGCTCACAGCTGGTGTTTGTGTTGAGGTGGCAGATATGGGGTGTAAGCTAGACTTGGAAGATCAAGCATAATTACATAAGTAAAGAAACAGGGAAGTGGAAAGGTAGAGCACTATCTAACTGCTCCCTGTGTGTCTCTCAACTCAAAGGGTCCAACTATTATTCCCCCCTCTTCCTCCCCTCTATGTCACTACTTGGTATCACCGTCCACTAATCAGTCAAGAGAAGAATGGTGTGAAGGCATGTGGGAGGAAGCACAGGCAGGTATAGAGGAGGTTGGAAGATGTGTTGACTAAAGCAAGAGATTTCTAGAGGAATGGTCAGAGAGAAGGCTGGAAAAGCTACATTCATTCACTCATTTGACAAACATTCAACATTTATTACTGACTACTTTCTGGTCTAGTTTCTGGGGGTAGAAAGGGTGAAAAAAACAGATTTTTTTCCCCCTCAGAGAGTCTGGAAATGGAAACAAAACCAAAAACCAAAAAGCACAAATCAGCATAGATAATATAATAGATATTGTGCCAGAGGTAGCTAAAACATGGAAAGAGCCTAAGTGTCCATCAACGAACGAATGGATCAAGAAGATGTGGTTTATCTATACCATGGAATACTACATGGCAATGAGAAACATTGAAATCTGGCCATGTGTAGCAACATGGATGGACCTTGAGGGTGTTATGCTGAGCGAAATAAGTCAGGCAGAGAAGGACAAATATCATATGTTTGCACGTATAGGAGGATTAGGAGGAACTTAACTGAGGACCAAGGGGGAGAAGAAGGGGGGAAATGGTGGGGGAAAGGGAGAGAGGCAAACCATGAGAGACTCTTGAATGCTGACAAAAACTGAGGACTGATGGATGTGGGGGGGAGGGGGGTGATGGGCATGGAGGAGGGCACTTGTGGGGATGAGCACTGGGTGTTATGTGGAAACCAATTTGACAATAAACTATTTGTAGAAAAAAAAAGAAAAGAAAATATTGTGACAGAGGTAAGCACAGAGGAGATCTGTGGGGTTGGGAGCAAAAGAAGCTTTCTAAAGTACAGGGTTCTAGATTTGAGAACTGAAGAACTATAAGGAGTTAACTAGGAAAAGAAACAAAAGGGAACTCATTACAAGAAGTAGGCGGTGGAGGGTGGAGATACCTGGGTGGCTCAGTCAGTTGAGCATCTGACTCTTGATTTTGGGTCAGGTCATCATCTCACCATTTGTGAGTTTGAGCCCCACATCTGGTTCCTTGATGGCAGTGCAGAGCCTGCCTGTGATTCTCTCGCTCTCTCTCTCTCTCTCTCTCCCCCCTCACCCCCACTTGATATCTCTCTCTCTCAAAATAAATAAACATTTAAAAATTATAATAAAATAAAAATTACATTAAATTTAAAAAAAAAAAGAAGTGGGAATAGAATATGTAAGATGCAGAGAGTCCTGAGAGAAGGAGGTGCATCAGGAAGCTGAAATTTGGGATGAGCCTTCTACAGCGGGCAGAAGATAAGGGCAGGCCAGGCCACATGCAGTTATTGGACTTGATTTTCAAGTCAGTAGGGATACAGTGAAGGCCTTTTAAAAGGTAAGTGGTATGATCACATTGACATTCTAGAAAAATTACATTGTTGGCAGTGTGGAGGATGAGCTGATTACAGAGAGCAAGGGCAGAGATAGGGAAACCAGTGGGCCAGGAAAAGAATAATGAGAGCCTAAAGAAGGCTTCTGAGATCAAATGGGAAGCTCAGACTCTGGAAATATTGTAAGTAAAGAAAAGGACATGGTGATCTACTTGGGGGTTAGGGACAGAGAGGAGAAAAGGATGCCTCGTGGTATCTAGATTGAGTGACTGATGGACAGCAATGCCGTAGTGACACAAGGAGGGGAGGAATATAATGGACATAACAAGTTGGACATTGGTTTTGAGAGGCATGCAGTGTGCAGTTGGGTAGTGCACTCTGGAAGGAAAGAGATCCAGCTGAACATAGAGGTCTGAGAGTCATCAGTAAAGAGAGAGAAAATGAGCTCTAAGAATACTCTTGTTCTCTTGTGCAGAGTGTGTAGAATAAGAAGGAGGGTGAGAAAACCCTGAGGGTACCCATATTTGAGAAAGCTACAGAGAAAGAAGGTGGCATCTGATGATGGCATGTTAACAAGATGGGACTTGTTAACAAGACCTGAGGTCAGTGGAGAAACTGAAGAATGTTTGAAGAAACGATGTCATGTTGAAAGTAATGCTTTTACCCAGAGCACTGGGTGGGGGAAGTGGAGGCCAAAGAAACTGATTGGAGTTGAGAACAGGTGTCCAGGTGATAAGGACCTGCCTGAGTGGTACTAAGCAATCTGTCAGCATCACCTGTGAAGCTTATTTACATGGAATTTTAGGGATGCCTGGGTGGCTCAGTAGGTTAAGCATCCAACTTTGGCTCAGTTCATGATCTCACAGTTCATGAGTTCAAGCCCTGCATTGGGCTCTCTGCTGATGGCTCAGAGCCTGTAGCCTGCTTCAGATTCTGTATCTCTCTGTCTCTGTCTCTCTTTCTCTCAAAAATAAATAGATATTAAAAATTTTTTAAAAATAAACTATATGGAATATTGAAAAATTCCCAAGTGTCAATCCAACAGCTCCCCCCGCCCCCGACAAACTCAGTTTATACCTAATCCTCCATTCCTTGATGATCACTGGCTTAAACTAAAAATGACCTTGGGAATAGATGTGAGGAACATTACAAAAGGAACACTAGAGAGAATTGACTAAAGGCAGTGAGTTAGCAAGTCAAAGGGAAGAATTACAAATGATAGCAATGCTTTGAATTGGGTGACCAGAGGAACTGGGGGCCTTAAGCAAAAAGTCCAAAGGCTGAGCCAGTTTTCTTTTATGGGGGGTAAAGCAAAGAATGTCCAAAGAAGGAAGGGCAGGGAAACAAAGATGAATCTGAGGCTCTATATGTTGAATTAACAGAGTTCTTTAAGGTCATTGAGGCTGCAGAGCTGGATCTTTATTTTATTTTTTAAGTTTTTTAACGTTTATTTATTTTTGAGAGACAGAGAGACAGAGTGTGAGCAGGGAAGGTGCAGAGAGAGAAGGAAACACAGAATCGGAACAAGCCCCACGCTCTGAGCTGTCAGTACAGAGCCCAATGCAGGGCTCGAACCCACGAACTGCGAGATCATGACCTGAGCCGAAGTCAGCAGCTTAACCAACTGAGCCACCCAGGTGCCCCCTGGATCTTTATTTTTAAAAAGAGGTGATGACATGTTGTATATTAATTTGGGGAAAGATGAAGATTAGCCTGGGCTGACAGCCTGGAGTAGCTCAGCACAAAGAAAGAAATTACACAAACAACACAAACTTATTTTTCCTCTGTAAAAAAAAATAATAATAATAATAATAATAATGACAGAAACAAATGGCTAAGGGATGTGTAGCCTGTCAAATGTCTCAGTAGATTCTGATGCCAAATGGTCAGTAAGGCCGCACTGGAGAGGACAGGGGCCCAGCACAGCCTCTTATATCTGCCGTGGCAGTGGGCCAAAGATCAGGAACAAGGCATCCCTCACTATTCACAAACAGAGCTCAGTGACCCCCTCCGAACATGCCATATGTGCACACGCATGCACGCACACGCACACACATATACACACTCACTCTACCTGTGTCCTTAATCCTAACCATTTTGCGCACAAAACCATGGCCCAATCTCTTTACAATGCCTCTATAGGAGAAGTAAAAATCTACCTACCTACTCAGGATTTCCTCCCAGTTTCAAGCGAGGCCTATTGAAGATCTCCAGCTTTGCCGGCTTCTTGAATGGCTAAGGCCTTTTCTTGCCCTCAAAAGCTAGGGTTCACTGTCTTGCACTGAATTATAGTGGCTGTATTTCCCAGCTTACTTTGGGTCAAGAATATGGGATAGGACTGGAGAATGAACACAATTTGTGTAAGATATAATTCCAGTCCATGCACATGTTGGGCTCCATATCTCAACATGAATTATTTGAGTACTAGTCTTCAAAAGAGAGAAAGTACTATATCCGGGTGCCTGTGTGGCTCAGTCAGTTAAACATGTGACTTCGGCTCGGGTCAAGATCTCATGGTTCGTGAGTTCAAGCCCTGCATTTGGCTGTATGCTGACAGCTTGGAGCCTGGAGCCTGCAGCCTGCTTCAGATTCTGTGTGTGTGTGTGTCTCTCTCTCTGCCCCTTCTCCACTCATGCTCTGTCTTTTTCTGTCTCAAAAATAAATAAACATTTAAAAAAAATTTAAAAATAAAGTACTATATCAATTCAATCATTTACAGTACTGTTTCCTTCTATATGCTAAGAAATATATGCCATATGCTAGAAAAATAAAGGTGAAGAGGGCAAAGCTTTTGCTCTCTTGGATTTTGGAGTTTCATGAAGACGGAAAGTCAAACACACAGAGAATCACAGTATAACTTAGGATAGGAAATGTACAGGGCACCTGGGTGGCTCGGTCGGTTAAGCATCCAACTTTGGCTCAGGTCATGATCTCATGGTTTGTGAGTTCGAGCCCCACATTGGGCTCTGTGCTGACAGCCCAGAGCCTATGCCCTGCTTTGGATTCTGTGTCTCCTTCTCTCTCTGCCCCTCCCTCGCTCACACTCTGTCTCTCTCTCTCTCAAAAATAACTAAACATGAAAAAAGAAGATAAGAAATACACAAACAAAATGCAATTAGAACTAAAGAAGGAAAGATAATATTCTGAGCGGGGAATGAAGAACAGGTGAGAAGGAGGAGTAGGCCTTTAAAATTAACCTTGAAGAATGCATAGAATTTCAGCGGGTAGATATGTAGAGGAAAGGTGGAGAACATTCTGGTGGGAGACAGCATGAGCAAGATTGCTGAGATGGGAATACATGTAGCATATTTGGAGAACAGAAACAAGATTAATTTGGCTGGGGTGTAGGAAAGTAATAGGAGATCAAGTGGAACACAGGTTGGGGGGCCTACCATAGACGGCTTTGAATGCCAGGATAAGGAGTTTGTACTTAATTTTTTGGGTAGTGAGAAGCTGTTGCCAGATTTTGGAGTACGGCAGTGATTAATCAGAATGTAATATGTTTAACCCCCCAGCTGTTAGAGAAATAAGGGGGGAAATAAAGGGAAGAGAGGTTGCAAGCAGAGAGAAATTTCTAGACTTGTTGGGTTTAACATGACAGTGGACTCTCTAAGTGAAGATGCTCATTAACACTTGGAATGAGGGTCAGTGTACAGAAGAAGTGTAAGGTTAAGGTCTCTGTATCCTTAGTTTCTTCATCTAGAAAACAGGGGCAACTATACTTACTTTTAGAGAGAATGCTCTGAAAAACACTGCAGTGCCTGACTCATAATGGGCATGCGGGACAGAGCTGATGGTGGTTTGTGGTGGTAGCATTGGTAGTAGCTGTACAGTCAGTTCTTCCTTGGAACTCTGTTTTCTCCCCAGAATTCTGCCATTAGTTCAGGAAATAGAATCAAATGCCAAGCCCTTGCTTCAGCCAGAATTGCTCCTTCCCCAAGATGCCCAAGGGTATGTGTTTGGTCAAGCAGTTGTATTGGCTTCTTGGGCCCTTAAGATAATTCTAAGAGACCTCTCAGTCCCTGGTAAATAGACTTCTATTGAGTGTCTCTGTTTTGTCTGCTGTGTCCAGATATAGAAGCTCAGAAAAGCTATAACTCTGGATGAATGAACAAATGGAGCTTTCAACTGTAAAAACGTTATTTATTGTTTAGAGATATCTGAAGAGTATTTTTAAATATTGTTACATATGTACACATACACATGCACACAAAACTTACACATATTCCATACATATATATTATATATATATACATATATATACACATACACACAATAAATAACATTTTATATATGTAAAAAATTTATAGGAGGGGTGCCTGGGTAGCTCAGTCAGCTGAGCATCAGACTCTCGATTTTAGCTCAGGTCATGATCTCATAGTTCATGCATTTGAGCCCCACATTGGGCTCTGTGTGGACAGTATGAAGCCTGCTTGGGATTCTCTCCCTCTAATCTCTCTTTTCCTCCCCCTCTTTCTCTCCCTTTCTCCCTCTCTCTCTCTCAAAATAAAAACAAGCATTTAAAAAAACTTATCTGCATGTAAATGCCCACACACTCAACCATGTAGCAATACTCTGTCCAATATCCAATGAAAAATTACTAGACATGCAAATAAGCAGAAATGTGGTTCATAAACAAGAAAAAAAAATCAATCAATAGAAACAGACCCAGAAATGCTAGAGATTATGCAATTAGGTGGCAAGAACTATAAAAGAGTTATCATAAACATGCTCAGGAATTTAAATAAAAACATGAAAATAATGAGGGGTGAAATGGAAACCATAAAAAGAAATCTAGGGGTGCCTGGGTGGCTCAGTTGGTTAAGTGTCCGACTTTCGCTCAGGTCATGATCTCATGGTTCGTGGGTTCGAGCCCCACATCGGGCTCTGTGCTGACAGCTAGCTCAGAGCCTGGAGCCTGCTTCAGATTCTGTGTCTCCCTCTCTCTCTGACCCTCCCCTGCTAACACTGTCTCTCTCTTTCTGTCTCAGAAATAAATAAAACATTAAAAAAAAATCTAATGGACCTTCTAGAGCTGAAAAGTACAATATCTAAAATGAAAAATTTATTACATGGGCTTAAGAGCAACTTAAACAATGCAGAAGAAAATATCAGTGGACTTGAAAATACAGCAACAGAAACTATTCACACTACAGAGAAGAAGAGGGCTGAAAAAAAAAAGAAGACACTCTTGGCGACACATTAGAAAATGGTCAAAAATAGTGTAATTGAAATCCCAAAGAAGGGTGGGGAGAGCAACAAATAATATCTGAAGAAATAATGGTGGAACATTTTCCAAATTTGGTGAAAACTATAAACCCATCAATTCAAGAAATACAACAAATTCTAACTAGGATAAAAATCAATTTAGATAGAAAATTTACTCTGAATTTTTTCAACAATGGAGTGAGTTTCTGAATGGACCAATACCTAAAGGGGCTAATCCAGTGGAGAGAAGGAAAGATCTGTAAATTGGAGGCAACTATACAACTTGTGATGTGGGAAAGTAGAAACCAGCCCAGAAGACACAAACAGAAAGATGATTTAAAAAGAGAGAGAGAGAGAGAGAGAGAGAGAGAGAGAGAGAGAGGAGAGATGGGCCATCTGGAGAAATCAAACATGGAAGGTGCCAACATATTGCAGAGCAAGGAGAAAAACTCATGAGAATAAAAGAGGGTGGAGTGGTATCTCTAGGTTTCTCTCTCTCTCTTTCTTTCTTTCCTTCTGTCTCCTTGTCACTCTACCTCATTTGTGGACAACAGTTATCTCAGAATTGGATTTGAAGCTCCATTCTTTTCCCTATCCAGTCTATTCTGTAGTTCACTGCAGCCAGAATGGTCTTCCTAATGTAAAGAATCACATCATTCCTTTGTCAGACATCTTTAGAGAAATTGTTACCTTCAGCACTTCTTATGTGACTGCCAAAGGGATGGACCATGTCTCCCCACAATTAAACAGATATGATTTGGACCTCAGTTTCTCAAAGCTTCCTGTCTTAAGGCTTTATTCCCTACTTTATCTTGCTTTTATTGAGCCCAAGTCTCTGAGTTTATAGGCTATAACTAGTAGAAGTGCTTTATGCTTCAATTCCCTCCTTTTGCTTCTAAGTGGATGCATGCCCATCCTTTTAGCCTCCTCCATGCCTGGAGTTGTTTAAGGCCTATGTTGGTGCTCTTAACCCCCATTGATAGACCTTGAACCTGGGAGGCCACCAGGAAGTCTCCTTGCAGCCAGAGCTCCTGGCAAGGAGAGGGTGAGAAAGAACTTAGAATCAGGGTTTGAATTATAGCTCCAATTCTTCTAAGAGACAGTTGAGAGCTATCTGTCTAATATGGTAGCCACTAGCCACATGTGGCTATTGAACACTTGAAATGTGGCTAGTAACTGAGGAACTGAATTTAAAATGGTATTTAATTTAAATTAAATTAAATTAAAAAAAATTTTTTTAAGTTTACTTATTTATTTTGAGAGAGGGAGACAGAGAGAAAGAATGGCAGAGGGGCAGAGAGAGAGAGAGAATCCCAAGCAGGCTCTATGCTGACAGCACAGAGCCCTACTGTGTGGGGCTCGAACCCAGGAAACTTGAGTTGGAAGCTTAACCAACTGAGCCACCCAGGCACCCCTAAATTTAATTTTAATTTAAAACCTAAAGCATTCTAAATCATTTTCCTATTAAACACATTGTGAAAAATATTGTCATATTATAATATATGTATTGGGTGCATACATACACATAGGCACACCTCTGATCAAATTGGTATCCATGGATTAACTGGTTTGAATAAATTTTTTTACATGCCAATGTAATATTATAATACATTTATTTGAATATCTTATGTAGACAATGCAAGTTATGGGGATGCCCATATAAATCATAATTGGTAATAAAATCAAAATACTTATCAATTTTAATTATGATATCATAAATTGTGTTTCTAGTTGTAAAAAAATAAGTATGGAAAAAATTTCACTACTTAAAGTACAGACATACTACTGATGTAGAATTGAGTAGAGATGTAGAAGTTACTGTGTACTGGGGCGCCTGGGTGGCTTAGTCGGTTAAGCGTCCGACTTTCGCTTAGGTCATGATCTCGCAGTTTGTGGGTTCGAGCCCCGCGTCGGGCTCTGTGCTGACTGCCAGCTCAGAGCCTGGAGCCTGTTTCGGTCTGTGACTCCCTCTCTCTCTGACCCTCCCCTGCTCACACTGTCTCTCTCTCTCTCTCTCCTAGAAATAAATAAAACATTAAAAAAAAAAGCTACTGTGTACTTTAAGCCAGTAAAGAGAAAAGAGACTCAAAGAAGAAGGGCAAATTTCAAAATGATTGGCAATTGCAANAAATAAATAAAACATTAAAAAAAAAAAGCTACTGTGTACTTTAAGCCAGTAAAGAGAAAAGAGACTCAAAGGGCAAATTTCAAAATGATTGGCAATTGCAGTTTGTTACAGCAAAGCAAAATGAAAACACTACTTGTAAAAAATGATTCAAAAAAATTTTTTTAAATGTTTACTTTTGAAAGAGACAGAGTACAAGTGGGGGAGGGTCAGAGACAGAGAGGAAGACACAGAATCTGAGGCAGGCTCCAGGCTCTGAGATGTCAGCACAGAGCCCGACTTGGGGCTTGAACTCGGAACAGTGAGTTGATGACCTGAGCCAAAGTCGGATGTTCAACCGACAGAGCCACCCAGGCACCCCAAAAATAATTTTAAAGATAATAAAGTGGGCAATATTAGGAGATAGTTTCAACAAATACACAGTGAATTTGCTAAAAAGTTTCCTCTCAACAGTCAAAAGAGAATCGATATTTGTTGCCTGAAATGAGAATTAAATGTTCAACAAATATTTTAAAAACAATTGTTAGCAGGATCTGAACTTCTAACTTTGGCAGCTTTAAGATGACGTAGATTCTTACACAAAAAAGGAAATAATTTTTACATGGATAAATAATAAAATAAATTATTATTTCAGTTATGAAGATTTTTGTTGGGAAAGCATATGAAAAAAGCTGAAAAAGACATTTTACAAAAAATTAAAGCTCTTCAGTTAAGCCTCTAAACAATTGCCCACTGGATACGAAATCTTCATATAAAGTTCAGCTGATTCAGTGAAAAATGGGAAGGACTTTCTTCGCCATTGGAGAAATCATGCCATGTATGAGACACTGTCCAATTCAACTTTGGATGTATTCTGTCGCCAAAGACTTTCAGACTTATTTGAAAAAAAAAAAAAAGAGTCTTATTTCACAGCCTAAAAACTGAACTCACTGGTATAGATATGGTTGAGTCTTTTACATGTATCAAAGAAAAACTTCATCTGGATGTAAAATACAGTTTCCATTATAGCTCTGAGTGTCCCAACTATATTAAGTCAGAAGTCTGAATTCACTGAAATTAAAAAAAAATTTAATGTTTAGTTTTTAAAGAGAGACAGAGCATGAGTGGAGGAGGGGCAGAGGCAGAGAGGGAGACACAGAATCTGAAACAGGCTCCAGGCTCTGAGCTGTCAGCACAGATCCCACCATGGGACTCAAACTCAGGAACAGTGAGATCATGATCTGAGCTAAGGTCAGACACTTAACTAACTGAGCTACCCAAGTACCCTGGGATTCACTGAAATTTTAAAGCAAGAAACTGATCTTTTTCCTAACTGCTTCATTCTTCTTGTCTGATACATATTGGAGACATTTGTATTCAGTTTTCTGAACAGTGTCATGGATACAGTGGCTAAAATTGTTCTATAAATGTGCAAGTGCTATGAATTATCAGCTTGTGGAACTATAGAAACAGTAAATGAATGTGATGATCTCGTTCTTTTCCAATGCTCATTAGTTGAGTAGAGGACCTTTACAAAGATTTATGATACTGTTAATCCATTTCTCAAAATGAAAGGAATACCTGTCAAATATTCAATAATCAAAGACAAAAAAATAGTAGTGTGATTTACATTTTCTTTTTAAAATTTTTTTAGTGTTTCTTTCTGAGAGAGAGACAGAGTACAAGCAGGGGAGGGGCAGAGAGAGAGGGAGACACAGAATCTGAAGAAGGCTGCAGGCTCTGAGCTGTCAGCACAGAGCCCGACATGGGGCATGAACTAATGAACTGTGAGGTTATGACCTGAGGACAAGTTGGACTCAACCAACTCAGCCACCCAGGTGTCCCATGCATTTTCTTACTGAATATCACATTGCATATGAATGAGCTAAATTTGAAATTCTAAGGAAGGAAAAATTTATTTGCTAGAAAGTACAAGAATTTATGATCAGATGGAAATTTTTTATAATATAAATCAATAACAATAATTTAACCCATTTTCTAGCAAGAATTAATATACAGAGGGTATTCATTATAAGCAATATTATGTAAATTAGCTATTAAAAACTAAAAAGTATGAACATTTTACTAATATTGATTAATTTATAGTTGCTTTTAATTTATGCAATACTCATTTGATTTCAATGTTAATACTACTGAGTTGACATAAGAGTTGGTGAATTATTTAACTTAAACAGTTTTGAAATGTATACGATTTGCTTCAAAGTCAAATCATTCTAAAACACAGGAACCAGTTTTGACAATATGGATGTAAATATTTTAAAAATGATTTTCGGAACTGAACCCAATTATTGGAAAACTTTTAGGTTTGTTTGGAAAAACTTGGGTATGTGAGTCTACTTTTTCAGCTGTAAATTATATGAAATATAAATACAGATAAAATATTTCTGATGCATACTTAGCATTTTAATTGAAATGTGCTCTACATTTAAAAATACATGCTAGATTTAGAAGATTTCATTCACATTTAAAGATGTGAAACAAGGGCGCCTGGGTGGCTCAGTCAGTTAGACAACCAACTTTGGCTCAGGTCATGATCTCATGGTTTGTGGGTTCAAGCCCCACATCAGGCTCTGAGTAGTCAGCTCAGAGCCTGGAGCCTGTTTTGGATTCTGTCTCCCTCTCTCTGCACCGCCCCCACTCATACTCTGTCTGTCTGTCTGTCTGCCTCTCTCTCTGTCAAAAATAAATAAGCATTAAAATTTTTTTTTAAATTGTGAAACATAGAATTAATTTTATTGATTACATTATTGAAATGTTAATATTTTAGAGGTATTCGGTTAAGTGTATGTAGTATTAAAATTAATTTTACCTCTTTTTACATTTTAACGTGGCTACTAGACCATGTAAACCTACATACGTGTCTCACATTGGTGGTGTGTATTATATTTCTCTTTATTTTCCAGTTTTATTGAGCTAAAATTGACATACAACACTGTATCATATTTTTATTGGCATCTCTGCTTTAGAGTAGAGGCTTCAGGCTCTCCAGACTGGGCTCTGAAACCAGGCAGTCTGATTGTGAGTCTAGGTGCAGACACTTCTAGATGTGTACCTTGGGCAAGCTGTTTAACATCTCTGTGCTTCAGTCTTTTCCATCTATAAATGAGGATAACAATAGTTCTTACGGTAGTTATAAGAATACTTAAATTGTGTCTGGCACATAGTAATTACCATGTGTAATAGCTATTGTTATCATTATTTTGATTATGTATTAACTCTGTGACCTTGAGAAGCTCCTTAAGCGTAATTTACTCATATCTAAAATGGTGACAACAACACCTATATCCCTTTCTTCTTGAACTAATGAGATAATATATGTAAAACTTCTTGACAGGTTGTAGGTGACCACTGTGTGCTTGCTGAATCTTCCAGATCTTAGCTGGCATTCAGAAGTCTCTATAATCTGGTTCAGCACACCATTCTTAAATTCAATAGTGTGTGTAAGAGCCAATTGCAAACTATAAGGTGCTCATGAGTTGTTAAACATTTTTATTCTCCACCATGAAACTTCTCCTTTGAGTATTTTTTTCCCTAAACTTGCCCTACTTGGGGCCTCTATCATTCAACCCTTTTACCATCTAGACTCAACTGAAGGTCCATTCCTCTCTGAGGACCCCAGTGTGGACTCCAGCCCCAGTATGATCTCTCTGTCCTTCTAAATTCCTGAAATATTTCCCACCCATTGTGTATATGCGGTATTTACTCATATACTACCTTGTACTGTTGTTTAAAGTAATCATGGATACATCTCTCTGGTCAGATTAGCATAAATGTTTTATAGTTTATGAATTCCCCAATAACACACGAAATATTTAAGAAATATCTGGCCAGTAAGTGGAAACATTTGGAAAAATGAGAGGGGGAAAAAGAGTTTTGACTGGGGAGAGCCAAGTATCCTCTACAAAGAACAAAGAGTACACTGAAGAGAGGAAATTTTAAGTAAAACTTTGAGATAAGCATGAAAGGGCCGGACAGAGCTGATGTGGGAAGTGAGAAGGGTAAAGAGGGTAGGACGGAGCAAAGGTCAGGGAGCAAAGTGGACACCCAGCCCGAAGGACGGTTCTAGAAATCTGGGTACAGCTCCTTCTTCCTACAGTCCCTCCAACAGCTATTTCTACCCACATCCAATTTTAGAAAGTGACACAAGGTCTCATCGCAATCAGTTCTCTTGCCGATTTCAGACGGCTTATTTCCAGAGCTGCCTTCCTCTTGCTCTGGGAGTGTTCCCCACACCCAGGTATTTAAGATGTCTGGAATCCTTCCCTCCGCATTAGTGTTTACTGACCACCTGAAGGGAAAGGAGTTCAGGTGCCCTCCTCTCCTGCCTTCTGCACTCACAAATCCCCCTGGGCACTCTCTCAGGAAAAGACACCTTACTTACTGCCTGGGTCACTGTAGAATCCACGCACAGGGTCTGTTCTATAACAGGCACCTCGTAACCACTGGATGAACTAATGTCAGTGGATTCCTATTTGGGCCACAGCAAAGGAAAAACACAGCTAATGTGGAGGGAAAAAACCCCGTTGTTCAACCATGACTCATGGGCTTAACTCTCAACACAAGGTTCAAGTTTATGTTGCATTTTTGTGGCTCCAAGGTGAGGGTGAATTGGCAAGCAGAAAGGGAGACAGCATGGTAGGAATCAAGGAAGGCATGATTCAGGCCTCATTGCTAACTTCAGTGTGAATTTGGTACCAACTCATTTGGTTTTGCAAAATACAGAGGTGCCGTCCCATGTCAAAATTCTATTATTCTAAAGTTATACTCTTGTCATTAGGTATGATGCACTAATGACAATCATACTTGAAAGGGGACTGACCCTTCGCAGGGAAAGGGTCACGAATCACTGGGCTTGAGGAAGTAGGACATCTCAGATCTGGTTACCTGAGCTACCTGGCTCGGGGTCCTGTGACTACCAGAGGCCAGTTTCCACAGGGAGGCACCCCGTTCAGCACTCGTTCATGCTCTTTCCATCCACCCAGGCACAACCAGTATCTTTCTCTCTCTTTCCTTCTAACTTTATTCCCAGCCCCCAGGCCGAAATCTGATTACATAATTAAGCACTCAGTAAGTGTTCTCCAATGCTGATTTTTAATGAAGTTGGCCAATGCTGCTTCCTGTTTTGAAAGACACATTTCAAAAAGCTGTGCCCCCAATACTCACTGCTTCTTAGAAATCAAATGGGCATTTTAACCAGTTTAAAGGAAGAATAATCATATGTAAATAGGTTAAAGTTCTCACCAAAGAGACGGTAGCTGTTAAAAAGAGAAACGCTAGTAGCAGAACATAATTGTGATACAAAAACTAGTACTGGTCTCTCTCTCTCTCTCTCAATCTCTCTTTCTCTGTCTCTCTCTTTCTGTCTCCATCTATTTAGTCTATCCTACCAATTTTCAGATTGCTTTGGGTTAATATAAAAAAGATCACGAATATGGTGACTCCTATGCGATTTTGTAATGGAAGGTAAAAGATATCTGCAAGACTTTTGAAGGCCTCTTCCTAGCAGATCACTTCTCAGTCTCCTGAGTACCCTTGAAGAACACCATGGGATAAATTCTAGAAATTTACATAGAGGCCTTTAAGTTCTATGCCAGGCCTGCTTGTATTCCTTAGTGGAAGTAGAATCAGGTTGCCCTTCCCAATCTTCTCGGTGTTCATACCAAATAGTACAAGAGGAAAAGGGAAAGAGAAAGGTTGGACAGGTGAGAGTATTATGAGAAATGGTTGGCATTCGGGAGAGAAGTTGTAGTTATTCTCCATAAGCTATTCTGTCTTCTCACCCTAGATCCATGACTGACTACCAACTGCTGGAGGATTAAACTCCAACACTATTATTTGCGTACTTAAAAATCTTTCATCCCAAGGTTGTTTGCCACTGTATCCTTGGTTTACCATTCAAAGTTGGTCCTACCTATGACTTTAAATTCATTTCTCAACGCTCCTTACCCCACATCATGTGCTCTCTCCTTTCAATGTTTCTGCCATGCTGAATCCTCCCTCAGAATGCTCTTTCCCACCTTCTCCACCTTCCATCTTCTGCTTGTTCTTTAAGATAAGTCAGGGTGCTGCCATCCCTGATACCCCCTTGAGTTTGGTCTTCCTCCTCTGTTAGCTCTGAGGACCCCGGTAGATCTCTATCATAGTCTTTATTACAGGATCCTGTAATCACCTCTTCACTTTACTGTGGCCCTGACTAGACTGGACCATAAACTCTTTGAAGGTGAGACTATGTATTAACCATCATTGTATTCTGGTGCCTTGCACAATGCCAGTCATTAATAGAGGCTCAATAAATGTTCAACTAATGAATTTGGTATAGGAGGAGGATAGAACTATCCCAATCAACTAGCATTGGTATGGTGCCTTAGAATTCACCTGGCTTTGTATCCAGTTCTCTCCTGGGCACAAACTTAAGCCCCTGGGTCACTCTCTGACCTGGGCCCTGTGTCCACACAGACTCAAGATTATTCTCTCATCTCTCTCCTCTGTTGGAAATCTGTTTTCTGTTTAAACCCACTTGGTTCTTTTCTATTCATGTCTTTACCCTCCCCCCACATCATTATGTGTACTGTATTTGTACATGTTTCTGAGTCTATTTGTGCATTACATGTTTCCTGTCTCCTCCACTGAGGTCAAAGTTTGACAGATGGCCATGGCTCTCCACCAAGTCCACTGCAGTGCAGTATGCCGAGTGGAAGTTGCCTCCTTAACTGGTCCAAAGCCTGTTTGGGACAATTCACAAACCCTGCATTCTTAGCCGTCAGTGGAAGAGGCCAATTTGTACAGCTTTCCCCATGGCTATTCATTTTCACTGTATACCCAGCCCTGTATTGGATCTATGCCGAACTACTGAACACTGAGAGATTTCACTACTGTCTCTGGGACATTTGATGAGGTGGTATGTCATGACCTCAACAAGTTTAGAAAATTAAACAAAACATGATATTTCAACTGGGTTGGAATACCCCTAACTATTACCCAGTATAACTTTTGGGGGAGAAGGAGTAAATATTGAAGTTTGGCCTTTCAGGGATTGGGATTCACTAAAACACTAGATCTCTATGGTATATAGAAAACTCTATATGAGGCTATAACTCTTGCTAATCCATCTGTAGGCTATATGCTTTCATGGCTTACTTATTTGTTTTGTTTTGTTTTGTTTTGTTTTTTTAGAGGGCTATATTAAACCACTTTTGTTCTCATGCAGTGGTCTGCACTTGAGAAAGGCTGGCCCAAATCAGGACTACCTTTTGTGACCACAGGATGGAATGGAAGTGAACTGATCGACAAAAGAATCAGAAATGTGACCTTGGCCCTATTACCACTCATCCAAGTAGGAAACGGGCCCAGAGGCCTGGCAAGGCTGGAACCTGGTGGCTGCAAACTTGAGAAAGAGCAGGCTACCCCGCAAATGACCAGTTCCAGGTCCTGATGGCTTCTGGGGCAGTCTGACCCCAGATCCCTGGTAAGCAGCTTCCTCCCAAAAACAGTTTTCTATTTGAAGTGCCCTTCCCCACTTTAGCAGGTGGGAATAAGTCATGCTAAATGTCTTTCAAGCAGTGTGACATGATGGTTAAGAGCAGGGGATTGAGAATCAGGCATACCCAGCCTGCATTCCAGCACAGCCACCTGGTCGCTATCTGGTCTTGGGCAGGTTGCTTCACATCTCTAAACCTTATTTCCTCGTGTTTACAAAGCGGATGATGATAGCACCTACTTCATGTGTGTGGGGGTGGTTTACATGAGAAAAGGCATGTAGGCGCTTAGCACTGTGCCTGGCATGACATTGAGAACGCACTCAATGGTAGCTCTCCTTTCTGTATTAATGATATTAACAACAGTCATGATAAGAAGTCATATTTAAAATGATTAAGGCAAGACAGGACCCAGGTCAGGTACACTCCCAGGCCACTACCCCAGTGCCTCCTGCCTGCCTTCTTCCAAGGTGACCCAGCTCGGCGGTGCCAGCTCTGCTCAGGGCTGCTGAGTGAGGTAAGAAATTCGGCCAGGATCAGGCCGCCTGGGCATGACCCCTGAGCTGCAGCTGCGGGAGGAGGAGCCCAAGGGGCAGGGGAGAAATGGGGTGTGAGTGGGCTGGCTAAGACTCTGGCGAGGAAGTGGGTTTGTGGCGGGGTGAGGGCGGGGTGAGGGAGAGGGGAGGGGCAGAAGTTGAGAAGGTTTAGCCGGAAGGAAGGCAGTTGAGAAAAAATATAATCTACCTTGTGTCTCATTGGCTTCTCGGTATCATTTTCTGGAAATGGAGAATCAGAAAGAAACCAACACGAGGCTTCTGGGGTGTCACAAAATGTCAGACCTTTCTCTCTGACTTTTGTGGGGAGGGTAGTCAGGGGGTGTCTCACTACTGTCCTACCTGCTTCTCCAAAGAGGGAGAAATGGGCTGGGTTTTAAAAAGTGGTCAGGCTGTCAGACCAAGATCTAATGTGCCTCTTTTACCCTAAAAGCCTCGTTGCACAACCCAGCATTATTTCCACAGGCGGCTGAAGTAATTCTGCTCTTGAAATCCTGCCCCATGTGACTTTTTTTTTTCTTGTTTGTTAGCTCAGTGATTAAATAATCATGACAGAACAGTTCCTCAGTTTTGTGGGGCACCGACCCAAGCGGTCATCAGCACCTACCACACATTTCCAGAAAGGGCTCGCTGTGTCCAGGTACTTGGGCTGGAGTAACAGATCTGGTCCCCACCTGCAGGGAGAGCCTGATCTAATGTCCTTCCCCAGCCATCAGGTATCCAACCAAGATGCAGCTCGGTGCAAACTGAATTACCTGCTGGAACTGTGCCCCACGGAACCCCGAGAAGGTTCTCCTATCACAACAGGAAGCCAAAGTCAAGGGAGAGCAGGATTTCAAAAGCAAGGTTTCTTCAGCATCTTGGAAACACTCACCTGCTCCCCACTCTCCCCCCCATTTTGCGTCTTATCTCTGCTCAGTGAGTACTGTTTCGGATCCGTTTTGGACTTCAGTCTCCAAACTTGACTCAGGCTTTATTTTGGGGAGGGGAGGCAGAAGTGAAAGATTTAACCAGTCAGTGTACTGGACTCTAAATCTCCTCACCTCCCCCTGAAATGGCCTTGAAACTGTTTATTCCTTGAGATGTCAGAGTTCGGTTGTTCTGCCTTCATCTCAAATTTTGCACATTCAAAATCAACACTTCATCTACATCTTCAAAATCAGCCCCGATCCCCTCACCTCGATTAAACAGTAGTACCACCATCTGCCCAGCTGTTCAAGTTAATCTCTGACTCAGGGCACCTGGGTGGCTCAGTCAGTTAAACCTCCAACTCTTGATTTCAGCTCAAGTCATGTTCTCATGGTTCATGAGTTCGAGCCCCATGTTGGCCTCTGCCCTGACTGCACAGATCCTGCTTGGGATTTTCTCTCTCCTTCTCTCTGTGCCCCCTGGCCCCCCAATAAATAAATAAACTTAAAAAAAAAAGTTAATCTCACAACTGCTAGCTTCAAAACGGGCACCAATACATTTGTCTGACTTCTTGATTCTTCTGAAATGTCACTCTTGGGGGGGGGTTAATCACAGTCACCCCCACATGGTCCCAGCCTTTATCACTTCCTCATGCCTCTGTAACAACCCCCTACCAGACTTCTCGACTCACTCCAGCATGTCAAAATTAATTCACCTGGAGTTCAGATTTCATCACTCTTTAATGCACAGAAGCCCCATCACCACTTAGGGTGCAGAGTGCAGCCAGACACCCAGCTGGCCATTCTCCACATTCCTCTGCGGTCTGGCTGCCAGCTCACCCCCACTGCAGTCTCCCCACTCCCCCAAAGACACTCACTGCTCCCACCAGGCTGCTTTTAGTACTGCACTCTGCTTGGTGTGTGGCAGATGCTAGTTCTTGGGTAGGGGGAGAGGGAGGGAGGGAGGGAAGAAGGAGGTACTCAGCTTCATCTCCTCCACCAGCCATTATGGTCCTTACCACTTGCACCCTCCTGGGAGCTGTTCTGGGTCTACACTATTCCTTACAAAACAAACAAGCAAACCCAAAAACTTTTATCATGAAAATTTCCAAACTTATGTATAAACCTCTCATGAACCATTTTGTCAGCTTTCAACAGCCATCAAGTTTTGCCATATTGTATTTCATATTTCATCTACTCTCCCTCCATATTTTTGTGGACGTATTTTAAAGCAAATTCCAGACATTATGTCAATTTATTCCCAAACATCTCAGCATGCACCTCAAAAAAGGACATTTTTTAACATAGCCACAATGCTATTCTCACACCCAATAAAATTGCTAATTGATTCCTATCATGTATTTCTCAGTCTATAGTCAAACTTTTCAAATTGCTTAAAAAATCATTTTTAGAGTTGAGTGTATTTTAATCGGGATTCAAACAACAACATGCTTTCTCATTGTATTTGGTTATGTCTGCGAGTTCTCTTTCAACACCTTTTAAACAGAAGAATCCCTCCTCTACTTTCTCCTCCCTGCCATGGACTAAATAAATAAACAAACCAGGTTAATTGTCCTGTACAATGCCTAACATTCTCGATTTGGGTGATTACTTCCTTGTGGTATCATTTACGGACCACTCATTTCAACCCTTTATACCTTGTCTTACCCTGTCTTTGACCTAATTTGTGTGTGAGTGAGTATGTACGGCTTCTTCTGGCGGAAGTACAAACTCCCAAAGGAAAAGTGGTGTGTGTGTGTGTGTGTGTGTGTGTGTGTTTGATTTCAGATCTTCAATAAATACTTGCTAAATGGCATTTATTAAGCACTACTGTCTGCAGAATTGTGGACTAGAGAGAGACATATAGAAAGAAAGAGACGGATTCCTAACTATGATGTTGCCAGTGCTGTTCATTATATAGGACAGTGGTTCTTCAACTTGAACAAGCATCGGGACCAACTGGAGGGCTTGTTAAAAACATAAATTGGGGGCTCCATTCCCAGAGTTCCTGATTCATTAGGTCTGGGATGGGTGTTGGGAATTTGTGTTTCTAATAAGCTCCCAGGTGATGCTGCTGGTCCAGGGACCAAACTTTGAGAACCACTAATATCAGATGTGAGCCTCAGCAAGGCTTCCACAGTCCCCACTGCCCAGCCCTTTAATGCAGTTTTGATTCCCAAAGCTGCCCATTTCTGAGGCCCAGGGTGTGACCTGAGTGGTCTAAAATTTGCAGTGGTGAGGAGCTACTTTGAAGACATGTTTCTGGTGGAGAGGGGTGAAATGAGGAGCCTGACTGTAGGGTAGAGGAGTGGCTTCCTCACATGGAGGAAGGGATCAGCAGGTTCTGTGAGTCACAGGAAGTCGGAGAGGAGTGACAGGCAGCAGGGGCCTGCCTGGATCTTAAAAGCTTCAAGCCATGGTCTCTGCGTATAAAGCGTATGCCTGCAGCCTTGCCCTGTACTGCAGTTCACAGCGGCC
Source organism: Crocuta crocuta (assembly GCF_008692635.1). NCBI lineage: Eukaryota > Metazoa > Chordata > Mammalia > Carnivora > Hyaenidae > Crocuta > Crocuta crocuta. The sequence goes on along the minus strand of NW_027529934.1, from coordinate 2,766,214 downwards.
CTGGGATTTCCACAGGCAGGACATGGCTGAGGTTTTTGCTAAGGCTCTGGCTCCAGTGTTGCATCCAGATACGGAAAGGAAATATGCCCTTTGAAAGGAGTGGGAACAATGAGAAAAATTGAAAGTGTTTTAAGAGCATCCTAGACTCAGAGTGACTAAATAAAAAACCTTATTATTTTGCTCAACACACTCAACTAGGCTTTTCCCTATCCCAGGCTTATGTCTTTCCCTGCTGATAGCAGCCAGCTATCTCTTGGTGTTTTCCTTATGATAATTCCTCTTACTTCAACTTCTTATCCCCTACCTCTTTCTTGGGGGGGACAGATTCCCTTATCTACCTCTTCAATGTGGACATTCATCCTGTTCTAGACTCAGCCCTCATTTCTTCTCACTATATATACTCTCCCAGAGAAACACTAGCTACTTTTTGAGAGACAGACAGACAGACAAAGCATGAGCGGGGGAGGGTCAGAGAGAGAGACACAAACAGAATCTGAAGCAGGCTCCAGGCTCTGAGCTGTCAGCACAGAGCCCAATGTGGGGCTTGAACCCACAGACTTCAAGATCATGATGTGAGCAGAAGTCGGACACTTAACTGACTGAGCCACCCAGGCTCCCCACTAGTTACTTCTTTAGCTTCAACTTTCCACCCATATGTTCATGGCTCCCCCCAAAATATCTGCACCCCAGACCACTCTCTTGAGCTCCAGACCATACCCCAACTTCCTGCTAGATGCCTCCATAGGTAGCATGCTCAGTATATCGAATCTAACTTATTTTCTCCATCTCAACATTTGTCTCTTCCTCTGGCCTTGGACCCCATCATCCAAGATGGGGTTACCATCTTCTAAGTTGTTCAAGCTTGAAATCAGGGAGTTTTTCTTCAATTCTTCTCTGTTCCTCGCCCTCCCTCTATCTAATTGTTCACCAGGCCCCGATTTTCACTCCTGAAATATCTTTATAATTCATATCCTCCTTGCAACCTCCCCTGCCTTTGATGTAGTTTCAATTCTCACTATCTCTTTCCTGAATCATTGCTAACTAAGCACTGTGTGTTTACTATGCACCAGGAACGGTGCTCAAACACTTTGAAACCTTCTCTGATTTAAGTACAAGCTAATAACATCTCTGTTTTACAGACAAGAAAATCAAAGGCTTAAAGATATTAAGAAATTTGTCCAAGGTCCCCTGCTCGCTGGTACATGTCCTGCACCATGTTGGGTGCATATTAGAATCAACTGGGGAGGGCACCTGGGAGGCTTAGTTAGTTGGGCAGCCAACTTCAGCTCAGGTCATGATCTCATATTTCATGGGTTTGAGTCCTGCATAGGGCTCTGTACTGACAGTTCAGACCCTAGAGCCTGCTTCGGATTCTGTGTCTCACTCTCTCTCAGTTGCCACCCTCCCTCCCCACCCCCGCACTTGTGCTCTGTCTTTCTCTGTCTCTCTCTCTCAAAAATAAATAAGCATTTAAAAAATTTAAAAAAGAGAATCAAATGGGGAGATCTTAAAGCCTACCATGTATCCAATCTGTGCCCCAGACCAATTAAATCAAAACGCTATCTACTATAGCTTCAACTTTCTACCCAGATGTTCATGGGTAGAAATATCTCCAGTTCAGACCTGTTTCTTGAACTCTGGGCTCTTTCCTTAGGTGATGCTCCTGGGCAGTCAGACTTGAGAACCACTGCTTTACTGCTTCTGTGCATAATTGCCTTCCTTGCTTCCCATCCTGCCCCACTTCGAACCTTCCTCCAGAATGCTGTCTCCTGTCCTTTTAAAACACCACCGTGATCACACTATTCCAATGGCTCCCCTGTGCTGATACAATGAAGTGGATACTTCTCAGCAGAGCATCTATACCTCCATGGTCTGAATTCTCATCTGGGACCTCCTTTCCCTTACTTTCTACCTGCAGCCACACCATACACTTGAGATTTCTAGTACTTTGCACCTGCTATTTGCTCAGCCTGAAGTGGCCTTTCCTGCTTTCTCTTCCTCAGCTTAACTCTCTAGCAAATAGCTTCTTTTTCCTTTTTTTGAGACGCAGTTAAAATGTCACCTCTACAACTTTCCTGGGTAGTATTAATGGCTTATCCTTTGTTCTCTTTTTAATGTGCCTCATTACGCTGAGCTGCAATGATTTATTTTTACTCTGTCTCCTTCAAAAGCCTGTGAGTCTCAAGAAGATCTGTGTCTTATTCATATTTTTGCCCCCAGGATCTAGCCCATATTAGGCACTCAGTAAATGTTGAATGAATGAATGAACGAATGAATGAATGAACTTCAAGACTCTTGCCAGCTTTTGCTGACTTCTGTTGCTGGGCTGTAGGGTCAAAAGCAGAGTCCTTGAGTCAGATGAGTCCAAATCCAGGTTCTGCCCCTTTACTAGCTGTGTGGCCACTCCTCCGATGCTAACTTTATTTACCTTGTCTATGATTTAGTCTCCTCATCTGTGAAATGGGGATATCGATGGTGCCCACAACTTAGAATGGCTATGAGGCTTAAATGAGGTTAGTCCATAGCACTCAGTAATGTCCATTATTATTAGTTGCTTAGAAAACAACTTTCTAGTATATTGTTAGCAGTTATGAAAAATCATATCCATATGTTTGCATGTGTGTATATAAATGTATGTGTGTGTGTGTGTATATATATAGAGAGAGAATATATATATATCGATATCTTCATCTATATATAGAGAGAGACATGGAAGAATATTCACTAAGGTAATACAGAGTAGAGTAGTTTTTTTTAACTTACATTTTTATTTATTGTTAGAGTGTTTTACAATAAATATTGATTTCTGTATACACTTAGCCACTTCAATTCTCCAAATACAGCCACACACACACACACACACACACACACACGCACACACACACACATACAAACACTCTAACCTATAATATGCATATACAAACCCCACAAACTCACATATAAAACACACAAATATGCACACTCCCTCAGGGGGCAGTAACTCTGAGTCCAGATGTGACCAGCCTCGGGGACATTGAGAACGTGCCTGTGCAGAGAACGTGTGGACCTCAGGCCATCTCTGGCTCTCCGCCAGTAGGGAGGGGTAGGCCTGCTGCCAGCTCTGGAGCCAGGAAGTGACATTCCTATTCATCCAAGCCTTCAAGTAAACACCCAACCTGGGTGTCTGGAGACAGACCCCCTCCTCCCGCCCCCTGTGAAATGTGGGCCCTTGCAAGCGCAGGCTGACTGCACAAGTCTGCTTCTCAGGGTGGAGGACTGGGGAGAGGAGTAGAGGCCTCCAGCCCACAGCACAGCACACAAAGGGCAGTCAGGAAGTTTCTAGAGTAGAAAGGAACTAACTAACTGCTGTCAGAAAAATGATTTATTTTTATTCCTGAAAGTTTAGGAAATGCAAGAGGAACTGGCCGGAAGGAGCTCCCTTCTACACTTTAATTGGAAGTTCTTTATTTTTCCCCTGAAAGAGAAAACTTGTAATGACTTTTGAACTGGCTTTGATGCTTAAGCCTCAAGCTTACTGGAGTTTACAACAGCAACTATATGATCATAATCGGCCTGCAGCACGTTGGCATGTATTGTGACCAAGAATAAGCCGGTGGGTGTCATATGGCCTCTAGAAATCAAACTTGCTTTCCTGTTGTGGGGAGCAAACGATGCCAACTATTAGGACAGAAATGAGGGAAATTTCTGGACCTGTGAACCATCCCCAACCTTTGGAGAAGGACTTAGAGAGACTGGCAGTAAATAGAACAGAGACTTGTCCAGGGTTGAAGACTCACACAGGTGGGCCCTGCTTGGCAGTAGCCCCAGGCCTCCATTAAGTTTAGAGTCAGCGTCGGGGCGCCTGGGTGGCTCAGTCAGTTAAGCGTCTGACTTCAGCTAAGGTCATGATCTCAAGGTTCATGAGTTCGAGCCTTGCGTCAGGCTCTGTGCTGACAGCTAGCTCAGAGCCTGGAGCCTATTTCAGATTCTGTATCTCCCTCTCTCTCTGACCCTCCCCTCTTCATGCTGTCTCTCTCTCTCTCTCAGAAATAAATAAAACATAAAAAAAATTAAAAAAAAGTTTAGAGTCAGCATGAGGAGGTCACAGGGTCAAGGCACTCCTATGGAAAAGAAGAGGGAATCCCTAATTCCCTAAAAAGATGTGATCTCTACCTTCAGAAGTCATTGTGATTGGGGAAATGAGATGGGCACTCATGAAATAATTAGAAAAAAGTCTCCTTCTATCTCCTTCAACCTTCTATCTTGGGCAGTAGAGACCCTAGGTACTGAAGAAGTTTACAGAAATATACAACTGACCAGGGCTACCACGTACAGCCACAGAGGTCCTACCACATACAATCTCCTTCAACACTTACATAACACTAATGATCCCAATCATCATCAGCCAAAAGAGGAAACAACACTACATTAATATCCAAAGTTTTACTAACTTGTGACTCTGGTGAAAGAGGACCCCAGCCCCTCCTTCTACCGCCCCCAAGTTTCCCAGTTCTTTTGTTCATTCGTTCTCTGCTCCCTCCCTTCCTTCCTTTTTTCCTTTCCTTCTTTTCTTCCTTCGCTCCCTCCCTCCTTTTATTTATTTATTTTTTTAATGTTTTTTATTTATTTCTAGGAGAGAGAGAGAGAGAGAGACAGCGTGAGCAGGGGAGGGTCAGAGAGAGAGGGAGTCACAGACTGAAACAGGCTCCAGGCTCTGAGCTGGCAGTCAGCACAGAGCCCGACGCGGGGCTCAAATCCACGAACCGTGAGATCATGAACTAAGCGAAAGTCGGACGCTTAACCGACTAAGCCACCCAGGCACCCCCCCCCTTTTAAAATTTAGCATTGTAAAGTGCACAGTTTTAGGGGCGGGCTCAGTGGTCTCTCTCTCTTTCTCTCTGAAAATAAATAAGCTTTAAAAAAGTGCACAGTTTAGTGGATTTTAGTATATTCACAAAGTTTTGCAAACATCATCACTGATTCAGAACATTGTCATCACTGAAAAAGAAACTCTACCCATTAAGCGGTCACTCTTGCTCCAGCCCCTGGCAACCACTAATCTACTTCTGGTCTGAATGGATTTGCCTGTTCTGGACATTTCCTGTAAACGGAATCACACGCTATGTAGGCTTTTGGGTCTGGCTTCTTTCATTTAGCGTGTCTACAGGGCTCATCTGTGTTGCAGCATGTATCAATACTTCATTACTCTTCTCAGGTTTTTCTGGGCCTCCCAGATGGTGGTTCCCACGTGCTCGGGCACAGTTCTGCTCATGGACCTTTGCTCCCCAGAAGACACTTGGGAGAAGTGCCTCACAGCTGCTACCTCTGCCCAGTTTGCAGGTGCTGTTCTCCTGTCTCGGTTTTGTCTTCCAGTATTCTTCAGATTGGAAAATGCTAAGGTGTCAAATGATATTCAGTTCCTATCAGGTCCTCCCCCCCCTCCCCACACACACACTGGAACTACGTCCTGTGCAGACTTGGGGACATGGCCTCCCTCCCTGCCTGAGTGCAGCCCCTGTTCCCCAGGCCTTTCAGAAGACCCCACGTTCAGCTTGTAATGACAGACTTCTCTGGTGCCTGAGGGAGGGCCTGGTCTTCCTCTCCTGCATCTCTCATTCACTGCCATACTCCAGACCAGAGTAGGAAGGAGCCCAAGACAAAACAAACACATGCTAAAACAAGAATTGATGTGAGTGATTTTTAAGGCTGTGTTTCCAGGAAAAACCTGTAGGGGTGTGGGAAAGTAGTGTGGGGAATATGTGGAAGCCAAGAAGGAACTGATATCAAGTGAGGTCTCACAGAAAGTAACCTGAGCCCAGTCTCACCAGAGACCAACTGTGCATGTCAGCCCTTGGAGTCAGGTGTTTGTACCCTGCACCTGTCAGTCACCAGTTGAGGGCTCCTCCTTGCGTGTATACAGTCCAGGCCCTTTAGCCTGCAGGGTTCCCTGGCAAAGGACATCCTGACAAGCTGAGGGCAGCCCTTTGACATAGAGATGCTAGTGTTGGCTATTAAGAAGTGAAAGCAGAGGGTCTCAACTACATTCTTTCTATTTTTTTATGTTTTATCTTATTTTATTTTTATTTGAGAGAGAAAGAGAGATAGACAGAGACAGAGAATCCAAGCAGGCTCCACTCTCAGCATGGAGCCCAATTTGGGGCTTGATCTCACAAGCTGTGATATCATGACCTGAGCTGAAATCAAGAGTCAGATGCTCAACAGACTGAGCCATCCAGGTGCCCTAAATGGCTTTGGCTTTTTATTNCAGTCAGCACAGAGCCCGACGCGGGGCTTGAACCCACGAACCGCGAGATCATGACCTAAGCGAAAGTCGGACGCTCAACCGACTAAGCCACCCAGGCGCCCCTGGCTTTGGCTTTTTAAAAAAATATATTTTATTTATTTTTGAGAAAGACAAAGAATGTGAGCGAGGGAGGGGTGGAGAGAGAGGGAGACAGAGGATCCGAAGCAGGTCCCACCATGCTGACAGCAGTGAGCCTGGTGTAGAAGCTCAAAGTCACAAACCACGAGATCATGACCTGTAGAAATCAACAGTTGGACGCTTAACCAACTGAGCCACCCAGGCGCCTCCGGCTTTGGCTTCTTAAAAGGAATCTTGGGCAACTGAGGAGAAGAGTTTCGAAGAGTGAGGCCGAGAAGGTTCCCCTGAGTCCTTAGTGAGTTCTGAGTCTCAGTGAGAAGTCAACATGACCCCAGACCTGGCCTGTGCCTAGTTAACCCCGCCACCAGGAGCCTGAGCAGACCTTTCAGGGTACAGCGTGACTACTCAGGAAAGGTCCCTCAGGGGCCCAGGCAGAATTAAGAGGCAAGGGAAGAAGACAAAGAGAGGATATGAGAAAGGGTGAGGGGAAAATGGAGGAAAGTAGGCAAGAGAAGGTAGAGGGTAGGTAACACATAAAGAAGTCAGGGGTAAAGGACAGAGAGGAGACAGAGGTGGCCATGCTGGAGGGTGACAGGTACCATTGGCAGCAGCTTCTCCTGTGATGTTTGCAACCTAGGCTTCCGGACACTGGTTCTGTGATGGAGGCCACATTCACTACATCCTTGTCACAGCCCTGCTCTCAACCCTTCAGCTACCTTCCCAAATTATCCCAGGGGGGGGAAAGTCCAGGAGGGTCTCCATGGTAGTCTGACCTTGACCCCACAGACCTCCCACAGGCTTTGGGCCAAAGGTGGCCAGGAGAACCAGGAAGCAGAAGCCCTGATCTGGCCGGCAAACAGAGGGCCCTCAGTGAGTGTGCCAGCCTGTAAATTGTCCTTTTGTTTCGCGGGCTTTACCGAACACGGTTTTATTTCATGTGACTGTGCTATTTCAGGAGGAGTAAATATTGCCGGCGGTCTGCTTAAAAAGGCCAATGACCTGAAATGGTTTTTTTTTTTCCCTTTTCTTTTCCATTTGAATTATCTCCAAAAGACAGGTCTGCCCAAGCATCGTGCCATTTTAATTCATTGGCTTTTACTTCTAACTTTCCCTTTCTGTCTTGTGATTTGTTGAGCTGGCAAACAAAGGGAAAAAGAGAAGGGGAAAAAGATACAGGCACTGACCTAGGCCCGAGGGAAGAGGGGGAGATGGCCAGGGTGCAACCTGGAAGAGGGCAGGGAGCCACAGGCCCTCTGCTGCCGTTGCTGCTTCCGGAACTTGTGTTTGACCTATAATTATAGCCTCTTTCCTCCGATTTCCTCTGTGAAAATAGCAACATTCAGACTAAGCACAGAATAGAAAAGAGCCCTACATAAAGGATCAGGGATTTATAAATACAGTTAAAATTACAGGATTGTTACCCCCACGGTTCAGTTGTCTAAGAGTGGGTTGGGAAAGGGGGAGCACAGTTCTTGAAACTTGTCTCAGGTCCTAAAATACCCAGGTGTGCTTCTTTGGGGGCCCTGTCAAGGAGAGATTTGCTATAGGTTTTTTTTTTCCCCCATTAGATGTCAATCATCGTAAGAATGGATGTCCCTGGCCAGGCCCCTCCCACTCCCAGGAGTTCTATTTTGACTTCTTAAGGATTCTCACTCACCATCTGATTGTTCAGGTTCTTCTCAACTCATTATCTCTAAGGAGGGGGAACAGGATATCCTTGTCTCAGCAAATACCTCCTAGTTTTCTGCACTTTTCCTCCCAGACAAACAAACACCGCATTCATGTTGGTATTGTCATGTTCTTATATGGCCCAGCACCCTGCCCATAGCTTACCCACACTGGCCCTCCCACTGGGATCTCTTAACTTGGAACAAGTGAGAGGTCACCAGGAAAGTTCATCTCTGGTGACTGAGACTGTCAGATGGAAATATGGCCATGGAAAGTGGAGTAGCCTGTTGCCGTGAAAGAGTGTGAAGCAAACATGAACGAGCAACAGAGGCCAGAGGCAGAGACAAAGGTCAGCCTGGTACTGAAATCTTTGGTTCTCATGGTTTCTGAGGCCTAGCTCCATGTATCCCTCATCTTTGGAAGGTTTTGATACTCAAACTTTCCTTGAATTCTGCAAGCGATAGATTCCCTCTTTCACTTCTACTAGTTCAAGTGGGGTTTTTTGATGTGCACAACCAAAAGTCTTGACTAATGTGATAGAGCTAATGCCAAGAATTCCCTAGGGAAGTTGATGAAGCAATATTATCAGTGCAGCTTCTCAAAACTAGTTTCACAAAGGGCTAAGAACAATGTTTATATGATGCTGACTGAATCACTGTCACTGTCCTACTTTCCAGAAGATAAGCCTTGGGAAGAAGAGTGAAAATATCCTAGGCAACATTCATGACCCAGCTACTGAAGAAGAAGAAGAAGGAATCTGGGAACCAGACTTGTGGCCTGGCCTCTGCCTTCACTGAAGTGTAATCGCACATGAGCTTTCCAGACAGGAGATTTCCAGAACAGAGTGCCAGAATTATCTTCCCATCACTCACTACAATGTCTTAACTCTCACTATGGGATCTATGGTAAGTTGCCCCAGCGTCCCACATCTGCCTCTTAGTAGAGCCGAAGAATCGTGACTGATCTTGGTCAGCATAACAGCTGACTCTATGCTCTGAGTTGTCACCTCCACTCTAAATGACTACAGTCCCCTCTCTGTGTCTACAGGGCAAATATAATGGTCTGACATGATGGTGTAGAATATGCCCTAGGCTGGGCATCTGAGGACTTGGATTCCAGCTGAGGTTTTGCTACCAGGCACTTAGAAGCTAAGTCTTGGGTCCAGTTTCTTCATCAGCTAAATAAGGGATCGGGCAAGATCACCTCTAAACTCCCTTCTTACTCTCATGAACCATTACTCAAAGGTAAATTCCTGGCCTAGAATCATTCTCCACAATGAGTACTGTTTGCTTTCCACCTAAAACAGGAGGAACAAAAAGGAAAGAGAACAAGAAATTCAGACATGTTGTTTTCTCCTGTTTAAAGTGAGATGAATCTTTTTTTACAAATTAAGGTTATTTCAACATTTGATTTGATTTTTGAAATAACAAGTTTATTACACAAGAAATACAAGTTGACTATAGAAAATGTAGATATAAATAAGTAGAAAGGAAAGAATTTAATCTATAATCCTTCCTAGCAAAGATAGCCTCAATATTTTGTGTGCATAAATGAATGTTTTTCTGTATACAAATATACATTTTTTTAATGAAAATAGAATCAGAATATCCATTTTGCTTTTCAAGTTGATCTTGACATACTGAAAACATCTTTCCATGTTAATAAATATAGAGCAGTGATTTTAATAGCTGTATGGTAATATGTTGTTTGGGTGTACCTTAACTTATTCACCAATCCCCTATACTTTGTGCATATATATACACTTTGTGTGTGTGTGTGTGTGTGTATGTGTGTGTGTGTATTTTAAGACCTCTGAGTTAGCAGACAGTACAATTCAACGTGATAAAGGATGTGCCACACCCTTCCTTGTGGGTTCATGTGTTAGTCAAGCTCTTTCACGCTGCAAGGAACCATTTGAGTCCTCTGTACCATGTGACCTCCCACCACCCTGGTCACAACTGATTGGACTGGCATTCTCTCCTCCGCAACGGCAGCCATCTGGAGGCTGGCCAAAAGCCTATGAGGGGCCTGGCAGGCGTCCTGTGCCCTGAGAGGGATTCCTTTCCAGGGTGGTGCTGAACAAACCAAGCAGATTCTCCCTCAGGGGAGCCAAGGCGAGACCTATGAGCAACCTCCGTTGGGGGGGGAGGGGGGGCAGGCACTGGGATGACTCTGTGGGGTAAACCACATGCACTGAAATAACCAGTGGGTTTCCTACAACCTGGGAGAGGAGGGAATCTCTTCCTGTATGAGTCCCAGGGTTCACCCTCCCTGGCTCTGGGTAGATTAACAAGGAGGGTGAGGGTGTGGTGTCTGGAGCCCGAGAGCTCGGGTTTGGATCCTGACTCTGTACTTCTTACCTGTGTGATCTTAGGCTAGTCCCTTAGCCTCCCTGTTCCTGAGTTTCCCCATGTGGAAAATAAGGACAATAAGGCCTACTACAAAAGGTTGCTGTGAAACTAAATGAATTAATATATGTAAAAGGCTTTAGAGGAGCACGGAGTACACAGGAGATACTATTCTTTTTTTTTTTTAATGTTTTATTTATTTCTAGGAGAGAGAGAGAGAGACAACATGAGCAGGGGAGGGTCAGAGAGAGAGGGAAACACAGACTCTGAAACAGGCTCCAGGCTCTGAGCTGGCAGTCAGCACAGAGCCCGACGCGGGGCTCGAACCCATGAACCGAGAGATCATGACCTAAGCGAAAGTCGGATGCTTAACCGACTAAACCACCCAGGCGCCCCCAGGAGATGCTATTCTTATCATGCCTCTGCTAGTACGGTCTGCTTTACCTAGAATCTCAGGAATTTAGGACTCTTACAGGTCACTAATATCTGCAAAGACACACTGATGACTTCAAATATCCTGCTATTATTACTCTTTGAAAAACTTTTTTTAATGTTTATATTTTTGAGAGGGAGAGGGAGACAGAGCACGAGCAGGGGAGGGGCAGAGATAGAGGGGGAAACACAGAGTCTGAGCTGTCAGCACAGAGCCCGACAGTGGCTGGAACCCACAAGCTGTGAAATCATGATCTGAGCTGAAGTCAAAGGCTTAAATGACTGAGCCATCCAGGTGCCCCTAGTTTACTCTTGAAGTACTTCTGTTCCTTCCACCAGATTCCTTTTAATTTTTTTAATTTTTTTAATGTTTTTATTTATTTCTAGGAGAGAGAGAGAGAGAGAGACAGTGCAAGCAGGGGAGGGTCAGAGAGAGAGAGGGAGTCACAGACTGAAAAAGGCTCCAGGCTCTGAGCTGGCAGTGAGCACAGAGCCCGACGCGGGGCTCGAACCCACGAACCGCGAGATCATGACCTAAGCGAAAGTCAGACGCTTAACCGACTAAGCCACCCAGGCGCCCCTTTTCCACCAGATTCCTAACCTCTTTAAGGGCTTGGGTTGTACCTTAGTTTCCACTGTGCCCTCCATGGTGCCTTGCGCTGGGTAAGTGTTCAACACATGCTTGATTCTGCCATTTGGTAAGAGAGTATTTGCCGTGCAGCCCCAGCACAGCCAGCTTGGACCAGTGCAGTGGTCGGCTGGGCCAGCAGCCCAACTCCCCCTCCCCCATGCAGCCTCCCCAGGCCGGTCACCCTGGCTGGCAGAGCACCCGCAGCCCTGCTGGCAAGTGGATGCCTAGCGCTCCGTGCCGAGCCGAATTCTCCAGACTGGAAGTTGTAGCCTTCTTCAGGTTGCAGACTTAGAAAACCATCTCTGCCAAACCACCAGGGCCTCCCTGACATGTGCCAGAGCTGACAACATATAGGGTTACCCGGGCGCCTGGGTGGCTCAGTCGGTTAAGCTTCTGACTCCTGATTTAGGCTCAGGTCATGATCTCACGGTTTCTGGGTTCAAGCCCTGCATCGGACTCCATGGATATCGCAGAACCTGCTTGGGATTCTCTCTCTCCCTTTCTCTCTCTCATCTCCTCCCCGACTCGTGCACTTGCTCACACACTCTCTCTCTGAAAATAAATAAACTTAAAAAAATATATATATATATATGGGGTTACAATCTGTTCTGGGGACTTCTTTCTTCAGAGAAGCAGCAAACCTGCATGCTCTAGTTTCCCCTCTCAGGGGGTGTCCCTGAGGCTAGAGTCCTGGACGAAGAATGGAATGAGGGCAGTGAAGGTTGCTGGTCCTTCTCACGGCATTGGTCTCCTCTGGATCCATCTGCTCACCTACTTGTGCCATCAAACATGGGCTTTCAGTGTCTTATTGCTGAACAGCGCTTGAAGCCCCAGTTTCCTATTAGCTGGAGAGGGGCTCAGCTGAGCAGGACAATAAGAAAGAAAGGAATTCCAGGGGACAGGCAGCACGTTTAGTACTAAAGGCATCAGGACTTACCGAGCATGACTCTGGGCCAGCATTCTGCTGGGTCGTGTTAATAACAATAATAGTAACAGCAGGTAAATACAATTACCACCTGCCAATTACTGTTCCAAGCATCTTATGCTTCTTAGCGCACTTAATCATTACCCCAAGTCATTGAGTAGATGGTATTATTATCTTCATTTTACAGATGAGGAAACTGAGGCACAGAGAGATGTTAGGTAACTTGCTTGACTTCCCACAGCCTCTCTCAGTGACACACCTGGACATGTACCTAATCCCTACTCAAAAGCTTTTCAATTACTGTTTAAGTATAATCCTGTATGCAGGCACACATTTCATTCTCACTGGAACTCTGTAATGGCTTAGAGGTTAATGTGGCCCCATTTCACGGAGAGGAAAATCGAAGCCCAGAGAGGTGAAACATGTTTGGGTCACATAAGTAACAAGTAGTGGATTTCACACCAGGCTCGTCTGGCTCTGTGACACAAAGAAGACCACGTAAAAGGACAGGAGATGGCTTAGTGGCCTTGGGAAAGGAGGCCATTGGAGACCACAAAGAATTAGGGTTGTGCAAATCGGGTCTGCTGGAAATCACAGCAGGCACAGCAAAGGAGCCACACCTCTGACTACATGGTTCTTTGCTGGTTTCCAGCCATATCAACTAGCTAGATGGGTGAGCTGATTTAAGACTCATGGCGGCCTGCCTTTTAGAAAGGTGAACTCAGCAGAGCTGAAAACTGGCTCTAAATGCAGCCAAATTGGGGCGTGTAGGTGGCTCAGTCGGTTAAGCATCCGGTCTCGGCTCAGGTCATGATCTCACAGTTTTGGGTTCGAGCCCCGCGTCGGGCTTTGTGCTGACAGCTAGCTCAGAGCCTGGAGCCTGTCTTCGGATTCTGTCTCCCTCTCTCTCTGTCCCTCTCCTGCTCACGCTGTCTCTCTCTTTCTCTCTCAAAAAGAAATAAAATATAAAATAAATAAATCAATAAATAAATGCAGCCAAATCTCCAAATAGAAAAATCTCAAAGCTTTTCTTGCACTCCATACTCACTTCTAAGCCATCTAATTTTTTTTCCCCTCTCCCTGATGAGTTTGTTCAGCCCCCATTCACACTATCTCTGACTCAAGAAAATTAAGATTCTAGAATCCCAGAACTGGAGTGAAACTTAGCAATGATCTAAAGCACCTTGTCAAGGCTACTTAAAGCAAACTACTGCTTCTCATTGCATGTTTAAACTGTTTCTCCCTGAGGCAGAAGATTTTCCCCTTGTTAATGAGACTGAGAAACTGGCTGGTGGCAGAGCTATTTCAGGTACTTACCCAGGAATTGTACAAAGGAGGCTGATACTTACGCTATCTCCCAAAAGATAGATCTGTCTGCCAACCCTCTACCAGCGGCAGAAGCAGCAAGGTCCTCAATGGGAAAGGCCAAAGGGTCTAACCCACCGTTTCCAAATCAGAAGGAGGTCTAGGAAGGTCACCAGGAACACAGAAATACATAGGATCTATTAAGAAATTCACAGATGTAGGGATCCAGGGTGGCTCAGTCAGTTAAGTGGCTTGGGTCATGACCTCATGGTTTGTGAGTTCGACCCCCCGCGTCGGGCTCTGGGCTGACAACTCAGAGCCTGGATCCCGCTTCAGATTCTGTGTTTCCTTCTGTCTCTGCCCCTCCCCTGCTTGTGCTCAGTCTCCCTCTCTCTCAAACAATGAATAAACAAACATTAAATAAAATTTAAAATAAATAAAATTAAAGAAGTTCACAAATGCATAATGTTAATACCATGAGATTGTGTTATAGGATAATTGTAAGCAGTTTTAGGCAAGCACTCAAACCAGAAACTATCAGTGCCTGCAGGCATCCAGAGATCTCACCAAGAAAGAAACCCAGGAAAACAAGTGAAGTCTAGAGAAACTGCAGGCCTGGAAGCAGTAGGGCTTCTCAGCTGAGGGTAGGTGGCCCTGGTTTGGCAATCTGAATTTGTCCTTTCTGGCTGTGGGATCACAACCATTGACACACCTTGGCATTGTCAGACCTTCTTTTCATTGTGCAGCTGTCTGATTGGGTGGTTGCCCACACTGAAGAGGAAATGAATGGTGACTATAAAATTGAGTCCATAAAATGAATGACTATAAAATTCAGTTACACTTTACAGATACTTTTAAAACTTTTTTTGAAAGTTTATTTAGTTATTTTGAGAGAAAAAGAAAGAGTATGAGCAAGGGGAAGGGCAGAGAGAGAGAAGGAGAGAGAATCCCAAGCAGGCTCTGCACTGCCAGCGTGGAGCCCAACATGGGGCATGAACCCACAAACTATGAGATCATGACCTGAGCAGAAACCAAGAGTTGGACGCTTACCGAATGAGCCACCCAGGCTCTCCTACTGATTTTTCTCAACACCAGCGCCATTGTCGGCACTAAGCACTAATTGATAACCCAGCCAGCAACTTTTAGATAGAGTGAGGAGGTTTTTCTAATATGGTGGAGGCTTATTTTGAGCTCAGCATCTCTGGTCCCATCCACAGAGGGCTAAGTTCCCAGCTATGGCATTGCTGAGGCCCTCGGCTCCCAGTAGGGAGACTGGATGATGGCACCAATGGGCACATCAGGGCACTGATGATTTAAAAAAAAATTTTTTTTTACATTTATTTATTTTTGAGAGAGACAGACAGAGCGTGAGTGGGGAGGGGCTGAGGACAAGTGAGACACAGAATCCCAAGCAGGCTCCAGGCTCTGAGCTGTCAGCACAGAGCCTGAACGTGGGACTCAAACCCACAAACTGCGAGATCATGATCCGAGCCGAAGTCGGACACTTAACTGACTGAGCCACCCAGGCACCCCCAGGACACCGATGATCTTAATTATACGTCAGTTGTTCCTCAACAGAAGCTGACAGCCAACCTTAGAGAAATGTCTGCTGAGGTCAGGCACCCTTGATGAGTGTTATACACATGTTGTCCAGTGAAGCAGTACTTCAGTATCCCCATTTTGTAGATGAGGAAACTATAAGAGATGAAGTCATTCTCCCAAGGTTTCTGCACTGTATTGTGATTTCCATGAGAGAAAGGACTCCTTTATATATTGCTGCCTCCCTCACACCCAGAACAGTGCTAGGCATTGGGAATCTTCCAGTAAAAACTTTTTGAATGGGTGGATGAATAGGGTAATAAATGGTGACGCAGAGAAGACTATATTCTCTAGAAGGATTTTCTAGGCTAACTGAAGAAAACCATAATAATCCACAGCTCTTTTAACCTTCTCTTTCTCCACGTATTTACCCACTGGTCGAGTGTCTTCAATGGGAAGTGTCTTACTACTCTGTGGGTGTACAAGGTTGGTTACTAATTTTGGAATGCTTGTGAATCCTGGGCCCAGAGTCATGACCGAGGCTGGTGAGTCATATTCCCCACACAGAGCACCCTACACACTGGCTGTCAGAATAAGCCAGAAGTTGCCATCTCGTCCCCCGCTCTGGCTGTCTCATTTTACCTTCTTGAAATGACGAAGGATATTCTGCAGAGGGTGGGGTCAGGGTGACGGTAGACTTCTGGATACCCTTGCTCTCTGGCAACCTGCAAATTGCACAGGCTCTGCTGGAAGCCTCACATTCTACTGGAAGAATCTATCCCTCCTCTAGGAGATCAGTGTGAACCTATAAGTGGCTGCGGTGTCTTTATTGCAGGCAATGGCTGCAGGAGCCCCATGAAGCCATTTAAAGGGGTACATAACATAACCTGTCACTAGACCCTTAGCCTCTATAACAAAGGATACATTTTCTCATTCCTTACTCAGAGAGAAGAGTTTAAAAATACAAATGCCCCTCTTCTGGGTGGCTCAGTTGGTTAAGCATCTGACTCTTGATCTCGTCTCAGGTCATGATTTCACAATTTGTGAGATGGATCTCCGCGTCGGGCTCTGTGCTTCCAGTGAGGAGCCGGCTTGAGATTCTCTCCCTCCCTTTCTCTCTCTGCCCCTCCCCTGTTCACATTCTCTCTCTCTCTCTCAAAATAAATAAATAAACATTAAAAAAAAAAGTACAAGTGCCCCTGAGAGAGGAAACACATTGATTTAGTCACACGAAGGTGCAAAAAGCTGATGGAAGACAGGAAGAAGACAGAGTTCAGCAGAATTAAAACAGGGGCAGAAGAGACTTGGCAAATTACCGGGTACTGAAAATACCATCTACTATCTCTCATTCACATTGTGGGTTATTCAGGCGCCTTTGTGTGCGTGGCTGGGGCAGATGACTAAATCTTTGCTTCCAAGACTGCCAGTGGGAGAAATAAAAAGCCAGGAAGAGAAGAGAAAAGGTCTTTTGCTAGAGTAGGTCACTTGTTACCTGTGAACAACACCATGACCATGTCCTGATGAGTGACGAGGTTAAAAGTTAGAGATTTTCATTTTCTCTTCAGATTTTAATTTGCATATAGTCTGCCATCCCCTTTATTATAGAGAATGGAGAGTGGATAGTATCTGGCTGTGTGAGGACACTCTGACTGGGTGAGCCACCCCAGGATGCTTCCCAACGTCGGTTCCTCTGCCAAACATGCCCCGATAGTTTCACTCCTCCTGACCGAAGTGGATAAAGCAGGTGTAAGGACAGAGGGAGAATCGGTGCTCTTAAAAATAGATCTGACTTAGCAGTCTTTAAATAACTAAGGATTGTGATACAAGAGAGGGCTACTTACATTGGATCTGTATCTCTACCGAGAGCAGAATCTGACAAAGTGGCCCCAACTGACGTGCGTAAAGCGATTTGGCCTTGCTAAGTAGGAACTTATAAAAGGTAAGAGAGAGGGGCGCCTGGGTGGCTCAGTTAGTTAAGCTTCCGACTTCGGCTCAGGTCATGATCTCATGATTCCTGAGTTCAAATCCCACATCGGGCTCTGTGCTAACTGCCAGCTCAGAGCCTGGAGTCTGTTTCAGATTCTGTATCTCCCTTTCTCTCTGACCCTCCCCTGCTGTCTCTCTCATTCTCTCTCACTCAGAAATTAAAAAAAAAAAAAAAAAAAGAAGGTAAGAGAGCTGCTAAACAAGAGAAGGTCCTTCGCTGCAGCAGGATGGGTTCTGATTTGACTGAGATGGTCACTAAAATTCAGCCTACCTTGACACATAGGGATAGAGTGAATCCTTATCATTCAAAGTATGGTCCCCAGACAGCCTCACTGGAGAGCTTGTTAAAGATGTTGATTCTCAAGGGCCACTCTCAACCTACTCAATAAGGATCCCTCCACCCCCACAAAATTCCCGGGTGAAACACACATACCCAACAGATGGAGAAGCCCTCGACTAAATGACCTTTACAGATTCCTTCCACTTGAGGATTTCATGGGCCATCTCCAGTTGAAAAGCAGTGAGCCCCCTCTGCAGAGGGGGACCTAGTTGCTAAGGAAGTCTGAGGCTCATCAATGTTCCCCCTCCCAAGCCACAGCTCTCCACTCGTTTGTTTTTATAGGACATGTTTCTCCGTGACCTCAAGGGTACTACAGCTGAAGTCCCTCTGAACACACACCAGACTCCCTGTAGCAAATTCCTGGGAGACCACACAGCTTGAGAGTCTGGTGTGTGTTCAAAGGGACTGCAGCTGCAATACTCTTGAGGTATGTCTCCCTCAGGCCCATCAAAGACATCCAAAGCAAGGAGTGAGGCAGGTTGTCCGGTGATTAGCGTAGATCCTAGCTCTCCTCCCTGGGCCAGAACCACCTACATACCTCCCTGTTCATTCATCTGGGGGCTACAGATGGCGGTCACCAAACATATCATCCGCTGAAGGATCATAAGGCAACTCATAGATTTTCCCTGGAAGGATTTATGAAAGTCATTATGCATAAATTATTCATCAATACCAATAAGAAAAAGAATACCCAAATCTCAGGTAGGGAGTGAGGGATCTCAAGATATGGTGAACAACCCTCTAAGAGGATCTAGTTCATAGACACACACATTGTGGGGAGCAGATCCACCCAGATGCTGATACCAACTATTGATTTGATCCATTTGGAGTGCTATAACAAAATACTATAGCCTGGGGGGCTTACACAACAGACATCTATCTTTTCATAGTTCTAGAGGCTGGGAAGTCCAAGATCAAGGTGCTGGCATATTCAGTTCTTGGTGAGGTCATTCTTCCTGTCTTATAGATAGCCAGTTTTTCATTATGTCCTTACGTGGCCATTCATCACAGTGGATACATCAAGAAAGAGTTTTGGTGTCTCTTTCTTCTTATAAAGGCATTAATCCCATCATGGTACCCTACCATCATGGCATCCTCTAAACCTAGTGACTTCCCTAAGGCCCCATCTCCAAATACCATCGTGTTAGGGATTAGGACTTCAATATATGAATTTGGTGGAGGACACAGACATTCAGTCCACAACAACTATCAATGTAATGGACATCAGAAAGGCTGATTTTTTTCCCCCTGAAAGGGTATGTTCTTGGCTAATATTTTTTAAGTATACTAAGACTATACTATACTAAGAGAAACAAAAAATTAAAAGTTATGCATCTTCATAACAACTAGTAGTCCTGTAGAAATGTAATTTATCAGTCCCTAGGGTGTCTCCACTCCACCATTTCAGGTCAAAGATGAACTGCACTATTTATTCATAGTAAGGAAAGCAGTTTGGATCTAGAAATTCTCCAACGTTTGATTTCCCCATCTATAAAATGGAGGGAATTATAAGAACTTCTATCATCATATATCATTTTACAGTCATGTGAGGGTTAAATTAAATAATCCATGAAGTGCCCTGCTACAGAGTAGACATTAAATATACAATGGCTATTACTATTGCTGTAGTTGCTATTATTGGACATGATATTTAAGTCTTTCTGGCTCATCTATTCTCTTTCTACCATTAGGTTGAGACCTCCAAGAAACAGGAATTAAATGTCCTCAATAGACTCCTTCTTACCTTCTTGAGTTCATAAAAGGTCTCCTGCTTCCTGTATCTCATGGAGCAGCCCATATAGGGATCTTCCCTTCGAGAGCCTAAGAACAAATGTGGCCCCTAGTCTGACTACTGGCTGGAAGAACTCCTCCTGAATCCTGAGCTCCTGGTAAAATTTGTAGCACAAGGTAGGACTTGTTTGTCAGGAGGCCAGGAGATCTCCTCCACCTCTATGACTCCCATTGTTCCACCCTGGTGAGCACTGATCTTCATCCATACCTCTTCACCCCTACCTGCCTGCTTCCCCTTATACGACACTTCACCCCTGAGCACATATCATGCAGCTGGTCTTCAAGGGTTACCTCTCCTTCATGTTAGCTTTCATTTCTTCCAGGATTCCTTGGGGTCAGCCATCTGAGCAGACCCCTTGGAACATACCCAGTACTTCATGGATGGGTCACCTGTACATTACCAGAGTAGAAGAAGGTATCATTTCTACCCTGCTCATGCAGTCCTAACCATACCCCATGACATCAAAATCTGTTGTCATCCATCCATGGAAGACCCACTTCCCCAAATTCTATCATCCCAATTCCTTTGTCCAATGCTCTTAAAGCACATGAATGGCTTGGCCTCGGGCCTTGCTCCTCTCCTAGTCAATCAGCCAATTATCTTTTTCAGGAAGTTTCCTGCCTTCTTCCCCAAGCCAAGGGCCCCTCGACTGAATTTACCCCTATTATTACCCATTACATTGGAATGACTTGTGTCTCTGTCTGCCTCCCCCAGTAAATCAAGTTCCAGGAGGGCTGGGGCCATGTGTTATTCATCTCTGTATCCCCAGCATTTAGCACTGTGTTTACTACATAGTAAGCATGCAATAAATATTGAAGAAAGAAAGAAGGAGAAGGAAGGGAAAGATAGGAAGCAAGAAAGAAGAAGAAAGGAAGAAAGGAAGGAAGAAAAAAATGAGAATAGGTTGGATTTAAATCTGTAGAATTCCCAGTAGCCCTGAGCAATGAAGCTAAAACCCATCCTCCTCTACATTTAATCTTCCAATGTTTCCCTCCCTGTTATTAATATAAAAATAGAATGGGTTTATATAGACTCATTAAAATAGTTGGCTAAATAATCATTATGTTTCCTGGATCCCTTGGCCATCAGCAAGCCCTATAAAGTACTCTCTACTGACAGCAGGGCATAAAACCATCATCAAACACAAACATTGAACTTTTTCCTGGTCACAGACACACAGTCCATTCGAAGGTCAAGGTCAGTCACTTCTTGTGTACATGAATCCTCCACAGCCGACAAACATTTCCACACACATCCAAGGAGAGGGGGAGAAGAACCAAGAAGCTCTTAGGAATTCCCTGTTGGTAATAATAACCTTATAGGTATCTCCACAAATGGAGAGGAGAAGGGCCCAGAGAGGTAAACAAAAAAACAACACAGTCAGATCATTATGAAAGTGTCCACAAGTGTACACATACAGACACACTCAACAGTTTAACTTTCCTAACACTGTTTTGCTCAGATTAATAATTAAATGGCCTTGTGTACTTTGAAAAGAAGCCAACTGCTCAGCAAAGAGAGGTGACAGAGAAGCATATCAATGAGATCAGCCTGGAATGAAGATTAGTCAGCCCACCATGCAGATAATCTTGAGTTTCTTGAATTCATTTTCTATATTTTCTCTGCCTGTGTCTAACTTGGAATTTTAGAGGTGGATTAGATATGAGGTCTGGAAAAGGTTCACTCAACAAACTTTGGTTTATTCCAGTCATTTTGGTCATTGTTCTCTCTACCAACGAGAAGTAATAGTTTGACTGTGAAACCTGAGCTAAACTCTGTTGGTTCTATTTGGAGGACAATTCCTCTTGGCTTTGGGAACTAATCCATCTGGGTCCCCCCTTTCATTAGAGCATGCCTCCTTATTAACAAAATGAAATCTCTCTGAATAAAGAGTGTGTATTCCCCATGATTCACTTTGTGGTCAGGGATTTCATTACTGAAGGTGGAAATCATGTGGGAGGGGACTACTGGGAAAAATGAGTGTGGTTGTAGGAAAAGATAAATTACTATCGATTACTTTTTTAAACACTGTCAAGTGCTAATCTAGTCCCTGGAAATAGAGGGAGAGATTAAACTAGAGTTAGCAGGAAGTCTGATGTGAGCCCACCTAATGCTCAGGCAAGGAAGGCAGGAAATGCGGAAACGATGCATGAGAGGGACGCACCCACATGCCACAGCAGAGGATTGTCCTCCCCAAATCAAGGGAGAATGAGTGCTTCCCAGAGATCAGACTGTCCTCCCCTCCTTGGGCACCTACCAGGCAAGGATGCAGATTCTTGCCTGGGCCAGCCTTCTTCCCACCTTCTTTTTTCCTCCTTCCCTCTCTGCCTCCTTTCCCTCTATCCATTTTTATTGGCCGTCTTTTGTGTCAGGTACAGGGCAGGTGATGGGAATATGAAGAAAATCATACAAGTCCCTAACCTCAAGTTATTGTTTGACAAACCAACAATGCAGTCGTACTACAGGGCCTGTGTCAGCACGCAAAGTGCCAGGACCAGCGGGGCTCAGGGGAAGCTGTGGATGTTTCTACCTGGTGGCCAAGCCTTCGTATAGCTGATTTCAGTAATGATGCGGTTCTTACATTTCTGCACACCTACTGCTCTAGATTAAAAGAATACAAAGAGACATCTTGACCAAACTCAACATAAGAATTTCAATTGGATCTTGTTTGAAAAATTACCTATTAAAGGACATAACATTTTGGAAAATGTTATATGGCCTGGAATGAGGTGATTAAGGTGATTATCATTAATTTTCTTAAGTATAAGAAAGATGATTGTGAATATCCTCATTCATTAATGTCCTTATTTTTTTTTAAGAGATATGTGTTGAAGTATTTAGGGGTCCTGTGTACATCTTACTATGAAATGGTTAAAAATATATATGGACAGCAAAATGCAAAAATTATGGAATAAGTGATTGTAGAATTAAAGAGAAGGGTTTGTGTGTCAATTGTACTATTCTTTCAACTTTTCTACACATTCGAAGCTTTTCGATGTAAAAAAAACTGAGATTCTCACCTCTTGTTCACTGTTATACTAAGGATTTCAGTAGAATAAAGCCATTTGTGTGTTGATTAGCCAATAGATAATCATAGCTGATATTTATCATGTGCCAGGAAATTCCGAGCTAACATGGGTTTTCTCCTTGAGTCTTTACAGCAACACTGCTTTCCGGGCTTTTCTTTTCAGAGAGGGGAACCGAGGCGTGGCAAGGTGAAGTACTTATCCCATATCACACAGCTGGTAACTGTCAGCGCCAGTTTCCAGCCTGGCTGTGATCTGGTTCCAGACTGCCCACTCTTAACCACCACTCTCTACTCATGGCCTCCCAGGAAACACTTTGAAATGCAATGTCTAGTTGAAGTTATGGTGACAGAAGTCATTGCCGTGAAGGGCAATCTGTCAACCTGTGAGTACAAACAACCATTGTAAGAGCCTTTCCTGTGTTGATAGAGAGAAGGGTCTCCAGGGCAGGAGGCTTCCAGGGAAGGAGAGGCCATTGGTGGAGCAAAGGGCAGAGAAAGGAAATGGGGAACGGAAGCATGGCCTAACCCTAAGCACCCACAACTGTTTGGGGGCAAATTAAAGCTGTTAGGCAGGTATTTCTGTCTGGAGCAGCAGACAAAGTATTTTCTGTTTAGTAGAAAAGGTGCTATGATTAATGCTGCCCCATATCACTACAGAAGCCTGGAAAAAAATCAGAGCTGAGATGGAAAATGGTGCTTTCTTCCCTAAAGGTTTCTTAATCAAGGTCTCCTTATGTCTGAAGTTCCTATTACTGACCCACCATTGAGGACATGCAAGTGGTTTAACAGAGTGAGACTAGGGCTGTGTTTGAGTCACTGTAACCCCTTACTACCCCTTATGACCAGATCCAGAGAGTGGAGAGCAGGATGTT
Source organism: Crocuta crocuta (assembly GCF_008692635.1). Taxonomy (NCBI): domain Eukaryota; kingdom Metazoa; phylum Chordata; class Mammalia; order Carnivora; family Hyaenidae; genus Crocuta; species Crocuta crocuta. The sequence goes on along the minus strand of NW_027529934.1, from coordinate 2,742,987 downwards.
CCCAGTCAATCAGCTTCTGTAGGAGTTTCAACCATGACCTCGACCTTACTTGCCCTCTCCTCCAGTCTCCTGACTAGCCCATTGCATGGCCAGCCTGGCAGTCTCACCATGTAGTAAGCCAGGGTCAAGTTCTATTTTGCTCTTGGTGTATGAAATGTTAAGAGTTAGAGAAATCATGTAAAAAGTCAAAAGGATGTAAACTTTGCAAACACCAGTCTCCCAGGGATTTGGCATTAGAACAAAAGTCACTTCCTTCAGTGCCCTTTCCTTACAGCCCAGCTTTTCCTGTGAGGACAGATCTACCTCTGAAAACATCTGTCTAATTCTGAGTAACTCAGGACTAACCATTTATGCAGTGAGGCCAAAGGTCTCCTTGTACAGAATTTGGGGACTGCCCCTGAGAAATCTTTTTTTTTTTTAAACAAACACAATTGTGGCAACTGATTTCAGTACATATTTCCAGAAACTTCACAGCATTGTGACAATCACAGACCTTCCATCAGTCCCAGAACAAGGGACTCTGAAGCAGCCCTCAGAAGACAAAAAGTTGAAGTCAAGTCTGATGAATCCTGTGAAGCAGAATCCATTTCAACTGAGAGAAAAAGGAAGTCATTACCCAAACCTCAAAGCTACAGAAATGACAGCTATTTTAACAATTCCAAAATGAAAGGTGCTCCTTGGGGAAGAAATGGAACAATGGAAAAATATTTGTTAAAATAAATGGCTTTGGGGGCACGTGGGTGGCTCAATTGGTTAGGCATCCAACTCTTGGTTTTGGTTCAAGACATGATCTCACAGTTTTGTGAGTTCAAGCCACGTGTCAGGCTCTGTGCTGACAGTGTGGAGCCTGCCTAGGATTCTCTGTCTCTGTCTCTCTCTCTGCCCTTCCCCAACTCATGCTATCTCTGTATCTCTCAGGATAAATAAACTTAAAAAAAATTTTTTTTAAATAAATGGCTTTCACAGGGCATTTCCCCTAATAGTTTCCCTTAACCCAAATAATTCTCTTGCCTTGAATCCATCTTGCACACCACCCAGCTGTGGGCATCCCATGAGCTGCTGCCATTTCCTTGCTTGTAAGCCTCAGTGCCTCCCACCCAACCCACTAGCCCCCAGAACTGGTCCCCTTCCTCCTGGCTCTCTAAGCTCCAAGACTCCATTCTCTCAGTGATCTTTCTAAAGGTAAGCATGAACCCACCCTTCTCCTACTTAAAACTATGGCTGGCTCCAGATCCCCTACATGATAAAATCACACACTATTTGGCACTGAAGGCCTTCAGGATCTTTCTCTTGCCTCCTTTTCCCAGACTCAACTGCTATCATAGCCCACACGCATCCTTTGTTCCAGTTATACAGACTTCTCTAAATTCTCACCCTGTCTTTAATAGGTGGCCTCTGTCCATGCCTTCTCATTCACTGTTCCCCCTGTCTAGAATGCCATTTTTCTGAGTCCACAGAGTACAGGGAAGCTTCAGGACTCAGGCAAATGTTACAACCTCAATGGAGCCCATCCAGAACTACTTTTCTCTATCTCCCTCTTTCTCTCTCTCCACACACCAGATGCCACACACACACACACACACAGACACACACACAGTGACCCCAGCTTACTTCCCTAGCCACCCAAATATCACACCTTTTTCCAGGGCTCTGCTTTCTCCTCTGTTCCCACAACTGCTGCCCACCCACATAGATGGTGAGTCCTTCCTTGAGAGCCCACACAGTGCTCATCTTTGTGTTCTGGTTCTTAGCACAGTGCCTGACACCCAGTAGGTGCTTCATTGTGTGGAAGGAATCTAGATCCTCCCCAATCAGCAAGGCCAGGCTCAAATTCTAACTTTCCTAAGTCTTCCCAGACACCTGACGAGAAACATTCCTGCCACCTCGGAACTCTATATCCTATATTGTCTGTGAATTGTTACTTCTCTCTTCCTAAAATTTTTTTTGTATTTTCTAGGATTGAAAAAATTTATCCTTCTAAACTATAATATGCTTTCAGGAAGTCACAATTTTTACTCCCTCCCTTCCCTGACTGGCCTTTGGTTTTGTTTAGGAAATATTTTTGATGAATTAATTTGTCACCAGGTCCTTTATGACATCAACATCAATTGTGTTAAAGTTTAAAATTGTTTGAAAACATCAATTGTTATAAAGTCTTAGTTTATAGAGAAAATGTAGCCAAAAGACTGGCTTTATTTATCACCTCTTAAGAGGCCCAGCATTTCTGTAAGATGAATGCTCTACATTCAGAAGTTGCAGGGAAGCCATGGGCTAATTAGGATAAAAAGTCCCAGCCCTGCACCATGGCCACCTTCTCCATTGTCTGTTCTTCTGCTTGGCTTCTTCCCAGGCTGGACTGCTTCCCTTTCCAGGGCCAAGGGATTCAGGTTTACAGACTGAAGTCCTCTCTGATTTTCTGGGGACAATCCCTTCAGTGCCTGGTTCTCTGCTCTTCTAATAACACTTCATCAACAGGACTGGTAGCTCTGCGGCCCTAAGGGCAAAATTTATATACATTGCTTCTTTCAAAGTGACCTTGGAGAAACTTCTTTTTTAGTTTCACCATTTCAGAAATTCTGAAATGCAGATCTGGGGAAGGAGAAGGAAATGTATAAAAACTCTCACTTAGCTTCTAAACGGGTCTCTTCTTTGTATCACCAGCTACCTGAAGAGTCTAGTCGCCTGGAGGCCTGTAGCTAGGACAGTGGTGTGCTAGATAGGGTTCCTGGGCTGCAGTCTGGAACAGCATCAAAGTACCTCAGGGTTGGAAGAGGCCAATAGGAAAGCAGCTGGTGTCTCTACCGCCATTCCCCCTCCACCTCTATGACCCTCTCTTATCCTCTGTGGCCACCCTGACACAAAGTGCCCCTCAGTGTCCTTGGTAGCCGAGTGTTTGTTAGTTGATGGAAAGGAGTCTGGTTTCAGTGTCAGACTGACATTGGTAAAGGCTCCCTCTGACAGCCTCTTTTGCCCATATTCTTCATATCCTGGAATTGAGCATTGGTGAGATGGGAATCCAAATCCATACACCTGTTCAGAGTCAAGGAGTAGCCAGGAGTTGAGAACAAGAGTGCAAGGTATAAGATTATTTGCGAGACAGATGGACACACATGGGTCCAGGCCAGCCTGGGAAGGCCAATGTGACATAATTATGCTTACTCAAAGTGGGGCTCAACCTAGTCCAAGAACCTGGGAGCATCTCGTAGGCAATCATCCAGGAGGCTAACAGCATCTCGGGGCTTAACAGGTATGGGACCTCAAGCTGGGGAACTAGGTCCTGGGGCAGGAGATAAACTATTGGATTTTACAAAAGAAATGCTGAATTATCAGGCAGAGGCTTGGTTAAAACAGAATATCCCAACAAATTGATAACAAGGAATCAGGATACTAAAGTCAAAATCTTGCTCACCAGCTGTTGAACTGCCTTGGTGGTGGGCTACAGGTGGAGAATCTAGAGCCAGGCCTGGTGCCAGACCTGGGCAGGACTTGACTTTGCATGTGGAGCCCTCCCTATTCTAAATTATTATTTTTTTAATTTTTAAAAATGTTTTATTTACTTCTGAGAGAGAGAGAGAGAGACAGCGTGAGCAGGGGAGGGTCAGAGAGAGAGGGAGATACAGAATCTGAAACAGGCTGCAGGCTCTGAGCTAGCTGTCAGCACAGAGTCCGACGCGGAGCTCGAACCTACGAACCATGAGATCATGACCTGTGCTGAAGTCGGGCGCTTAACCTACTGAGCCACCCAGGCACCCCTATTCTAAATTATTTTTAATGTTTATTTTTGAGAGACAGAAAGAGACAGAGGATGAGAGGGATAGAGGCAGAAAGAGAGGGAGACAGAATCTGAAGCAGGCTCCAGGTTCTGAGCTGTGAGCACAGAGCCTAATGCGGGGCTTGAACTCACAAACTGTGGGATCATGACCTGAGCTGAAGTTGGATGCCTAACCGACTGAGCCCCCCAGGCACCCTGGAGCCCTCCTTATTCTAGATGACCAGCACCAGAAGGACAAAGACCACATGTGGCTTGCTCTCCACTCAGTAAGTGCCTGGCACAGAGTAGGTGCTGAATAAATACTTATTGAGGATGACCATTATGTAAATTATTGGGGAGAAAATGAGAAAGCCAGGCACAGCCTTCTACAAGTAGGTCAGAGTTCTTCTTTGTCCTGCAGGCAGCATTGTTACCAGAGCCCTATCTGGACCATTCCCACTCTAGTCCCTGTATTTATTTTAACAAACACATATAATGCTTGCCACAGTCCAGCAAATATCAACGAACTTAATTCTCAAACCAACTTTATGAGTGCTCGCTTCGGCAGCACATTTACTTAAACCACTCTATGAGGTAGGTACTTTTATTAGCCCCATTTTGTAGATAAGGAAACTGAAGCACAGAGAGGTCAAGTAACTTGACCAAGGGTTCACAGTAACCAATAAATGATAGAGTCTGGATATGTAGCCAGACACTCTGGCTCTAGAACCCATGCTCACATAGTCTAGCATCTAAGGGATCCAGACCCATCACTATCCATGATTTGAGAGCTGTGTAGTGCTGATCTCTGTGACCTTCCAGAGGCCATTCACCACTCATAAGCATCTTGCTAAGCCTGAGATGCTGGCAGTGGCTACCAGATGTGGAAATGTTTCCCATTGCCTTTGCATGTCTTGGAAATGCAAATGACACACAACTTGGTAAAGTGTTGCCTTGTGGAATCCCTCCCTGGCCCTGGACTATGTCAAGGCCAGCTTCATAGGGGTATGTGGCTATGTAGTCACACAGGTCCCTGTGCTCAGAAGGGCCTCCTGTGCTTGGTTCTTTTGCTCCTCTGTCACCATCATAGAATTCCTAATGCTTTTTCTTTTTTTTTTCAACAGAGGGAGCACACAGGAGGGGCAGAGAGAATGAATCCCAAGCAGCCTCTGCACTATCAGCGTAGAGCCCAATGCGGGGCTTGAACTCACAAACTATGAGATTGTGACCTGAGCCAAAACCAAGAGTTGGAAGCGTAACCACCTAGGAGCCCCATTCCTTATAGTTTTGAACAAGAGATCTGGGATCTTTACTTGGCACTGAGCCCTGCAAAGGATGTAACTGGTCCTGCCTGCGTGTCTACGTTGACCATCAGATTCAACCAGATTTCCTTTCACTCACCCTCCCTTTCTTGCCCTCAGGAATCAGACTCATATCTCCGTAAATTCCTCTCATTCATAAGTGTTAAGAGAGTACACAGGCCAGCTCCAGTTTTTTGAGTCTCTTATTTTAATTTGCTTCCCTCAAAGCCAGTTAGAATTTTTTTCCATAAGATTAAGGATGCTGATACTCACTCCATCCCTCCCACCCTTTTCTCATATGGAGATCTTAATCTTTCAGCTACCTGCTCATCCAGGAGAAAGAAAAAGGCAGGGAGGCTGAGGTGGGTGATCAGAAACGAGATGCCCCAGTTCACAGAGAACATCCACAGTGTTACAAGATAAACTGAGGCATATTAAAAGTTTTAGGAGTTTATCTAAGCAAAGATCAATTCAGATTAAGTAGCACCAAACCAGAACTGGTTAGGAGTGCTCCACCAAGGGGAGCCAGAAGAAAGATTTAGGTATAGAAAGCACAAAAACAAAGAAAGAAAATTATTTGCATGACTAGCTTCAAGCCTAGGTGGCTGTTTGTAATTGGTTGTCCTTAGCATTTTGATTTCATAACCTTGAGGCATTTACAGGCTTAGCTTTGGGTTTGCTTTCGTAGGCTGCCAGGGCATTAGAGCCACATCAGTCTAATGACCTCCTTGTTTAATTAATTTAATAGTAGTCTAGATTAAAAGAGATTTAAGAGACATGTTGAGCAAATTAATGTGTGGATTCTGTTTAGATCCTGATTCAAATAAACCAACGGTAAAAAGATAACATCTTAGATGATCAAGAAACATTGAATATGGGCTGGGTGTTAAATGGTATTGAGGCATTATACCTTATTTTGCCGTGCATGTGAAAGTCATTGTGGTTATGTAAAAAAAAAATTCCCTTATTTCTTTTAGAGATGCATACTGAATTATTTAGGAGTGTTATGACAACGTATCTGGGATTACTTTAAGATGCTCTAGGGGGAAAAAGGGTTGGAGAGGGAGGGAGATGAAAGAAATATGGCAAACTAGGGATGCATTTTGAAGTTGGGGATGGGGTTTCTTGTACCCTTTTTCTTTGTTTATGTTCAGAAGTTGTCATAATAAATAGTTACACATGAAAGAGAGGAAGAATAAGAGAGAGAGCATCTATACCACAGTGTTTCCAGAAGAGCAGAAGCAGATGTTTACCGTTGTTCCCTTTTGCTGTCTCAGAGGAGTCTGATCCCTGAATGAGCTGGTTTTTATGTGTGTGGACAACTCTCAACTTTGCAATGTCCTTTGAAACACAATCTAGAGCCGTTTCAGTGACAGTGGGAATGGCTCCGCCCAATCATCCTCATTCATTCTCCTTATGAGTAATATCTTACTACAATACCAGTATAACTGGAGCTACAGAGGCTCAAACTCATGCCCTTGACTTATTAACTTCCTTCCCTAATTTCATCACACCTAAATCCTGCTCCTTTCCTGGACCTAGTTCCCATGTGAAGCTTTTATAACCACCAGCTTGTCCTGATATCTTCTTCCTCATCTCCCACAGCAATTACAGTCTACCAGCTGGCATTTAAATCTTTATTTGGCCCTGAGTTGTTCTTGGATGACTTTGTGCAACCCATTCTTATCTCCCCACCCGACTGCAGTTTCCCATGCCTTCCATCCTGACAGAGTTCGGGGTGCTCTGAACAGGTCTATTCCACACTGAGCAAACTGCAGGCTATTTGTTTGTATATTCGCTCATTTATTCTTCCGATACCGAGCACCTACTATATGCTAGGCATGGTGGTAGATGTTGGGGATTCAACAATGAACAAGCTAGATCTGGTCTCTGCACAGGAGCTCTTTCTGTTGAGAGGGAGAGATGACATTAAGTAAGTCCACAACACAGTAATTTGTAACAATAGTGGTGACCACCGCAAAAGCAGCACCCACAGTACTGTGAAGGTGCAGAACAGGAGACCTGGACTGGTCTGAAGAGTCAGGGGAGGCTCCCTATAAGGAAGTGACTTTAGGAAAGGACTTGAAGGAAATGTAGCAATTAGCCTGATGAGGTGAGGAGGAGCATTCCAGGCACAGAAAACAGCACAGGAAAGCCCCTGGGGGAAGGAGGTTGGCATTCCAGAAGTCCAATTTTACTGATATGCAGAGACCAAGATTGAACGTAAGCATGCTTGTTTAATTGAGACGAATTTCTTTAAGGAAAAAAATTTTAAATGTTATTTATTTTTGAGAGAGAGAGAGAGAGAGAGAGAGAGAGGGAGGGAGGGGCAGAGAGAAAGGGAATCCAAAGCAGGCTCCAGGCTCTGAGCTGTCAGCATACAGCCTGATGCTGGGCTCGAACTCATGAACCATGAGATGATGACCTGAGCTAAAGTCAGATGCTTAACTGACTGAGCCACCCAGGTGCCTTGAGATGAATTTGTAAGCACATTGTAAGCTGGGTTCTTATTATCATCTGAGGTAGATTGTTGCAGCAATGTTCCTGTCCCCCTGCATACATGTCCCTGCGGTGTGATCCTATCCCTCTTCTCACTGGCAGCAGAGTCTGTTTCTCTGAGTCTACTTCTCCATCTGTTGAATCCAGGCTTGTCTACATGACCTTATTTGGTGAAGGGGACAATAGTAAATGTGACACAGCAGAGGCTCTTGCTGGTGGAAACTCTTTACCACCATATGAACAGCCTGGCCCTTCCTCATTGAGGATGAGAGGCACTACATGGAAAGAGGCTCCAGCCACACCCTTGGTCCAGCATTCCACTTGAGGCCCCAGATGTATGAGTGTGGCCGTCCCAGACCATCTAGCCCCAACCAAACCATCCCAGACCGGAATAACAATCCAACCAACCCACACAAATCATGAACTAGGATAAATGTTTGTTATTTTAAGTCACTAAGTTTTTGGGGTAATTGTTATGAAAAGCTAACTGATACATTATCTTTACATCTTATATACTCCTACCAACCATCTCCTACATTCCAAGCATTTGGTAGGCACTAGGGGTACAATAGTAGGTAAAAACTCAAAGGTTATAATCTACTTGGGTAGATGTCTTACCTGTGAAAAAGTTAGTAACACTGCAGTTCAAAGTGATAAATGATAAGTGAGTTCTACTAATAGTGCTAATGCATAAGAGGAAAGAAGTGATCCCCAAGGCAGAGAAAATGTCTGTAGGAGCCTGAACTTCAACTTGGTCTTAAAGGGCACTTATTTAATCTTAGATGACTGGAAAGGAACAGGGGTGGGATCTCCAGGCCAGGGGAAGATAGCAAACAGCATGTTCAGGAAACTGGTGAGCAGTCTGGTTTGGCCAGAGCATAAAGGAAATCAATGAGAGATAAAGTTGGAATGGGGGAGGCCAAGCTACTGAAAGCTGGAAACCTGGGGTTAGAGTTGATAGATTTACAAATAAAAATACAGTGAGTTTAGCAATATTTGGGACATACTTATGCTAAAAAATTATGTATTGTTTATTTGAAGTTCCAATTTAACTGGAAGTTCTGGTTTTTATCTGGCAACTCTAGCTAGGGTGGCAAACTCAAACTCCTACAGAAGGCTAGGAGATAAAATAAATGAGTAATATGAGCAGGGTGTAAGGCAATAGAGTGGGCTGAGGACCATGGCAAAACAAGAGAACACTTATTTCACTCAGGGGATCAGCTCAACTTTGCTCATGCCAATTGTTGCCATGTGAAAATGCAGGTCCGATGTTTCTTTCTTTCTTTCTTTCTTTTTTTTTTTTTTACAAATAGTTTATTGTCAAATTACAGGTCTGATGTTTCTAATGCTTCCAATTTTTCAAGAGAAGTTAAAATTCTGGATATTTATATGAAATCTATTATTTAGTATAAATGAGTATTTCACTATTTTAAAACACCTGACTGGGCCAAGCAAAAGTCTGCCAGCTATATCTAGTCTGAGAACCTCTGGTTTTCCACCTTTATGTCCTAAATACCTAATTTTTTTTTACTGTAGTAATATATGCCTGTAAAAAATTCAAGCATCAGAGAATTAAGGTGAATGTAAAGGTTTTCCTCCCCATTCTTTCCTCAAATCCTATTTCCTTCCCTAGAGGTAGCCCCTATCTGTAGTTTGGGCACACACGCTAATAACTTTATAATCTGAGGCTGGGATAAAGACAGAATCACAAATTCTAGATACATATTCTAGTAAACCTTTTGCATATGTGTACAAGGAGGTATGTGTGTAAGGAAATACGCACAAGGATGTTTATTGCTGTGAAAAATAAAAAGTATCCTAATTCCCATGTTAGAGAACTACATAAACTGTGATATATTCATTACAAAATACTAAATAGCAGTTGAACTGGATGAAATAAATGTTTATGTATCAAATGGATAGATTCTCAAATACATCAAGTGAGTATAGAAAATACCTGAAACAAAATTACTTTCTCTTTCTTTCTTTCTTTCTTTCTTTCTTTCTTTCTTTCTTTCTTTCTTTCTTTCTTTCATCATCTATCTAATCCAAGTACAAAAACATGGACCAGACATGGAAACCTCTGTAACTCACTGTAATAATTTCCTATTGTTGCTCTAACTAATCGGCACAAACTTAATAACTTTCAAGAACAGCACTCTATTGTCTTATAGTTCCCAAGGTCAGAAGTCTACAATGGGTCAGCAGGGCTGTGTTCCTTCTGGAGGCTGTGGGAGAGATTCCTAGCCTGTTTCGGCTTCTAATGGCTGCCCATATTCCTTGGCTCTTGGCCACATCCCACCAACCTCTGTTTCCATCATCACGTCTCCTCTCTGATCCTCCCTCTAATAAAGACACTGGTGATTACAATGGGCGCAGGTGGATAATCCAGAACAATCTCTCTATCTCAAAATCCTTAATTTAATTACATCTGCAAATTCCCATTTGCCATGTAAGGTAACATATCCACAGTGTGGCACATAGATGCCTTTGGAGGGCCATTATTCAGTCATGATAGTGTTTATCTGACGAGAGAAAGAAGAAAGTAGGATTGGGAAGACAAAGAGAACTTCAACTTTGTCTGCCAGGTTTTATGTGTTTAAAAAACCTTTATGTTAAATTATAATTTTCTCATCATGGATGGGAAGTGTTAGTTATATTATTCCATATATATATTCCATATTACACACACACACACACACACATATCTACATATCTATATATATACCTCTATCAATTTTTGTTCAAAGGTACCAGAAAAAAAGAAATGAGGTTAGGAAGGGAATATACTTTCCCCTACTTTGTATCTATGGAAGATGTGCTGTGCTACTGTGTGATCTATTAGAGAAGAATCAGGCTTTCTAAGGAAAGAAGGAAGGAAGGAAGGAAGGAAGGAAGGAAGGAAGGAAGGAAAGGAGAAAGAAGGGAAGGGAGAGAGGAAGGAAGGAAGGGAGGGAGGGAGGATTTTTAGATCAGAAAGGACCATAGAGAACAATTAGGCCAGTGGTTGTCTAATAGTCCCAGGAAGGTCTCACCTGGGGCAGTACTTCAAGGGGATGCTGGGCCCAAGAGAGGGGCCTTGAAAGACCCCCTTCTTCTCCTGCTCCACCCTTATCCCTTCCACCCTCCATTCAACCAAAGCACATCTGTTTTTATCTGCTTTTTTATGATGGCGTCTTACATAAGAGGTCATCCTCCAAAATGATATTCCGTTATGTAAATATGTACTCACACACACATGCATGCATACATACACATGTACACACATGCACACATACACAGTTTGAAAACCACTAACCCATTTTACCTTTCCTCACTGTGTGACTGAGGAGTCTGAATCTGGGAAAGATGAAGTGACTTGAGACTACATAAAAGGTGTTACTATTATCAGTAAATCTCTTTTATTTGTGAGTCAGAGACCAGGCCATTATAAACCCACAGAGGAAAGCCTTAAGATTTTCCAGTAACTGGAATTGTTTTATCTGAAAACATTTCCTGGAATCATAGATTCCTAGGACAGGGGTGTGGAGACAAGGAAGGAGGAGGTGTTTATTGAGGAGGAAAGATCCTTTGTTCATCCTCCCTGCTTCCGGAGGAGTAAAGAAACTGCTGAAAAGAGGGCTATTAGGAAGGGAAGCAGTGGTAATAAGTTTAAGGAAACTTAAAAAATAGCTTAAAAAAATCTGGTTTTCCCAGAGCTCAAGTGAACACAGAAAGATATTTTTCCCTCTGCCTCCTTTACTTCTCTCTTGCTTTTGTGAAAGTATGTTTTCCTTACTGTCTTTCCAAGCCTGCTTTTTGTCTGTCTCTCTTGTGTTTTACTTTCTTATATATTTGTTTATGAAGTGAAAGGGATGTGGCTGGAAGTCACCCCTCCCAGGCATGGGGTCTGTGTGTGTGTGGTGGGGCCTCCATCTCAGAGGAGACTTTCTTTGCCAGTTGCGGAAGGAAGGCTGTACAGAAGTTGAGAAGGTCCACCATCACTAAGGAGAGCAGAAGCAGCACCCAGCCAGCCCGAGGATAGCCACGTGGCCATATGCTGTGCAGCGTGGAGCAAGGTGACAAGAGCTAGCATCCACTATGGGAGGTGGTCACTCTCAAGCTTTTGAAACTATTTTCGTTGGCACCTGTCAAATAACTTGATTTCCAAGTGAATAACTGTATGAAGGGGTTGACCTCAAGCCAGTTTGGATAGATTGGTTTGGGTTGTAGTTGAGAGAACTAGTAACTAACATTTTTTGGTCATATAACTGCTGGATGGTTGCCATTGTCCTGGGCATTTGCAGACTGTAGTGGGACAGGCTGGTGGCCTCCTCAACTTCCATTTCTCTCTTTCTTCTTTGCTAACAGAAACCCAGTTTTGTTCATCAATTCTTTCCTTTTGAGGGTCAGAGAAAAGTGACCCGTCTCCACTTCCAAAGGTAGGTACTAATTGGTCTAAGCCAATTAATATTTCCATTATCCTTGATAATGGCTGGCTTAGGAAAGGTCATGTATATAATTCCGTCAGAAATCATGCTAACTGATGTTGATAGGTTAGTTCACTTAGTCTTCTTCAGCACTGCCCATGAGGTATCTTATTTCCTTTTCTATAGGTTAAGAAATGCATTTAAGTTAATACAGCTGGTGATCAGTTTAGTCCAAATTCAATCTCTTTCTGACTTCATGAAGAAGACGGAACTAGGCAGGACCCTGAAGGCAAGGTCAGAATTTTGTTCACTGGTGTCTAGTACAGTGTCTTGCACATGGTAGCCATTTGGAATAAATTAACCCAGATCCCAGGTTTATTACCCTATGCCACTACTTTAGAAATAACAGGTAACTTCTATTTCCTGCAATGTGGTAGGCCAGCTATTCTTAAAAATCCCATCACTACCCAATACCTGAAATATCTAAAAATACTAAAAACATTTTTTAAACGATTAAAATGTACTGCTGAGCTGACATTCCCGTGTGTGCATGCATGGGTGTGCACACACACACGCACACATACACACACACAGAAGAGGAAACACTAAAAGGCAAAAAAAATCAAAGCAATAGCAAGTTTAGAGAGGTAAGCGAGTACTAAAGTCAGACGCACCCTGAGAGAAATCTTTCAATTTCTAGAAACCACAGAGCCCACACAAGCTGAAGGATCAGATCAGAGACTGCAGCTCAAAGCTGGGCTTCTGAAGGGCAGAACCGCAGTGTGAGTGGGGTACCCTCCAAAGGGACATAACAAAGAATCACTTGTCTTGGCTTTTGCTCTCAGTTTGAGAGAAAAAATGTTTCCTTGAGCTATGAATCATCACAAACCAGCCCTCAACTCAAGTTTGGGGTCCAATTCATTCTACTTGCATATTCTGAAGCCCTCCAACTGAGAATTACATTTAAATGGATCCTGGGTAGCCGGTGATTCTGAGTGCTTAGAAGAAGCAAATATAAATCCTCTCTGGAGGAAGATACCACTCTAGGTCAGGCTTCAAAGAATTCCATCAGGTAAAGATCCAATAAATATAAGCCCACAGTTTTAATTTTTTATTTATTAATTATTTTTTTAATGTTTTAAAATTTTATTTCTAAGAGAGAGAGAGAGAGCGTGAACAGGGGAGGGTCAGAGAGAGAGGGAGATACAGAATCTGAAACAAGCTCCAGGCTCTGAGCTAGCTGTCAGCACAGAGCCCAACGCGGGGCTCGAACCCACCAACCGAGAGATCATGACCTGAGCTGATGTCAGAGGCTTAACCGACTGAGCCACCCAGGCACCCCAAGCTCACGGTTTTTAAAAACAAATCATGAAACACACAAGGAAACAAAATGCCATGAGTGAGAGTCAACAGAAACAACAAACAGAAAAATCGGGTCACAAAGACTTAAGGTACTGGAATTATCCAAACAGAATATAAATTAAATACATTTAGTGTGAGTGGAATGAGGAAAAGAAAGAAGTCTTGGGGGTAGAAAAAAGGTAAGAGAATGAAAAGGGTATTAAGCTTGTATTCTTTTTTAAAAAAACAGTTCACGTATACTAATTACTCAAATAATACAATGACATATACATGTTCTAAAGATCCTAGCAACGCAGCGTGTAAGGGAATCAGAAATAAGAAAAAAAATTATTTAGTGTCTTCAGTGGAAAGCTATGCACTGTTTAGGGCTTTTCCTTTAGGATGATCTGATTCTAGCTTTTCATTGTCTTTGCTTTATTTGACAGTTCTGTAAAGAGTAGAGAGCTGATAGCAAAGCAAAATAATGTTTGCCGTAGACACACAAGTGAATTCTGTCCAGTGGAGGGACAACGTCCCCCATCTCTGCCCTAGAAAAACCAGTTTTGTATCCATTTACAAATTCTTTTCAATAATCCTGATCTATAAATCTGCTGTCTTTTGGATTCCTTTGAACCACTTGTAACATCTGCCTAGTCCTCTCATTAATAATAAGTTTAAACAATCTTCAAAAAAAATTTTTTTTAATGTTTATTTATTTTTCAGAGAGAGAGACAGAAAGAGAGAGAAAGCAAGTGGGGCAGGGGCAGTGAGAGAGGGAGACACAGAACTTGAGGCAGGCTCCGAGCTGTCAGCACAGAGCCCGACCTAGGGCTCAAATAAATTCACAGACCACAAAATCATGACCTGAGCCGAAGTTGGATGCTTAAGTGACTGAGTCACCCAGGCGCCCCTTAAACAATCTTGAACATGTGTTTATTTTTATCTCATCATGATTTTCACCTTTTTAAAAAGTTGTCCTTATAACAAGAAGTGTAATGAAATAGAATAAACAATGGAAAGTCTCCTTCTTCCTGAACCCTTGGAAAAACTACTAATGACCTGGTCATCCTGGACAGCAAGCTGGAGAAGAGGTGGTAACCAGGGAAAAGTCACTCAACATGCCCAAAGAAATGAACCATTCAGGACTGCACCCAATCTGGGGGTGTCCTGGGTGTTTCCATTGCTAACGTGCCATGTAGCCTTTCATCCTGTGGAGTCTGAAGCTGTAAATAACACCCAAGTCATTCTCATTTCACTTCAGGACACCCCCAGGCTGAGTCTGTGAATGGCTTCTTTCTTTGTACTAGTGCTGGCCACCATCTTGGGAAATAAAATCTTCCTTGACTTAGGATGGGGTTACACCCCAATAAACCCATTGTAAGTTGAAAACTTCATAAGTTGAAAATGCATTTAATATACCCAACCTACTGGACATCATCACTTAGCCTAGCATACCTTAAACATGCCCAGAACATTTCCATTAGCCTGCAGTTGGGCAACATCATCTAACACAAAGCTTATTTTATAATAAAATGTTTAGTGTTTTATGTAATTGAAAACTACTGAAAGTGAATAACAGCATGGTTGTGTGGGTACAGAATGGTTGTAAGCATATGGGTTGTTTACTTGCATGATTGTGGCTGATGTTAGCATCACAAGAGAGTATTATACTGAATATCACTAGACTGGGGAAAAGATAAAAATTCAAAGTATGATTTCTACTGAATGTTTATCTGTTTCTCATTATCATAAAGTCGAAAAATCCTAAGTTTCAACATCTTTTTTTTTTTTTTTTGCAGATTATTTATTTGAGAGAGAGAGCACATATGTGAGAGAGTATGAGTGGGGAGGGGCAGAAAGAGAGGGAGAGAGAGAATCCCAAGCAGGCTCTGCACTGTCAGCACAGAGTCCAATGCAGGGCTCAAACTCATGATCTGTGAGATCATGACCTGAGCCGAAACCAAGAATCAAATGCTCAACCAACTGAGCCTCCTAGACACTCCCTAAATAGAACCATCTTAAGTCAAGGACCATCTGTGTTGAGAAATTGCCAAGTATATCGTGGCTGAAGCCACCTGTGCATCATAGACACTGATTTCAAGTATCGGTGTCCGTTCTAACAGTAGGTACTACAGGAGGAACAACTAATAGACAAACAAGAATTCTGCTTTTTTCCCTCCTCTCCCACCTCAAACCAGATGCTATAGATAAGCAGCTCCTCGGCTGATAGCCATCCCTGCTGATTTCTGGCATTCACCTCCTTCTTTTTAGCTCTGTGTTTCACCCCCTCATACAATTTTGCTCCCAGGAGCCTGGCAGAAACAGTGGGTGAGGGAAAAGGATTAACAAGGAGAAAAATTAAGAAATTACCACTTTTAGACTGTTTTAGATTGACATTTGTCTGAAAATAGACCATTCGGTCATGCAGCCAATAAAAAGTTGTATGTAAACACCAAGCACTCATGCAGATTTTATGAGCATGTAAATGTTCGTGTGACCCATGTGGATTTGGAGATGGTGTGACAACACCCTAAGTACAGCTTCATGGTGAAAAACTTGGGATTGAGCACAAACTCTACTAATTACTAGCTATCTGACCTCAGGCAAGCTACACAACCTTTTCTATGATTCAGTTTCCTCCTCTATAAAATGGAAATAACATAGTATTCACCTTATGGACCCGTTGTGAGGACTGAGTGAGTGAAACACTGTAGACTCTCCTTTACAGTGGCCTGGAGAGAAACAGTGACCCTAATAAGACCCTTTCTCTTCTCTGCTTTCATCTCTCCTTGTCAGTGACTTACCTTTCCTCTCCCACAGGAGCACCTGATTCAATGCAGACTTCCTCCTTCAAGGCATCTAGCCCAAAGGACTTGCCCTCCCCTCCTTGTATGGGTGGGGGTGGGGCGCTATGTTCTTGGCTTTGAGACAGATTCTTAAATTGTCTTCTGCAGTTGCAAGTGACTCAGCCGTTGCTTAGAGATTTAATTAACCAGCAATAGGAGGCTTGAAAGAGACAAACCTCTGGGGACTTTTGCTCTTCTTTGGTTGGCTGTGAGCAGAGGGAGAATGGAACAAAAAGGAAGCTTCCAGAACTTCACTGTCCAATATGGTAGCCATAGTAGCTATTGGGCACTTGAAATGTGATTGGCTAACATGTGCTGTAAGTATAAAATACATACCAAATTTTTGAAGATGTGTATGAAAAAAGAAGGTAAACTTCTCAATAATTGTTATATGTATTACAAATTAAAATGATAATAGTTTTGTACATCTGCTTTACTTATGTGAATGTGGCTACTAGACAATTTAAAATTATCTATGTGGCTGCTGAATGTGCTGTTCATGATTTAATAATGACTAATAGCATGCCAGCATTTTAAAAAAGTGACCTTAATGTAGATCTCCTTTTGCCATTATGAAGTAGGTATTATTATAACAAATTTTCAGATAAGGGCAGCAAGACCATAATCCATTCTGTGTTTGGACAATCAGTGGACTTGCTTGGCTGGAGCAGACCCAAGCTAGGGGATAATCAGATGGAAGAACATTGACCATTGACTTGGGAATCAAAATTGGCTTCTCATCCTTGTTGTAGCATTAAACAGCTGTGTGACTTGCAGCAAATTACTGCCCATCTCTGGACCTCATGTTTTACTTAAGAAATAAAGAGACTGGCTAAATTAGAATTTCAGAGTGGGAGGTTAGCAGCTTACGGGCCAGTTAGAGCCACAGATTCATTTGTGTGTTTTGGCCAACACAGGTGTTACAGAATGTATTTACATACTCTTAGGTAGGGGTCAGGGGCTCTGACGATTCGTCTTGGACTCACACTCTACCACTTCATACACTTTCATTATCTGCCTCAAAGCCCAGAAGGCATTTGAGTTTGCAACCTTTGGCTGCAAATTTTAAACTTCAGGTGGAAGGACTCCATGGAAGGGCTGCTGACTCTTCCTTCTGTCCATGCCAATGCCAACCATTCTTTAAGCTGGGTGGTCTCAAGTGAGTGGGCACCGATCTACTCCAGGTCAAATTTTGGTCTCTCCTAGTTGTTGTTTTTTTTTTTTTAAATGATGTTACCGTCTTGAATTTCTAACAAAAACAACGTATCTTCTTGTAGAATCATAAATATTAACCTAGAAGGAAACTTAAAAATAATCTATTTAAGGGCAAACCTTTCATTTTATAGAGGACGAAACCAAAAGAAATTGAAGGCATATTATTGTGTCAATGACTTTATCATCTGTCTTGGCAAATAAGATAAAAATAAGATGAAATATAATTATTTTTAATTCAAATATTATGCAAAAACTTTACATGAAATCCGAGTAGAATTTTCTTCTCCTCCTCCTCCTCCTCCTCTTTCTTCTCTTTCTCCTTCTTTTTAAAATAAAAATTCAATGAGATGGCTGGCTAGGAAAAGAAATAGTCTAGAATTGTTTCCCTTCCTTTGTGATTACGCTATATAAAACTTGCAACAACAAAAAAATAGGTAAATGTAACCCATGCAATGCAAGTAAATAGCTAAAGGATTTTAAAGCACTGAAAGAAGGCTTTTTGCAGGAATAATAGCAATTTGGATGTGAGTTACTCCTTTTGCATATTAAACACAAGTCTTTGTCTCTTTCACCTCAGTAGTGTGAGAAAGCAAAATCTGATTTGATGGGGGATTAGGAAAAGACCATAATAAAAGGGTGTGTTGTTTCCTGAGGGACAACCTTCCTAATGGCATTCTGCCCAGAAGTCCTTTCTTCTTGGCTGACCCACGTGACCAGGATACGTTGACTAACCAGACTGAGACCCAAAAGGATCAAGGAGAGACCACAAAGTTGATCAGTGCCTCCTGGGTCCAGACTTGAGCTGGTCCTGACTCTGAGGCCAGACTGGTCAGTGTTGTTGAATAAACACAGTCATGAAAACTCTACACGTAATCTCTGTTTAGAGAACCTCAAAGTCAGTGATGGAGGAGACCCTCCCCAAAGTTAGCTAGTCACAGGCACCACAGGAGTATCTCAAAGTAGGATCACCCCTCAATACTACTCCTAGGCCTCTCTTGCCAGGAGAGACATCTAATCTTGGGTACGTGGGGGGAACATGGCTGGGTTCAGGCAAAGTGTATCTCCTCTACCTTCAGGGAGCCAACATTCAAAAAGGGGAAAAGACAGATCTGTTCTTCGTCCACTGAAAGATAGAAAGATAAATGCTGGAGGTTGCCTTAGGGATTCAAGGAGAGGTGGAAGCAAAAAACAGCCTTTGCAAATGGCAAAAGCCAATCCAACCAACTCAAGTTCAGGAAAAGATGGAAATCAATAGTAAATGGTTTGGGGAGATAAAGGTCTTTTCAATACCCTGTTCTTTTCTCCTTTGTTCATAAAATTTCCTCTAGCAATGGGACCTTAATTCGCCTGTTTCTCCAACAACCTACCCATCTTTCAAGGTAACTCAGGAATTCCACTTCTCCTAAGAGGCTTCCTCTTAACCTCCAACCCACAGAGTTTCTGCATTTCCTATCTATACCATTCATTTGCCTTTTAAA
Source organism: Crocuta crocuta (assembly GCF_008692635.1). Classification (NCBI taxonomy): domain Eukaryota; kingdom Metazoa; phylum Chordata; class Mammalia; order Carnivora; family Hyaenidae; genus Crocuta; species Crocuta crocuta. The sequence goes on along the minus strand of NW_027529934.1, from coordinate 2,724,147 downwards.
TATGGCCGTGAGCTGTTTTTTACTATATTTATGAACATGCACCTCACCTTCCTGACCTGACTGTAGACCCTTCACAGGCAGGGTGAAGTGTGAGTAACAATGTCTAGCTGAGCTGAACATAGAGCTCTTGAGAGGAGACCAGGGCACAGGCTCCCTATCAGCCTGGTCCAGGGCATCTCTGCTTCTGCTTCCCAGCATGCCCTGGGACCCTGCACTTCACTAACTCCATACCTGGTTCCCTTCTTTGTGGCCAGACAGGAACCACACTCATCTGTCCTGCTTTTTTCCTTGCCAGAAGGCCAAAAAAGTGATGTTTATCTTTTTATTCAAGAGATATGGTATCAGGGAAACAGAAACTATTATCAGCTGTTTAGGGAGGTTTATGATAGCAATTAACATTATCCAGATTACTAAAATTTTCTTAGAAAACCAAACCTTTTCCTGCTAAATGGAGTTGACCATTTAAAAAAAAAAAAAAAAAGGAAGCAAAGAAAAACCTTCCAGAACTTCCTTCTGGAGGTGTTACCAGGCATCTGAAGACTTAAAAAACATGCAGTCCAGGCTGAACCATGCATTTACATGGTTAAGATGATATATTTTACATTATGTGCATTTTTACCACAATTAAAAACTTTTTTCAAAAAGTACAGTCTGATGGGGCATCTGGGTGGCCCTGTCAGTGAATTGTCCAACTTTGACTCAGGTCATGATCTTATGGTTTATGAGTTCGAGTCCCGCATCAGGCTTCCCACTGACAGTGCAGAGCCTGCTTGGGATTCTCTCTTTCGCTCTGTGTCTCCCCCCCTCTTTCTCTCTCTCAAAATAAATCAACTTTAAAAAAAAAAGTGCAGTCTGGGACCACCTGAGTGGCTAAGTCGGTTGAGTGTCTGACTCTTGCTTTCAGCTCAGATCATGATTTCAAGGTCGTGAGATCAAGCCCTGTGTTGGCTTCCAAGCTGAGCCTGGAGCCTGCCCTGGATTCTCTCTCCCCTCTTCCTCCCACCCCCACAAGCACCCATGCACACACACTCTCTCCCTCCCTCTCTCTCTCTCTAAAATAAAATAAATAAAATTTAAAGTTCAGTCTGTATACAATACCAAGTGTTAAACTAAGAGTAGCAAATTGAATATGGAAAATGTGAGAGTACAAACTTAGGGTGGAAGATAGGTTAAGCTATTTTAGCATAATGAAAGGGCAAGGGCACTCAATAAGTCTACTATACTACAAGTAGGTGAGGAGGAAAATAATCATTAACTATGATATAGAGTTAGTTAGGCATTTGATAAGAAATCAAAATTGAACTTGGAATTCAAATGGGATTGAATGCATAACTAAGTGCTAGATTCATTAGATGTCTGTTTTTATTTATAATTTTCTGCCTTTGAAAAAGAATCTGAGGTAGAGCTGAGAACGTTAATAATATTACACAGTTGAACATGTGACTTCATTCTTTTCCCCCTAAGTTAAAAGTCAGAACGTGCCAAGAACATTAAATCCCAGCCGTCCAAGTGAGGTAAGGAACAAAGGAAGGAAACGGCCACTTGGGCCGGGTGTCTTTGATGGGCACATCTGCAGGGAAAGTTGAACACTGGAGACAGACCCTCCCAACCCATGATATTTTTTAAAAAAGCTTCCCCATTGTTACAGTCTCCCTAAAGTATATCTGACTTCAGAACATTTTTTATATATAAGATATTGAGAAAAATACCAGTAGGAGCTCATGAATTACATCATAATAATGATAATAGCTAGCATTTGCTGATACTTAATATGCCAACACTGTTCTAAGCACTTTATACTGACCTTTATCCTCAAAGCAACCTGCAAGGTAGGTATTGTTAATATCTCCCATTTTACAGATGAGGAAACAGAGGCACAGCCAGGAATGGAGTAAATTGTTCAAGGTTTCAGAGCTAGTAAGGAGGAATGTCAGGATTTGAGTCAAGGTAGTTAGTTGGACTCCAAAGCCTATGTGGGCCTCACCCACTGTTGAGGACTAAATGGCTGTGTCCACCCCCATTCCCAAAATGTCCATGCTGAAGCTCTAACTCCAACGTGATGGCACTTAGAGAAAGGGTCTTTGGGAAGAAAAGGTTTAGATGAAGTCATAAGGGGGGGTCCCCATGATGGGATTAGTGCCCTTATTAAAAGAAGACACAGGAGAACTCCCTGTCTCTGTCTCTCTCCTCTTTGTGTGGACAGAGAAGAGGTCATATAAGCACACAATGAGGTGGAGGTCAACTACAAACCAAGAAAAGAGGCCTCAGATCGAAACCTACCTTGTCAACACCTTGATCTTGGACTTCAGCCTCTAAAACTATAAGAAATGAATTTCTGTTGTTTAAGGCACTGGTTTATGGTATTTGCTATGGTGGCTCAAACAGACTAAAACAACCACAATACCACATCCTCCTTCTGTGTAAATGTTTAGGCCAATAAACACCAAACAGCATTACAATGAATGACGAAATAATACACAAGATGCCTAACGAGAGATGGTTGTTGGTAAGTGTTGTTACCTCCTCTGAGTTCCCACTGAGCACAGGTGTGCAGTGTCTTGCCTGCCCATGGGGCTCACTTGGAGACATCATTTCTAAAGGCAAGTGGACACTATAGGAAAAAAAACTATAGAAGTATTGTTCAATATATTCAGAAAATAAAACTTGTAGAATACTTTTAGATTGGCATAAAAATTACAAAAATAGTACAGAGAGTTCCTGTGTACCCCATACACTGGTATGGTATGTTTGTTACAATTAATGAACCAATATTGATACATCATTATTGACTAATGTCCATTCTTCCTTCAAATTTCCTCAGTTTTTACCAAGTGTCCTTTTTGTATACCAGGATCTCATTTAGGATGCCACATTCCATTTAGTTGTCATGTCTTTGGGCTCCTCTTGGCTATGACAGCTTCCTAGACTTCCCTTGTTTTTGATGACCTTGATAGTTTTGAGGCAAAAAAATCAGGTGTTCTGTAGAATGCTCCTCTTGGAGATTTGTCAAGTGTTTTTCTCATGATTGGGAAGATTATGAGTTTTTAGAAGAAAGACCACAGAGGGAAAGTATCATTTTCACTATATTATATAAAGGGTACATATTATCAACATGACTTAATCTCTATTGATGTTGCTCTTGATCGCTTGGCTGGGGTCATGTTTGTCAGATTTCTCCACCATAAAGTGACTCCTTCTGCCCCTTTCCATGCTGTACTCATGGGAAGGAAGTCACTGTGCACACCCCACACTGAAGGAGTAAGGAGTTACTCTTGACCTTCCTGAGGATGGGGCATCTATGCAAATTATTCGGAATTTTTCCACATGGGAGATTTGTCTTTTTCCCCCCAGTGATTTATTCACATCATTCCTCTTCCTCTTCTTCTTCTTCCTCCTCCCTCTCTATTTCTCCTTCTCCTCCTCCTTTTCCACCTGACTTTATTTTTTAGAGGACTTTCAGATTCATAGCAAACTTGAGCAGAAAGTACAGAGAGTTTCCACATACACCCCATGTCCAGCACACGCAGCCTCCCCCACTATCAACATCCTGTAGTAGAGTGGTACATTTGCTACAATAAGTAAACTTACATTGTCACGTCATTGTCACCCAAAGTCCCTAGTTTATATTGGGGTTCACTCTTGGTGTTGTACATTCTATGGGTTATGACAAATGTATAATGACGTACCCACCATTGCAGAACTGCAACAGAATATTTTCACTACCCCCCAAATCCTCTTGCTCTGCCTGTTTATCCCTTTTTCCCCTAACACTGGTTCACCCCCGGCAACCACTCACCTTTCTACTGTCTCCATAGTTTTGCCTTTTCCAGAATATCATATAATTGGAATCATACAGTATGTATGTAGCTTCTTCAAATCAGTTCTTTTCACTTAGTAATATGCATTTAAGATTTTTTCATATATTTTCGTGGCTTGATAGCTCATTTCTTTCTGGTGTTGAATGATATCCTGTTGTCTGATGTACCACTGTTCATCTATCCCTTCACATACCAAAGGGCATCTTGGTTGCTTCCAGGTTTTGGAAATTATGAATAAAGTTGCTATGAGCAACTGTGTTCAGGTTTTTGTGTGGACATAAGTTTTCAATTCATTTGGATAAATGCCAAGGAGTGCAATTACTGGATCACATGGTAAGAGTGTGTTCAGTTTTTTTAAGAAACTGCCAAACTATCTCCCAAAGAGATATACTGTTTTTGAATTCCCACCAGCAATGAATGAGAACTCTTGTTACTCCACACCTTTCCCAGTATTTGGTGTTATCAGTGTTCTAGATTTTGGCCATTCTAATAGGGGCATAGTGGTTATCTCATTGCTGTTTAATTTGTAATTCTCTAATGACATATGATGCTGAACATCTTTATATAAGCTTACTTGCCATTTGTATATCTTCTTTGGTTCATGTTTTTGCCCACTTTTAAAATGGGGTTGTTTGTTTTCTTATTGTTGAGTTTTAAGAATTCTTGTATATTGTGGATAATAGCCTTTTATCAGATGTGTCTTTTGCAAATATTTGCTCCCAGTCTGTGTACTGTCTTATTTTCCTGACATTGTCTTTTGCAGAACTGAAGTTTTTCATTGTGATGAGGTCCAGCTCATCAGTTACTTCTTTCATATATTGGGCCTTTGGTGTTATGTTTTAAAAGCCATTGACGTGCCCAAGGTCATCCAGGTTTTCTCTTATGCTGTCTTCCAGGAGTTTTACAATTTTGTGTTTACTTTTAGTTCTATGATATTTTTGTGGAGAGCATAAGGTCTGTGTTTAAATTAATTTTTTTCACATTAGATCCACAGTATATAGCACATGTATAATATCTTTTAAATATATATTTAAATCAATTTTGTAAGAAAAATATTGGTAACATCCTAGTGATCTCTCAAGGCATAAGGGTGGCTTCAGAGCACTTTGGGAGATTTGATCTTCTAAACAATGACCCTCCATAGCCTGGTCCCTCCCACTTCTGCATAGTTGGCCCTTGAGACTTTTTGAATGCATTAAGTAGTCCAGCCAGACTGAGCTACCCACTGCCCTTTTCCACCTTGTTTCTGCCCAAATTGCCACTTCTAAAAATTCTCTTCATCCTAGAAGTTCCAGCTCTCACATTGAAAACTTTCCTGGCTGAAGTTGTCTCTTTCTCCTCTGGGCTCAGAGGATATACTACTTATACTTCTGCTGGTGATTGATTCGTGATCTCTTTTTGCTCCACCTCCAAGAATCCATGTTTTGTCCTCATTTGGGGATTGTCCCATCCTGCTTGGCAACCAATTGATGTGATGATGATCATCTGGCTCTTCCAAGATTTGTGTATTTTAGGTACAACAAAGACATTTGCGGGGTCCAGGCCAAAGAACACACGGAGTCCCATATACACATATCTAATATGTAAAAATTATAAATCAAGAGAATAAACTATTAAGTATGTTTTATTTTCCTACCTTGACAAATATACCTTCAGAATGACCTGGAAGGACCATTTCAAATTCAGCATACTTGAACTCCTTGGGGTTCTGCACTGGAGTCGGGTGGCACAAGGAATAATGATTCTGGCCGCCCCCCTTCCTGTTCCCGGCTCTTCCTTGGGTACCTCACGTACAAGCCTGTGCATACTCCATCCTGCAGTTCAGCCTCTGTCCACATCCCCTGAAAACAGCTGCCCCAAGACGACTTGATCTCACACTGGCAGGGAGGTTGACCCCAGGAGAACGGGCCTGGGGAAAATCACACACATCCTGAAGGCAGGGCTATTTGTGCAAAGGATTCAGGCATCCCAACTACCTGGAGCATGGTCTAAAAGGGAAGATGGGCTCTGGGTGGCCACATCCCCTTGGTCCTGAGGACTCTTTATCCAGCGAGGAGAGATGCAGCTGGAGGAAGCACATTTCTCAGACATTAATGTGCATGTGAATCTCCTGGGATCTTATTTCGTAGGTCTGGGTAAGGCCCAAGAGTCTGCATTTCTAAAAACTCCTGAGTAATGCCAGTCCTGGCAGTACAAGACTGTATTTTGACTAGGAAAACTCTAGAGCATAAACCCAAGACAGAGGTCCCGCTTGCCAGGGCAGACCAGCACCTTTAGCACAACAGGATGTGTGTTATAACAACTTACTGCCATGGATAAACTACCAGTGGAACTTAGTACAGACTAGGCTACACAGAAGAATGCATGCACAATACAAAGTTGAATGCAGCATCAAGCCCACACCTGGGGAGTTCTTCAGTCTAGTATGACCAGTGTCATGACAGGTGAGTGTCACAGCTTTCAGTCCTACCAGTTATTATTTTCTTCCCCTTCTTGCACACTGGTAGTCCTTCCCTCATGCGGCTCACCCTGTGTCACTCACTGACCCATTACCGACATTTCTGTTAGGGCTTTTCTGTGTCTTTTGAGACCCTTCCTTACAAACACATTTTCTTACTCTTCCTCAACTTTTACTCTTTCTTCTCATGTGATTCCCCATATACTCAGCACATTTCTTCTGGCAGTTTCTCCAGCAGACTGGACTCCTTTCCAGGTCCTTCTGCCCTTTCCTCTTAGCCTTCAAGCCCCCTTGGCCAAGCCCCTGTAGCCCGTGCGGCAGCCACTGCCTCCTGTCCACATGCTCCTGATGCTCCTTTCCTGCTGTTGGTAAGCACCTCCCTGAGGCCTGCCTTCTGTAACGTGGGGGCATCTTCAGCCAATTCCATGTGGCAGGAGAAAGCTATTTATGCCTTTCGGAAATCTCATCATCGGGGCAGGAAGTGACAGACTTCCTGGCAAAGAATTCCCAAGAACATCTTCCCAAAGGAAAAAGAAGAGAAAACATATCTCTGACGTACATGGATGGTTTCCTTACTTGTAACTGGCCCTGTCCCAGCCCGGTGCTATGGCTCAAGGCTGAAGAGCTCCTGCTGGTGACAGAAGCCCACTCTGTGTGACCCACTCAGGCTCGGGAACTTGGATGTGGCAGGTGTGTGACCTCGACTGAATCAAGTTGAACTTCCTGGGGCTGGAACCCTGTTTCCTATTTACTCTCTCTGCTTCTGTTGATCTTCTCATAGGGCGCTGCCAAATGTTGGTTACTGCAGAAAGTTAATTTTTTGCTACAGCTGAGGATTGGATATACCTCAGAATGCTGAGTCAGGCAGATCATGCACAGGGTACAGAGAGGGATGTGAATTTTCTCTTAGAAAGATTAATTTTGCAACATGGAGCCAGAAACTACCCTCCCACCCTCCACCAAGAAAATTCATGAAAAACCAAAACCCAAAAAACTCTACAGCATTGACTGGAACATACGAGACCTTCGTCTCAGGATTATGTAAGAGATGGCAACAAACAGGCTCTTTTCAAACAGCGACATGGTGATGTAAAGGGACCAAAGAGCCGAAAATGAATGTTCTGTCTATGGTTGTTGGAGATGCTGTGAGGGCTTGTTATACTCTAGCAATGACTGAAGGCAAAAATCACTGCTGGCTTTGGTGTCTTATGATAATTTTTTTCCCAAATATTCCATTCCAAATTCTAGTGGTCAAAGACATGTCTCCGGTTGAAAAAGACTAAGAACCACCACAGTCTACCGTAAAGACTCAACAGAACTAGCCCAAGGGCAAATTGAAACAGGAGTGTTGGTCTTCAGGGAATAATTTCCTCTTCCTGCTGTAACCTTCTTGCCCACAATTGCTGGCTTCTTGGCAACACAGAGAACTTACTGGTAAAAGAGTTCTTTTTCCTAGCGTTGGTAGTTCCAAAGTATAGTCTAGTTAATCTAATTAATCCATGATAACATGCAAATGACATGGAGTCCTCCCTCCATTCACTATACATTTTCAGAGCAGTCTCAGAAGACCCTACCTCTCTAGTGCCTGTGAAGGTAGAAGATGGACACATGAGGAAGCCTTGGATAAGAGATACTCCTGCACATGTGTGGTCTTTAGACCCTCTGGTCTATCCTGGCACACCTGCTATTCTCTGTACAAGCGGTGCTCATTGTTACTATTTGCCCAATAGGCTGGCTGATTAAGAGGCTTTCCTGAATGACAAGTGAAGGTTCAAGGGTGTTTTCTTTAGTGGTGTCCTTTAGGATGGTGTTCAGGAAGGTTGTCTTGGGGAGGTGTCTGGTATAGCCATGATTCACACCATGATTTCCACATAACTCTCTTTCCACTTGGAAGCCTGAGGTATGGCCTTGGCTGTGAACCATGGTATGAACCATGTGGCTTTCCTTCCCCCAAACAAGGAGGTTGGGAGAAGGGTTATTCATATGTATTGGTTGAAATGTTCAAGCTATTGTTTTTTGGGGGGAGGGGGGGAAGAGAGGGAAACACAGAATCTGAAGCAGGCTCCAGGCTCTGCAATGTCAGCATAGAGCCCAATGCGGGGCTCAAACCCACAAACCACAAGATCATGACCCAAGCTGAAATCCGAGGCTTAACCAACTAAGCCACTCAGGCGCCCCTGAGCTATTGTTTTCTACATGTCTCATTTGTTGTTTCTTTTCTCCTCTTTGTCTTTTTTTGGATTGATTTTTTTAATGATTCCATTTTATTTCCACTATTGGCTTATTAACTATATCTCTTAAAAATTTTTCCTTGGTGCTTGTTCTCTATGGTTTATAGCATGCATCTTATCCCAGTCTGCCTTCAAATGTTTTGGATTTATATCACTTCACATAGAGTAAGAGCAACTTACAACAGTTTAATTCCATTTCTTCCTTCCTATCTTTTGTGCTATTGTCATATGTTTTACTCCAACATAGGCTGTGAACCCCAAGATACATTGTAATTAGTTTTACATTAATCAATTACTTTTAAAGAAATTGAAAAGCAAGATAATTTTCTTTTATATTTGCCTACTATTTAACATTTCTGGTGCTCTTTACTCCTACATGTAGATCCAAACTTCCATCACTTTCCACCTGATGAACCCCCTTTAACATTTCTTCTAGTGCAAGTCTTCTGGCAACAAATTCTTTGGTTTTTATTTATTTATTTATTTTTTTGGTGCAGAAGAGTATTGATTTTTGCTTTTTTTCTGAAGAGGTATTTTCATAAGGTATAGAATTCTAGGTTGATAGTTTTTACTTTCAGCATTGTAAAGATGCCCCGACTTTGCAAGCCGCTAACTTGCAAAACTTCTGACAAGAGGAATGCTCTCATTCTTGTCTTTTACTCTTCTCTATATTCCTTCTTTTCCCCTTGATTTTACAATTTTAATTTGTATCACTAGCTTTTAGCAATTTGATGCAGTTTTCTTTATGTTTATTCTGCTTGGAATTTTTTGAGCCCACTGTATCTGTGAGTTTATAGTTTTTTTAATCAACTTTGTGAAAATATCAGCCATTATTTTTCAAAAAACTTTTTCTGTTCTCCCTCCTCTCCTGGAACTCAGATTTCAGGTATGTTACACTACTTGATACTGACTCACAGGTAACTGAAGTGCTTTATTTCTTAGTCTTTTTTTTCCTTTGGACAGTTTCTTTTGCCATGTCTTTGATGCACTGACCTTTCATTTTATATGAGCTGATTTGTTTTTAATCCCATTCAGTATACTTATCATTTAGATATTGTGATTTTCATCTATTCAAATTTTATTTAGATCTCTTTTGGATCTTCCATTTTCCGCTTCATTGTGTTTGTGTTTCCCTCTGTCTTCCTCAGCATGTGAAGCATGTTCATAACAGCTGTGTCAATGCTCTTGTCTGCTAAATCCATCTTTTCTGTCCTTTCTGGGTCTGTTTCTACTAATTGATTTTTCTTCCAGTTATGGATAATATTATCCTACTCTGATGCATGCTTGGCAAATTTTGCTTGGTTGTGGGACATGGTGAATTTTACACTATCGGTTACTGGGTTTTGTTGTAATCCTTGAAGTGGGGCGCTACATGTTCTGGCATGCAGATAAGTTGCCTAGAGTCAGTTTGATTCCTGCAAGGCTTGCTTGAAGCTTTGTTAGGGTGGATCCTGAGCAACAGTGAGTTCAGAACTCATTTAGCTCCACTGCTAGGAAATGCCTTTCTGAGGACTCTCCCAGACGCTGTGTGTATTATGTCTTTCCACTCTGGCTAAGGGGAACAGAGTTCTGTGAGCTCTAGGAATATGGGGGGCTCTTGCTTTCTATTGTTGTACTTCCTCTCTAACTGATCGCTCCCACCAGCTTATAGTATTCTCTCACAAGTGCATGAATTAGTACTCAGCCAAAGACATGATCTACACGCCCTTTGGAGCGCTGTCCCTCTGGGTGGGTCCATCCTCTCTGATATGCTGCCTCTCAAATTCTAGCCATCTTGGTTTCCCTGAAGTCCCATTTTTCAAGCCAGTGAGGCCACCAGGTTGTTTGGGTTCTGCCTCCCCATGCTGCAGCCAGGAGACTGCCTGCAGCTGGTAAGCTGAAGCAACTGTGGAACTGACCTTGGGTTTGGTTTTTTTCCCCTTCTCTATGGGACCACAGCCCTGTGGTCACTATAGCCCAAAGGCTGAGACCATTGTGTCATAGTTGTCCAGATTTTTAGTTTTAGGTTAAGAGAGTCAATTCCTGGGGTGCCTGGATGACTCAGTCAGTTAAGTGTCGGACTCTTGGTTTTGGCTCAGGTCATGATCTCACGGTTTGTGAGTTTGAGCCCCACATTGGGCTCTGAGATGATAGTGTGGAGACTGCTTGGGATTATCTCTGCTTCTCTCTCTGCCCCTTCCTCACTCACTCTCTGTCTATCTCTCTTAAAAAAAGAGAGAGAGAGAGAGAGAGAGAGAAAGATGGGGCACCTGAGTGGCTCAGTTGGTTAAGCATCTGACTTTGGCTCAGGTCATGATCTTACAGCTTGTGAGTTTGAGCCCCACATTGGGCCCTGTGCTGATAGCTCGGGNCATTGAGGATGATGTTAGCTGAAGGCTTCTCATAGATGGCTTTGATGATTAAACAATTTTTTTTTAAAAAGGGAGAGAGTAAATTCCTGGGGTCCCTGTTACCTCATCATGACCAGAAGTAGAAGTTTTCTTCATGCAGATATAATTATATAACAGACATTTTACATCATGATGTTTTCACTTAACAGTAGATTTTGATCATTTTTCCATTTCACTGTATAATTTTGGTCAACATTGTTTTAAACTGAGTTTACATTCATTTACTTATCATACAGCTATCAGCTGAGTAACTCTTATGCTCCAGGCTCTGAAAAAAGCCGTGAACCAAACAGGTAAGATTGCCCCTTTCACAGAGGTTTTACTCTAGTGGAGGGAAGACAGGTAAAAGATAAGAAATAAATGAGCAAACCACAGAGTGATAACAGCTATAAAACAGGGCAATATGTTAGAGAGTGACAAGGACAGCTACTGAAGATAGGTGTTTAGGGAAGTCCTCTCTGAGATATGGAATCTAAGCTCTGAGTGACTTAAGAGCAGCCATGTGCAGAAGCCCCAGGAAAGTAGGGAGCCCGGTGTACTGGAGGAACAGAGAGGAGACCAGTTTTTGGTTGAGTAGAGTGAGCAAGGGGGAAGAGTCATCCCAGATAAAGTCAGGGAAGAGACGGGGGCCAAGGCTCGGTGGGGCAAAGAATACCATGCAAGTGTGTAATTTATTTACTTAATTGTACCATTATATAATTAACTTACTTATTCCTGTCCTGTTAAAACTTAGGTTTTTGCGTTTTGAAATGTTTTATCATCATTGACACTGCAGTAAACATCTTTGTTTTTTTCTTTTTTCCTTTCTGTATTTAGAATTCTTTCAATATGGCAGAATTCCAGGAGGAATGAAAGAGACAGAGGGTGTGTAGCAGAGCCTGTTGGTACCACCAGGATCCCTTTTACAGTTGGTGGTGTTCTTCGCCAGCCCCTGCAGGTGCTGCTCACAACTCACACCTTTGCCCAATGGAGCCACCTCGCCGCAGGCCTGGGAGTAACACCCCTCCACAGCCTACAGCCAATGACTGACTGGTGTGAGGAGACAAAGCACCCACTTCCTTGCCTCAACGCAGGACAAACTGTGGTGCCATTTATATTCCAGAGCTTCCAGAAGGACCAGGTGGAGGCCACATTTCTTCTGAAACCACATTCCTGCCTAGCTTTTTTCCTTCCCTATCCTCCCCTCCCTCCCTTCATGATTCTTCTAGAACACTCTCCCCAGAAGTCACCGGCACAAGAATCTCCACACTAGGCTTTCCTCCTAGGGAGCTCAGCCTATGACAGGATAGGAACCTTCTGAACATTTCTGATTTACTAAATCCTAATGAAGAATTCTGTTTGAACAAACACTAGGTTCATTGAAGACAATTTGAAATTTGCCAAGTTACCATGAAGGGTAGGAAGCACTGGGAGGTGGCGGATACATGGTTGGAGGACTAACTGGTGATGACAACAGCATGTAGAAAGAGGATTAAGATTCCAGCAAATTTGGACAGGTAAGGAACACAGGTCTGTTAAGATATAGGAATAGCCAGACTCAACCTAAATGAGAACAACCCGTTTGACAACATCCAGGGGAACTTGTTGTCCCTGTTCTCCTCAATAATGAGAGGCTGCAGGTTACCTCGCTGATCCCAGAGCACATAGCTTATTTTCCTCTGAAGGAGCCTGCCATTTGATCCCAGAGGCTCTGGGCTTTAAGATAAGAGAACAGAGAGCAGAAACACTAAAGCCAGGGGTGGGAGCAATGGTCAGAACAAAGAAGGGGACACAACGAGAGATGGGAATGAGGGTTCAGATCAGGGAAGGAAAACTCAGGGTCTCCTGACACTTCAGTCATGATTCTCTTTTTCTTCTCTTCTATGGGAAAAGACGATAGTCCATGCGAAAGCCTGAGATCAGCAGTAGCTATCACCCCCTCTCCCCTCTCTTTACCCCCTGCTATTCTTGCCCACTCCACCACCTCCCCACCACCTCACCATCCTCTGAAGAAAGGATCTTGGACAAGGGACCCTGCACAGAGTGTTTGGAAGTACCCTCTTGCTGAGAGTTTGGGCAGATACTAACCTGGCTTGCAAAGTAGATAGTAATTCTACTGCCAAGCATTTCTGAAGAGGCTGAGATCTAGAATCACTAGCAAATTCATCCAAATGTCAGGAACCTGAGAAAGCACTACATGCAGGAAGGCTATATCTACCTACATCAGACTGAGAATGGTAGTGATGAACTAGAGTAGTCCCCCCACCTCCATCCATGGTTTAGCCTTCTGCAGTCTCAGTCACCTCTTGCCAATTGTGGTCTGGAAGCAGAGGATCCTCCTTCTGACCTGTCATCACAAGGTCAACAGTAGCCTAATGCTACTTTGCACTGTCTTTGTCATTCGCCTCACTTCATCTCATCACAGAGGCATGCTTTTCATCTCACATCATCACAAGAAGGGTGAGCACAGTACAGTGAGGGATTTTGAGAGATCATATCCATGTAACTTTCATTACAACATATTGTTATAATTGCTCTGCTTCATTATGAGCTATTGTTGTTAATCTCTTACTGTGACTAATTTATAAACTTTATCATAGATATGTATGCACAGAAAAAAACCCACAGTATATATAGAGTTTGGTACTATCCATGGTTGCAGGTTTCCCGTGGGGGTCTGGGAATGCATCCCCCATGAATACGGGAGGCCTGTTGTACACACCTGAATATGCCCCTTATGTACTGAACACATAGTCCTTCGAACATGAATGTGACATGGACCTCGCGTTGCCTATTCAGGTCTATGGATGAGTCTCACTGAACCAGCCAGAGGTATGGTAATTGAAATTTTCACAGGGCCTTACAGCTTCCAAAATACTTTCATAAATATTTTTATTTAGCAGCCACTCCTCTGTAAGCTACATACTCTTATTATTGTTGCTGTTTTCATTTTTTCAGAAGAGTACATGGGGAATCAGAGCAGTTAATTACTTGCTTAAGATCCCAGGGCCATCAAGAAGTGACTCTTTTCTTCTCAGTCTGAATCCTGTATAGCTTTCATGCTATCTGCTTGCCTTGTCCCCTTCTCTGCTCACTGGCATCATTTTATGTCCTGACATTCAGGGCTAAGAGTTCTGAGATCCTAGAAAAGGCAATAGGGTCATCCATGAACTCCAGAGCTTGCTCTCTCTCTCAAGGGTATCTTCTCATACTTACTGGAAGAGGAGCATTCTATCCTTGGGGTACAGCTCCCACATCCTGGACATAAGAAGTACTTCTTTCCCTCCCTAATTTTCTTCTCTGTGGCTCCCAAGATGGCAGGCCTCTCCACACCAATGGAAGATGGCAAGATGTGCCAACCTACCCCTGGGAGCAAAGACTGTGAGCCCATGTAACAGCGTGGGTAGGAAGTGAGGGGGGGAGTCCTCTGGCCATGGTGAATGCTGAAGCACACTGTTTCCTAACTCTGCCCCCCTGGCTCCCCTTTCTTCTGTATCTCCAGGGTTGCCTATCTAACTAATCTGAGATGATGGAATGCCATTTCTTTCTTTCATTACCCTAAATTAAGTATCATTAGGGAGGTAAATGCTCTCCCTAAAACAAATAAATCATCTAACACACTCCGAGAGAGATTTAAATTATTTAAATTATTTATAGATAATCTGCATCTTTGGATTATCCAAACCACTGTTGAAAATTAACATAGAAAACAGACTCACCTGCAGCCCAGAGCCTTAGGGCTTATGCTGACTTGCAGACCGGGCGCGAAGCCTGCCATGGAAGGAAGTCCGTAGTGACAGCATTTGGGAGGATTTGTCATCCCGAGGAACATGGTGGTAGTATTTTCAGCATGTGCAAGCTCTGAGTCATAGCAAAGCATGCTGTGCTGTGGGGTAGACCCAGCTCTGGATTGGACAGCTTCCCAAGGCAGAGTCAACCAACAGGCCCGGGAAGCTCGTTAATCCTCTTCAGGGCGTCAGTACCGTAGCCAACTGAAGCCATCAGTGAGCACAGATGCACTGCTGAGATTCCCAGGCTGGAACGTGTGGGGGCAAGACCTGTCCAGAAGAGGATACAGAAGAGACTGGAGGCCCACTCCCCTGTCCCCAGGAACAAGGAAAGCTTATTCTGGGTGGAGGAAGGGGCTAGAGCTGTAAAGGTGGCAGAGGAGCAGGGGAACGGAGGAGGCTGGTACCCTCAGAGGAGTCATGCCTGCCATGCCTTGGCACTGCCAAAGTGAGCCCAACAGCCATGCCCGGGCCTGCAGTTCTGTTGGCTAACCTGGGAGGTCCCTCAAGGGTGATTAGAGCCAGAAGATTCTGCTTCTCTGGTCAGCAACACTGAGCACTGAATTGGTGCGAGAACAAGATTTGGAGGCGAAGATATGAGGAAAAAAAAGAGAGGTGTTTCCCCTAGGAACTGCTGTGGTGATGGGAGAGAGTTTGGGGTCAGATGCCAAAGACCCAGGAGGCATCTAGGAACAGGATGTGGAGGTGCTTTGTGACATAGAGTTCCTCCCATCCCTAACATTCTGCTAGTCCTGTTTATTGGAGGACACTGGATAAACACACATGGAAGATGGAGAAATGCTAAAACAGGAAATGTAGCGATGGAGTCAAGTCTCCACTTCCTGCCTTTTTTAAAAAAAAGTTTTTTATTTATTTTTGAGAGAGAAAAACAGAGCACCAATGGGCAACAGAGAGAGGGAGACAAAGAATCTGAAGGAGGTTCCAGGTTCTGAGCTGTCAGCATAGAGCCTGACAAGGGGCTTGAACTCATGAACCATGAGATCATGACCTGAGCTGAAGTCAGATGCTTAACTGACTGAGCCACCCAGGTGCCCCTCCATCTTTTGCCTTCAGTGTCATCTTTGTAGACCTCAGCCAGGCCCCAGATGATTGACAAGAGGGCTGAAGACTGGACACAGTGCACAGAGGGCCATACATGGGGGAAAAGACAGGTGATTCTAGTCAAAAGTCCAAAGAGCTGGTTATAGAGCACATTGAAAGGGGAAAACTCTATAAAAAGAACTCTTTTTCTTACCTGAGGCTGCGAATCTCCTGCAGAGATATCATTTCGGTTAAGATGTAAACTTCCTGAAGGCAGAGAAGACGATTCAGGTGTTACCCCTGGAAAGGTGACTGGTAGTGAGAGAGGGGGAGTTGCAGAGGACTCAGGGCTGATTTGGGACTCACTGCCTTATCTACAGCGACTCAGGCAGCCCAGGCCCCTGCTTTCTGTGGGCTAAAACCCTCACGCAAACATGCAGTCAGTTGCTTTGTGGATGGTCTGAAATGCTTCTGCCACTGCTCTGTAACTGTCTCAAAGGAAAATAATTTGGAGGTTAAGACAGGGAAGGAGGGAGGTGTGATGTTCTATAGCTAAGTGGATTCAGGTGGGGCCAGGAAAGTTTTCTAGAAAAGGGGGATTTCAAATCTACTTGGCTGAATAAAAAGGAGCTATCTTCTGTCTCGTGCATGATCTACAAATGTGTCTTCCTGTACACTCCTCTGATCGGCAGTGGTAACACATTCAAATGGTCAATAGATTGGAGTGAGCTGAGGTGTCTATAGAGCTTCCGTTGCCTGAGGAGGCTGGGTAGCACATTGGAAAGTGCCTGGGTTCTGTTGCCAGAAAGAGCTGGGCTCAAGTCCTATGTGGGCCACTAATTAGTCATGTTTCCTTGAATAAGTCGCTTGACCTCCCTGATTTCACAAGATCCTTAATCATAAAATGCAGACAATCACTCCATAGGGTGGGGCCGAGAATTAAATGCGACAATATACAGCACTAGGCCAAAAGGAGCACCACGTGCTTCATTTCTGTGCATGTCAGAGGCACAGTGGGAAGGCAGGACCTGAGATGGAGCTGGATGAACAGGTGTGCCCAATGTGGGGCCTTAACTGTGCTTTCCTCTAATGAAGTGCCATCTGGAGAAGAGCCAGCCTGAACCCAGATTGTCTATCCAAGATGGCAGCCTGCCCAGAGACTCCTCCACATACAGTCTGTGGCAGGCCCAGGACACCAGGCCACATGGCCCATTCCTTAGCACTGCCTTCGGCAAATAGGGCCACCCCCGGGAATTCCCACTAAACCCAGGCCCTGCAGCCATGCCAGGACAACACAACACAAACACAGCATCCAGGCCCAGAGGTGGTGCCTTGGCCCCATCTGTGGTATGTCTCCTTGGCATGGACAATAAGAGCTGAGAGATGAAAAGGAATCTCAAAGGGGGAAGTATTAGTTGAGATCACATGAACCAACTTTTAGTAAACACACTTTGATTTTTCTTCTTGCTTTTTAATATTCCTTGTGTGTTCTTGAATGAAAATGTGTCTCACCCAGCTAGGTGTGTCAAACAAGAAAGAGGAATCAGGACTGCGTGGGTGGCTCATTTGGTTAAGTGTCCAATCTGGATTTCGGTTCTCGTCATGATCTCATTGTGAGATGGAGTCCCGTATTGGGTTCTGTGCAGACAGTGCACAGCCTGCTTGGGATTCTCTGTCTCCCTCTCTCTGCCCCTCTCCCATTGATGCCATCTCTTTCTTTCTATGTCTCTCAAAAATAAATAAGCATAAAAAAAAATAAAGAGGAATGGGGCGCCTGAGTGGCTCAGTCGGTTAAACCTCTGACTTGGCTCAGGTCATGATCTCGCGGTTCGTGAGTTCAAGCCCAAAGAGGAATCAATCACAAGTTCTGGATTCCAGCTCCAGCTCTTATTAACTGAGAGGGACTAGGCAGATCTTTCATTTTGTTGAGCCTCTATGATCTCAGCTGTAAAACGAGGACACTAGTGCCTCGTTTATAAAATCCCTTAATGAACCAAGGGCAAAAGTGATACAAATGGAAGCTAGCTTTTGCATTGATCATCTGCTTGAAGCATCGTAATTACTGGGTTGACTTCCTGGGCTAACATCTAAGCCCGTTCCTCCTCTGCTCGTCAATCCCTACCTCAGTCTCCCTTCCCCATGAGGTTAAAAGAACTGAGACACTGTTTGTTGATCCCATTGTGCCTGGGGCAGGTCAGATGTTCCTGAATAGTCATTACAGACTCCTACAGATGGAAGTGATGATCCCACCTTGCTGATATGAGTGTGAGAATTCTTTCTCCTTGCCTTGCAAACCCTCTCAAGTCTTATGTTGTTCCAGTCTTTTCTTCAACAAGGGTAACAAAAATGAAAACAAAAGAAAAAGAAAACAAAAGAAAGGAGGACACAGGGACACGGGGTATGGGATGCTGACTGCCATGGTCTCCAAGTTGCCCTACCCACAAACTTGCCATGAAACACTTGAACGTGACAGGATTTCATGGAAAATCCCTCAAGTCCCCTGTCTTTGTTTTGTTCATCATGCCCTCCCCTCAAACACTGCAAAGGTTGTAGAGGACGAGGCTATAGTTACACGGCACGGAAGCCAAGAGTGGGTACAATTCCTAGCCATTTTGTGTGAATGCGACTTTACAGTCACTGGCTCTTCTTGCTTTTAGCATTAACTACCTTGTCCTAGCAATTTTCTTTCATTAAACCATTAAAAGCATTTTCTAACTATCAAATAATACACACTTTTAGAAAAAAAAACCTATAATTCAACCACTGCCAACATCGTGGGGGTATTTTCTTTCACAACCACAAAACGTGGGTGATGGCAGGTAAATATAGTTTTGTGTACTTTTTCACTTAATGTTATGCCATGAGAAATTTCCCATAATGCTAAAATTCTGAGAAAAGCATGGGTTTTAATGACTGGATAATGTTTATCATACAGATGAATCATAAGTTACTTTGCTGATTCCCTATTGTTCGACATTTAGACTGTTTTTATTTTGTTTCTGTTAAAAATAACACTGCTATTAATATCCCTGTACATAAGTATCCATGCCTCTGATTATTTCCTTAACATAAATTACTAGAAATAGAACCAGTGGGTCAGAAGAGTAGGAATATTTTTGAAAGTCTTGATACATGGTGCCAAATTGCCCTCCAGAAAATATGTACCAATTTGCCCTTCCATGAGGACTGTGCGAAAGTACTCACTTCACCCTACCCCCACCAAGGCTGAATATTATCTCTGCTTTAACCCTTGCTCTCTTAATATGTGCAAACTGACTTGCTTCATATTTTTAATGTTTATTTTTGACAGAGAGAGAGAGACAGAGATAGAGAATGAGCGGGGGAGGGGCAGAGAGAGAGGGAGAGAGAGAATCTGAAGCAGGCTCCAGGCTCTGAGCTGTCAGCACAGAGCTCAAAGTGGGGCTCTAACTCTCGAACTGCAAGATCATGACCTGAGCACGACCCGAAGTTGAGCCACACTTAACTGACTGAGCCACCCAGGCGCCCCTGCTTTCTCTTTATGTAGCTACCTTTTCTGGTCATTCCAGGTGTGGTACTTGTTTGTTACCTGTTTGATCATTGTGTATGCCCTGCCTACTTCCAAACAGAGTCTGGGGTGGTTCCAATTACATAATAAGTCCTCAAAGACAGTAATTTTCCCGATTTGTAGCTTCTACGACAGGCGCAGAGGCTTCACATAGTCAATATTTGATACATGTTTGGAGGCTATTTTTGAACCATATAGATGTTCACGAACAGAATAGGGTATTCCCCTTTCTCCTGATGTACGTGGCTCCATTATGTTTCCTTTTCCCAGCCCTCATTGCTTTTAAACATTTAATCTTTTTTTTTTTTTAATGTTTTATTTATTTCTAGGAGACAGAGAGAGAGAGACAGCGTGAGCAGGGGAGGGTCAGAGAGAGAGGGAGTCACAGACTGAAACAGGCTCCAGGCTCTGAGCTGGCAGTGAGCACAGAGCCCGACGTGAGGCTCGAACCCACGAACCGTGAGATCATGACCTAAGCGAAAGTTGGTCGCTTAACCAACTAAGCCACCCAGGCACCCCTTAAACATTTAATCTTAAGTGCACATAATTATTTACTAGTTTTTTGGGGGAGAAACAAGCAAAAACCAAATTTAAAAAACACCTCTATCCTCTCAGTTATTAGTCACTTGAGGGCAGAGGATATACCCTTTGTTTCTCTTAGAAAAAATGAGTACAGCATTGAGCACATGTAGACATTTAACTTTTCATTCATTAATTCACTCATTTAATAAGCATTACTGAGCATCCATTATATGTCAAGCACTGTACTCAATTCTGAGGAAAGTAGCTTCCGGTCTAAGAGAAGGGGTGGGGTTTGGGAGCATGTAGGATGCTATAAGAACATTAAGGAGGGACCTAATACCCGGATGGGAGGAATCAAGGAGAGCTTCCTGAAAGAGGTAGTAGCTGACAGGAGTTAGCCAGTAAATAATGTGGCTAAAGCGTTGGGTGTTTCAGGGGCAGAGAGCTGCATCAGCAAAGTTATGGTAGACAAAGTGTGGTGCTTGAAGGAGTTTACCATGGGTGTAGCAAATCCAAAACTTAGAGAGGGACAGAGAGAATGCAGGAGGTGAGGCCAGAGAGTTGGCAGGGGCCATAACATGTACGGTGAGAATGAAAGTGACCAATTTCAGGCTTTACCAGTCAGTGTGTGCAAGGGCAACCCCACCAGAGTCAATATCCGGCTCTCCCAAGTTCAGCATCCCATCAGTTTGACTAAAGGAAGTCAAGAACTTTGCAGAATATCAGTTATTTTCAGGGTCTTTTCCACCAAGTACTTAGAAGACTCTTTAGGGGGAGCTTCTGTGTTTCAGTGAAATAGTCCAATGTTATCACCTGCCCATGTCTGGCAAGGCTGCAATCCTGCAGTCCTAGGCCTAATGCTTCACCAAGGCGCCAACACAAGGCTGGAAGTTTTGTCCTGTCATTGGCACAAATACCTAGCAGTCTATTGAGCTTTATAGTGTTGACACTGGAGCATCACTGCTGCATCTAAAGACCAGAGATTATTGCCACTGCTCTAGCAAATCCTCTGTGAAAATGCCCTTATTGGGTACAGTTCAAATAAAGTTTCCACAGCAAGGCTTGACTGCACACTAACAGCTTTTCAAACTTCCATGTAAGTCCTCCCCACCCCACTTTCTCCCAGGAGCCATACATGCTGCCCAAGTGGTTAGTGAGGCAAGTGGCAATGTTAGCTTCCACCATGAACCCAGAAGGCCATTCCCCTGGGGCACTCTGGCTCCACTGCTGGATTTGATCTAAGAGACCAGATGCTTTCTTCTCTATGATTGATGACTTAATTCTCGGGCCCCTGTCCCCCGTTACTTATAATCATATCTCCTTCAGGCCCATCAGATGACTGAAATACAACCAGGGACAAGGTTCAGACTCTTTCCCATAGGCTGGACTGTTCAACTTCTGTGTAAATCAGTGGGTGTAAATAGATACATGGAGAGAAGGGCATTGCCTAACTGTTCTTATCAAAGGCATCTCCTGCTCAGATGATATACCTGGATTTGTTAAACTACTTAGATTTTATTCTGCAGACAAAGAGGATCCAGTCACGTCTATGTAGTCTATTAGTATACAAATTGCACTATACTAGTGATTAATATCCATAATATACAAAGAGCTCTCAGAAACTGATTTGAGGGCCTTCTGGGTGGCTCAGTTAAGTGTCCTGATTTTGGCTCAGGTCCTGCTCTCATGGTTTGTGAGTTTGAGCCCATCATTGGGTACCACGCTGACAGTGTGGAGCCTGCTTGCAATTCTCTCTCTCTCTCTCTCTCTCTCTCACCCCTCCCCTGCTTACACACACTTATAATAAATAAATAAACTTAAAAAAAAGAAACTCATCTGAAAAGACAAACCTGATAGAGATGGGTAGAAGAAAAAATCCAAATGCCCAAAAAATATATTTAAAGATGCTAATTAAAATTAAAGCAGTAATGTAATAGCACTTTATACCTTCTGGACTGGTAAAAATTAAGAACAGTGACAACACCTACTACTGGTGAAAATGAAGAGGAAACAGATACTCATACGTTGCTGGATGAAATGTGAATCGCTGCAAAATTTTGGCACTCAAGACTAAAACATTTGAATACATATGGCCTTCAACCTAGCAATCCTACTGCTAGGAATCTAGTCTATAGAAATAGATTATGGTACAAAGCATACATAAACAAAGGTGTTTTTTGCTGTGTTATTTGTGGTTGGCAAAACACTGAAAAGGAAATGAGTGCCCACCATCGGGGGAATGATTGAATATGTGCACATACCATGGGGAGTAACATAGCCATTTAAAAAGTATAGGCTACATCTATACTCAGTGACTTGGAGGGATTTCCACTAAATGTGATTACGTAGGAAGAGCTGTATGCAACAGTGTATATGTCCTCTGATCCACTTTAGCTGCTAAGCAAAGCAAAAACCCTAACATCTTTTGTGTGTTAGCGTGTATGTGTGTGTGAGTGTGTGTGCATGTGCATGCATGTACATTTCTCCTGCATTGTCTTGCAGATAGGAGTGGCCAATGAGGTATAATGGGAGTCTTGGACTGTTTGCTGAAGCTCTTTCTTGCTATTGGTCTTCCCTTTTTCTTTCCTTCGTTCCTTCCTTCATTCTTTCATTCCTTTTTTCCTCTTTCTTTCTTTCTTTCTTTCTTTCTTTCTTTCCTTCCTTCCTTCCTTCCTTCCTTCCTTCCCTTCCCTTCCCTTCCCTTCCCTTCCCTTTCCTTTCTTTTTTTCTGCCTACAGATTTATTTAACACAAAACCATCTCTTCCACCTTTACTGAAGTGGCTGACCACGTCCACAACCAAATCTGCCTCTAATCTAGAATTTAGTTGCTGACCCAGCTCCAGTGTCAGTTTTCTTGGTGGCACCAGGGGGCACAGTCCTTGGTCTGCAGGTGTCTCTGTCAGTGTCCCCTCATGTGAGTCTTGCAAGTTTCTCTCCCTCCAGACCTTTGGGCCCTGGCCTGCCAGTCTCAAGACAGCTGTGACACAGAGTGGCAGGCACAATCTCAGGGGGCAGGTGGAGGCAGTCACAGAGATACTGGGTACCCTGACTGGTAAGGTAAGAGCAGAAATGTCTCTAGGTAAACTGTTCCTTTATGCGGCCTTGTGATCTGAGAGACTGCATGGCCTTCATGATGTGAAGACTGGGCACATTCTTGCCTGCCAGCTCAGAGGGTTTAGGCATGTGGATGTCTTTCTTGGCTACCAGCACCCCCTCCTTGAAAAGGAGTTCATAAATGGCAATATGGTTCTTCTTTGGCATCAACATCTCATCAACTGCTACGTCTGGGGCTGGGCCTGGGGAGTGGTCTTCTCCTTTTCTTATCTGAAATGGGGACGTGAGAGCTGGCACTTTTACACACATTTTTATGGCTTTGAAGATACAACCGTGTGAAAGATCACAAAGCAGACAGTCTGAAGGAACCTGGCTCTTTGATCACTTTATGGAGCCCTGGGCTTTGTGAATATAAGAATAAGCCCTCAAGGAATTAAACTTCTACAATTGGGTCACTGTTGTGAGGAGCCAAACACAATATATGATTATGTGAGCCTGAAGAAAATGTATGAAAGTATACATATCAAGTTCTTAGCATTGACTAAGTGGGGTAGGGTAGGGTGCAGGAAGTAAAGAAAGAGGAGGGAAGGTAAAGAAAAAAATATTTTTAAGTGCCTTCTATTCAAAACAAAACAGCATTATGATATTTTTGCATTTATTTCCAATTATATATTAACTCCTTCTGAGCCCTCTTTGTTCCTAATTACAGTTATCCCTCTCTCAGGGCCATCCTGAGGCATCTGAATCCCAGTGAGAGACACAGTTCAGACTCTTTTCTCATATGATTGGTCAACATTAAAAAGTTAACAGAGGAATGGAAGTATCCCAGGGTAGTGGGATTTCAGGTGATCATTTTCTTTCTTCCTTATTTTGGTATGATTGTCTTATTTTTATACTGATCATGTATTACTTATATAATCAGGAAAGAAACAGCAAAGCTATTTTCATTGTGAAACAATAAAAATAACAGATTGGAGTGAGGCAAGGTTGGAGGCAAGATCAACTGGGAGGGCATTTTTAATACTCTGGTTAAGAAATGATGATGGGCCAAATACAACTTACGGTAATGGAGATGGAGACGTGTGGAAGGGGGGTAGAATCAACAGGACATAGTGATTGATTGGAAGAGGAAGAGGAGGCAAGCTTTCCAGCTTCAACAAGTGGACAGAGAGGTATGCCATTTCCTGGGATGGGGGGCACAGGGGGAAAAGCAACTGTTGAGTGGAAGACATGTAGCATCTTCAGATATTGATGCCTAGGTTCCACCCTGGTCCAGAATCTCCAGGCACGTGTTACAGGTGATTCTAAGGCACAGCCAGGGCTGAGATACCCTGGTGAAGACCCTAACATGAGGCTGAGGACCAGGGGAGCAGGAAGTTTGAGACTAAGAAAACATGGTCATAAAAGGAGGAGGAAAGCAAAGGAGAATATGTCCTGAAAATCAATAGAGAAGGCAGTTTCTGATACTTGGCACCGTGCTTGGAGCATAACTGGTGCTCAGTACATGCTTACTGACTAAATGACAGAAGGAAGGAAGGGATACTGGTATCAGATATTGTTAGTGGGTCAAGAAAGGGAAGGGTTCTAAAGTGTCCATTGGACTTGGTGTCAAAGAGGTTACCTTTAACCCTTGTGGAGTCAGTGTGTGTTGAGGATGAGGGCAAAAGTGTAGTGGGCTGACAGATGACTGGAAACTGCCCAGCTATTATATTGAAAATCTAGGTTATGCTTAGAAATCACATTTCTGAAGCATTATGTTGTGATATTAAAAATGCTCCCTCTACCTAGAATACATGATCCTGATTTGAGTATAAATTAGAAGCATAAGGAGCCAATTTAAGAGCTTATGCTCTGGAGCCGGACTTGCTAAGACTGAATCTCAACTATGCCACTGACTCGGTGCACAACTCTGGGTAAGTCTGTCATTGGATCACGGTGAGCTGACCACACAGAAAGCACTCAGCAAAATGTCAGCTGTGAAGTGTTAGACATTGATATATACCTGAAAATTCAACGATGAGTGGCAGGATTACAAAATTTCTTTTCAGTATAGTTTTGTGCAAATAATGAACGTGTACTACTTTTATAATCAGAGAAACATGTAAAATGATGTTTAACAACAACAAAAACATTTTGCTATTCAAAAAAAAGATAAAGAAAAGGCAATAGCTACAGTGTATAGGATTGGTATTTCATGTGCTTCTGATGGGACAGACACTGGTCTGTTTTGGCTTTGGGAAAAGCCTGAAAGATGTTGAGGGTGATAACTGTGGCAATAATGTTTCTGGGGAGGGAGACTGGAAGGGGGTGGAGTGCAGTTTGAAGAATTAGCCTTGGATGGGATATGTCTTCCTATGATTGAGAAGTAAAGAAGTTGTGGGTAGGTATAAATGCAATAATTTGGGGGCACCTGGCTGGCTCAGTTGATAGAGCATGCAACTGATTTTGTGTGTGTGTGTGTGTGTGTGTGTGTGTGTGTGTGTATGCGTGCTTATTTATTTTTGAGACAGAGAGAGACAGAGCATGAGTGGAAGAAGGGCAGAGAGGGAGACACAGATTCTGAAGCAGGCTCCAGGCATCAAGCTGTCAGCACTGAGCCCAAAGCAGGGCTTGAACTCACAAACTGTGAGATCATGACCTAAGCCGAAGATGGGTGCTTAACTGACTGAGCTACCCAGGCGCCCCTAGAGCATGCAACTGTTAATCTCAGGGTCGTGAAATTACTTAAATAAAGGTGTAGAGATTACTTTAAAAATAATTTAAAAAATTTTAGTGCAATAATTTCTAGGTGCAGGGGCAGGAGATCAAGGAAGTTCATGACTGATAGTCTTGATGTCTATATTGAGCCAGCAAGGCCGTCTTCTGAGAGGGGAGACTTTGAAAAGCCATCATAGGGAATAAAGAAGGAAACTGACAACACAGATACTGCCAAGTGGCACTAAGCGCCTGGCTTTGGATGGAGATGGGACTCTGCCAAAGCCCTGACCTATGTCACCTCCAGTGGAGCAGATGTATCCACTGTTCTGTCACACAGTTCTGGTGTGTTTGTGGCTTGCTCTGGATCCGTGATTTAGTTGCTTCCTGTGTGAATTCTACTCCTTCTGCCTCTTACTTACAGAAATCCTACTTGGTCTGCAAAGCCCAGCTCCGGTTTATTTACTCATTGAATGATGTTAACCAATCCAATTTCCAGGCGGTCTCTCAGAACCTCAGACCTTCTGGGTTCAGGAATGGGCCAAAGGTCCATTTATGCCTTTTCTCTTTGATACCTGTGCTATCTGATCATGAAAGTCATTTCAGGACAGGGGCTTGCCTTGAAGTTTGACTTCCTGATGATTTTTGATTGGGGGCCAGTATTATATTCAGTCTGTGTACATGTGCTTCCTTTAGTTCTGTTATTAGGGATTTAATTTACTGGAGGGGAAGCACCTGTAACCCGTTTGGAAAAATGTTTAATGGCAATTCTCCCGGATGTGACACACTTGACAGTAAAAGTTCCAGTGGAATCACTGTAGCCCGGTTCACGTGTAGATATAATCAGACATTTGGCTAGCTAGTTGGAAATGACTGGCTTTCCCAGAGAACTTAATCCCCATCATACCTATTCTCTGATTTTATCAGGATCTCCAGTGTTCCCACTCAGCCATTTCAGCCAATGCAGCACGCCTCCTGACATATTTTTCTTCTACATCCTGCATGAAACATATGACATACCTCTGGCCTTCCTAGCATCCAAGGTTCCTGATTTTCCCATCGTGTCTTCTTTACCAGTCACTGCTCTTGAATCAATCCAGCTGTCTCTTTTGATTTTATGTTAGGGCTACTGAGTCCTTCATCAGGACTTGGTTTTTGCCCCAACATGGCCAGCAGGGATTAGAGGGGCCAAAGGACAAAAAGTCAGCCCTGATGTCACTGGTGGGAATCAGGGAGACTTAAGGACCAAGGACCGGCCCAAGAGCAGCCAGGACAACGGTTATGTGCAGGTGGACTGAGCAAATATGTAATGTATCAAGGATAATGAAAGCCAATTCTCTCTCTGTTAGTGAAGGGAGTTACAAGAATGGAATGGGGAAGATAAACCCTACGATGTTGGATTGGAATTGAAGGCATTGGTTACATCTCATGGTTTCTGAGAGAGAGATAAAGAAATAGATACAGATGTGCATGTGTATGTATATTTATGTTTATACTTATGTTTATATTATTTATCTTTATATTNCGCGGGGCTCGAACCCACGAACCGCGAGATCATGACCTGAGCGAAAGTCGGACGCTTAACCGACTAAGCCACCCGGGCGCCCCAAGATCCTGGTTTATGATTATCAACTTCCACTAAAAGGGATCAAAACTTCTTGGAGAAATGGCTGATTTCAGGGTAAGGGCAGGGAAGTATAAGATGAGTAACAAAGTACTAACATATTGAAAGGACACAGGAGATAACATGAAGGATTCCTACTGACCAAATGGGGGACGGTTTGAAGATTAAAACAAACAAACAGTGGGGCGCCTGGGTGGCTCAGTCAACTGAGTTAAGCGCCCGACTTTGGCTCAGGTTATGTTCTCATGGTTTGTGAATTTGAGCCCTGCGTCTGGCTCTGTGTGACAGCTCAGAGCCTGGAGCCTGCTTCAGATTCTGTGTCTCTCCCTCTCTCTGCCCCTCCTGTGATCATGCTCTGTCTCTCTCTGTCTCTCAATGACACATAAACGTTCAAAAAATTAAAAACAAAACAAAACATTATAAGCCACTGAATAGGAATTCAATGGGTCCATACAATTCACTTTTATTTGTGGAGCTTATAACATGTAGAAATAATTAACATATTATAACAGTAGCGTTAAAGCCAGAAAGGGAATAAATATATGACTGTGTATTTCTTACCTTGTACATGCAGTAATATAATATTATAATATTATTTCAAAATATGCTTGTGATATTAGGAATGTATATCTTAATTTCTAGAGAAACCACTAAAATAAACAAAAACCCCATGAGGAAATATCCAAATGGAACACTAAAAAATGTTTTGCTATATACAAATAAAAGCAGGAGGGGAGGTAAAAAGAAGCAGAGAACAGCTAGAATAAATTAAAAATAAATCATGAGAGTAGACTTAAACCCAGTTGTATCAATAATTACACTACATATAAATAGTCTAAACACTACAATTAAAGGATAGGCTGTATAAATAGGATGTCACTACACAGGTGACAACTGAACAAATACATGAAGGAAAAGAGGGAACAAGACATGCAGATAACTAGGATCAGAGTGCTTCAGACAGAGGGACGAATGTGTGCAAGACAGATGCTGTTTTATTTTTTTAATGTTTGTTTATTTTGAGAGAGAGAGACACACAGTGTGTGCACAGGCAGGGGAGGGATAGAAAGAAAAGGAGAGAGACAGAGAGAGAGAGAGACAGAAAGAGAATCCCAAGCAGGCTCCATGCTGTCAGTGCAGAGCCTGACACAGGGCTTGATCTCACGAACCATAAGACATGACCTGGGATGAAATCAAGAGTCAGATACTTAGCCAACTAAGCCACTCAGGCACCCCCAGATACTATTTTAAAAAATAAAGCTGACTAGCAGACATTGGTCAGAGCTGAGGCTGCTTGGATTCTCAATGATTAGAACATCCAGAAGTATTCCTAGGATTAAAAATTGGTAAATTCATGGTTTATGGTGATAATGATCACAGAGTCATAGATTTAGGGATTAGAAGACACCTTAAAAATCATCTTGTTCAAACCTCACACCTGTGGCATGGCTGATAGATAATGAGTTGGAGTCATATCCAGTGAAAATTATTTCACACCTCCCGAGGTCTACTCTTCCTCTTGATGAAAGGCTCTAGTAGAAAGTTCTTTCTTCTGTGGAGCACAAAGCTGTTTCACTGTCCTTGAATTTTTTCTGCACGTAAGCAATCCTGATGAATGCCTTACCACACCTAGTGAGAACTAAAGTAGGAGGGGTTCAACTTGACCATAAGTTTCTTGGCTTTTATCACCTTCACAGGGCCTGTCAAATGGTTTAGATTTCAAAACTTAAACCCTTGGCCTTTACTAAACCTTTCCAGTATCTTCTGTCAAAAGGCTTCCTGGACATGTGAAGGGAAAGTAAACCAAATGGGCGTTTGTTTCTCATCAGTGAAGGCAAAGTGCTTGCAGAGGCCAGCTGGTCTATTTTTGTCTGTGTGCCATGGATGGTTGCCAAGAATGAGCAGAGGGGTTTGCCTGTAGTAAAGACCGGGGACAGGGGTTGGTGGAGATGGTTACTGATGCAGAAGAAAGGCTCATGAAAAGGACTCAGAACCCGCTGAGATGATCCTAGCTCCATTTTCAAGCTCAGACCTCTCATTCTCCTCCTTGTCTGTGGGCTCAGGACTGTAAGGGATTCATTCCTCTCCTAACAGAAAGTAGATATCCAGCCTTTGGTTGGGCCAGACCTTGTAGTGCCTGTGTCTTACTATGTGATGCTCTGGTTGTTGGTATTCTGGATCCAAAGTGTCCCTTCAACAGCCTCACTAATGAGGCTCAGCACTGCTTTGGCTGGATGCAAAGACTGGGTGGAACCACACAGGCATCTGCAGTAGCACTAAATGTCAGAGGGAGTCAAGTTAATCCTAGTGAGTTGCAGACTGACTCAGATTCAAAGACTGAGTGGAGACCAGAGAAACACCAGGATGCTGGGCTTTCAGAGCCATGGGACCAGGTAGAGCTGGTGTTAAAGGAAAGCAGTTTGGGACTAAGCCAACGCAGGGTCCTGTGTTACTTTACCATTTGCACTTTCCTTAAGGCCTTATGTGTATTGAATACATCCACACAAATGACAGTGAATTCAGGGCGAGTTTTTTAAAAATAGAGATTTTAGAATACTGATTTTTAAAGATATAGGTTAAAATATAGATTTCTAAGCCCTGCTCTTTGAAATTCAGATTTGGGGGCCACCTGGGTGGCTTAGTTGGTTGAGCATCTGACTTTGCCTTAGGTCATGATCTCACGGTTCATGGGTTTGAGCCCTGCATTGGGCTCTGCGCTGACAGCATGGGGCCTGGACCCTGCTTTGGATTCTGTGTCTCCTTCTCTCTCTCTCTGCCCCTGCCCCACTTGTGCTCACTCTCTCTCTCTCTCTCACTCTCTCTCAAAAATAAATAAACATAAAAAAGAAAAAAGAAATTCAGATTTGCTCAGTCTTAGGGGGACCAAAAAAACTGTCTTTTGAAAACTTCCCCAAATGAATCTGGTGTCCTGGGAGTCATCAGCTTCAGGAGGTGGAGGTCTGGCAGACGCCTGTGTCTGGTCACTTGCCTGCAGACCTCTGGACTTCTTGCCCTGAGCCGTGGGACTGTGCTCGCTTTAACTTTTCTCTCACCTACCGTTACCACCCTGCCCAGTGTTAGCAGGTCTCAGGGCTGCCATGAAGGGTAAGTGAGCTCGTGTTAAGAGTGCTTAGTGTTGAACCTGGTACTCGGTAATCACTCAGTAAAACTCAGTTGTTATTCTTATTGTCATCTCTGCTTAAAACTATATAATGTGCCTGAATTGTATGAGTCATTAGATTGTACAATTATATTTCTTGAAGACAGTTGAATTAGATCAACTTCCAACCACCATTAATCCCTGGAATCTCTTCTCCACCAGGAAACTTCCTGTTTGTCCCCATTGGCTTCTCACTTGGTGCCAGACTGACATTCTTGGGTTTACTTTGTATTGTTTTGGCAGGGTCTGGAGCAGGTGTAAGCCCCTTTATGTTTGTTTAGAAATGCTCTCTACTGGTTGGAAGGAGTTGGGCCTCCCACTCATAGTAATTTGTTTCTATTCCTTTGTGGTTGTGTTTATGATTGTGGCACAACTATTTGGAACTGAAGTGTAGTCTCTTTGGAGATGGGGTATTCTGTAGACACAGTGTGAAATTCCTTGGGCTGGGAGGGTCCCCAGAATGTAATACAATATCTCTACTGGTCTTAGAACTGCCCAGAGTGGATAGGATTTTACTGCTATAATGAGAATTAGGGTTCTAAAATGCAAGAAAGTAAATGCAGGATTCATTCATTTGTTCATTTATTCAACTAATGTTTATGAGTGCTTTTTAAAAGTTTTAGACAGAGAAAGACAGAGCACTTGAGTGAGGGAAGGGGCAGAGAGAGAGAGAATTTTAAGCAGGCTCCATGTTTGATCCCACAACCCTGAGATCATGATCTGAGCTGAATCCAAGAGTTGGACACTTAACCTACTGAGGCACCGAGGTGCTCCATGAGTACTTTTAACATGCCAGGCACTCTACTAACACTGGGAAGAAAAAGAAGGTCCCCTCCATTTCAGCCCAGAACCTCTTTGTACTCCATCCTGTCCATAGATTATAACAGCCTAGATTATTAAACTTCACTCACTCATACTCACAGTTACTGAACACCTACTATGTGCTAGGCTAACAAGTTAGAAGGATATACAGTAGCTCGCTTTTTTCCATGGAGGATTTGTTCCAAGACCCCCTGTGGATGCCTGAAACTGTGGATAGTACCAAACTCTGTAAATACTGTTTTTTCCTATACCTACACACCTATGATAATGTGTAATGTATAAATTAGGCACAATGAGAGATTAACAACTTACCCAATGATAAAATAGAGCAATGATAACAATATGCTAAAATAAAAGTTATGTGGATGTGGTATCTCTCTCTCTCTAAATACCTTATTGTGCTGTACTCACCCTTCCGGTGATGATGTGAGATGAAACAATGCCTACCTGATGAGATGCAATGAAGTGAGTGATGAAGGCATTGCGATGTAGGGTCAGGCCACAACTGACCTTCTGTTGATATGTCAGAAGGAGGATCTTCTGCTTCCAGACCATGGTTGACCCCAGCCAACTGAAACCATGAAGAGCAAAACCTCAGCAAAGGGAGTGACCACAGATGCTCCTCTCTCCAGGAACTCACAGTTTGGTAGGAAAGGAGGTTCAGAAACATATAACTCTCCTGTTACAAGTCCTGGTTGGCATGAGTGAGATGTGATTATTCTACCAAGAACTTAGTGCTAAAATAGAGGTATAATAGAAACATGTGCAAAGTACAGGGATATAAGAATTATATGCTTGGTGCTGTGCTCAGCAATACAGCAAAACAAAGAGACTAAGAGAAATCAGAACAGAGACAGTAAGAGAAATCGAAAGCTGTAGCATGGCTCTACTACTTACCACCTGTGTGATCTTGGGCAAAGTACCTTCCCTCTCTGAGCCTCACATTTCTCATCTATAAGATGAAGGAAATAACATCAACCATGTGGATTACTGCAAAGAGTAAATGAGGCCCCCCCCTTTTTTTTAAAGCTTTCAGTTGAGTTTCCTTTTATTCTAACCTACTACCTTGCATAATAGTGGGTTAGTGCCTGACTGTTGCCCTAAACTGTGATTTCCCAAGGATGGTGACTGTGTCATTTTCAGTTTTGTATCTATGGTGACTGCCGCTTGTTGTATTGTACCCAGCTCATGTCTGCTCACTGCTGCTCCCGCTCCCATGCCATTGGCACCAACCATTGTCCAGGGGCGTGTGGCCAGGCTGAGATTCTCAGCACAGAGGAACCATATAAATACCTGGGGACCTAGAGGGCCTGGAGCAGGAAGCTGGGATGGGTAAGCTTGCTCCTACTCTCCTGCAGGTTCCTGATGTGCTCCCTCAATTTAACCTCCACCCACACCCGGGTTCTTGAACCCAGCCCCTGCCCCTTCTCTTTCTGTCCATGTCACGCTGCCTTGTCTGATAGCTGCTGATTTCCTCACTGATCTGATTCTCCACACTAGCTCTCTGGGCCTCACTGATACACTACTGTCAGCTTCAGAAACCTGTGGTTACACAGGAGTGACCCCCAAATGACTTCTACCTCTCTCACCTTGACTCACTGCCCTAGTGGACACCTTGCTACTAGCTTTTCTGCCTCAACTGGTCTTCTGTCCCACTGTGACCCACTCAACAAACACCCATTGAGTTCTAAAAGAATGCCAGGTTCTCTGTGCTAAGAAACACATGGGTCCCTGCCTTGAATCACATCTATGATATGGCCCCCGTCTTTTGGAAAAGGATTGTTCAGCCTCCACAATGAGGTTTTCTAGCCCACTCTGATGAGCAGAAACCAAAGTGCCTTTTTGTGGAGCCCTGTGGCCAGCCCTCTTTACCTGCAAGAATAGCACAGGGCAGGAAGCAGTGAATTGAGAAACAGTTATTGAATACTTACCCTGCTCCAGGTACTGGGGACACAACAAGACTCTGAAACATTTTCTGTCTTTGCAGAGCTTGGAGTCTGTGGTAGGCAGAATAACGGATTCCAAAAATGTCCATGTCTTAACCCTTGAATGCTGTCAATATACTATGCGACGTGGCAAAAGGAATTAAGGTTCCAGATGGAATTAAGGTTGCTAATCAATGGACTTTAAAATAGGGAGAGTATCCTGGATTATTCCAATAGGCCCAATGTGATCACAAGGATCCTTAAATGGAGAAGAAGGAGGCAGAAGAGTTGGTGTCAGAGTGATGCGGCGTAAAGAAGACGCAACTGGTCATTGCTGCCTTTGAAGACGGAAGGGGCCATGAGCCAAGGAATGAGGGCAGTATCTAGATGCTGGAAAAAGCAAGAAAACAGATTCTATCTAGAGCCACCAGAAGGAACACAGCCCTATGCACAGCTTGTTTTTACCTCCGGGAAACCTATTTTAGACTCCTGACCTCCAGAACAGTAAGATAATAAATTTGTGTTGCTTTAAGCCACTAAGTTTGTAGTCATTTGGTACAGAAGCAGTAAGAAACTAACATAGAGTTCATGTGGGAAGATGGGAATTAAAGAGGAAATTATAGTTCAGTGTGACGAGTGCAGTGATCGGAGATGTAGTGGATCCTGGGGAGTGTACGGAAGGGGCCCCATCCCAGCCTCAGTGGAGGAGCTGGGCAGTGCCTCCTGGAGGAAGTGGGCTGGGGATCTGCAGGAGACGGGGAGGAGCCAGATGAGAACCTGCTGGGGGGTGGAGGATTGTGACCCGGCCTATCACAAGTCCAGTGAAGAGGTGTGGGAGAGTCTGGGCTACTCTGGGTGGTCCCTCTGCCTATAGTTCCTCCTTTTTAGAGAAGTATTTGGTGAGAGTGCTCAAAATCTAACAGGTGGATAAATAAATTGTTATCTATTTATACAACAGAATATAATACCTCAATTAGAAAGCAAATAAAAGTATTTTTTGCAGGAAAAAACTGTAAAAGACATAAATCCTCAGGCCCAGCAATTTTCACCACTAGGAACTTACTCTGTACGTGTGCCCTCATGGGAGTTCAGAGATAAAGTGTGCAAGGAGGCTCTCTGTTGAATGGTTTCTAGTTGTTAAAAACTAGAAATAAGTGTCCATTTATTACATTTTTTTATGTAATTTATTACATAAAAAAATGAATTTATTACATTCATTACATTTCAGGCATCCATGGTCTGACATTCCATAAAGCATTATGGAAAGCAAAAGAGATCCATGTGGTCTGATATGTAGACTGACCAGAGCGTTATCCAAACCAGGATACTTTCTTGAAAGTGGAAAGGATTCTATTGATAAGTATACTGGCACAGAAGGTACAAACCAGGACTGTCTGGTATGAGACAGATGATCATACTGCCAATAAAGAATAATTTCCAGGGGCACCTAGGTGGCTCAGTTGGCTGAGCCTCCAACTCTTGGTTCCAGCTCAGGTCAGGATCTCATGGTTCATGGGTTCAAGCCCTGCATCAGGCTCAGTGCTAACACTGTGGAGCCTGCTTTGGATTCTCTCTCTCCCTCTTTCTCTGTACCTCCCTCCCCTCTTTCAAAATGAACAAATAAACTTTAAAAAAAAGAAAGAATAATCTCCAAGGAAGAGTTTTAGGTGAGAAAAGTGAGTTGTATAACAATATGCATAGCATGATTCCATTTGTTTTTATGTTTTTAGGAAAGGATACATCTCACAGTTACATATGCATAAATGCTTTTTTTATATAAGAATGTATAAGGAACTAATTACGATGGTCAGATATGGAGAGAACAAGATCATATGGGAACTATTTTATTTTATTTTGGGCCTGTATTCATTTTAAACTCTACAATGGATACTTAGGTCACTTTCATAGTAAAAATGCAAAATTGATAGGGTACATATATTGCTTTCGTAATAAAAATGCAAATTTAAGTAAAGTCATGGAAAACCAAATGTATTTTAACTAGGTGTTTGCCCCCAGTCTTCCTCTGGTTCCTAGGTTGGCATGGCTCACCTCCTCACACACTACCAAATCTGAATCTCAACAGTTGCAACAGGAAATGATGCATAAACAAAACATAGTAAAGAAATAAACACGTCAACATCATGTATGATAAAAATTCCTCTAGGTTTCCAATTGGAACAATTATAAAAGTAGAGGCTAAATTTTCTAGAGAAAGGTCTCTTTAAAGCTGTGGACTCTCCACTCAGATTGGAGGGAGCAGGTGCCCAATTGTAGACAATATTTTTCCTCTATATTCTAAAAACCATTGCAGGACAGTAAATTCTCCCCCACCCCCACTCCTTTTTCCTTCTGCGCTGAAAAAGGAGTTCATTTTTAAAGCTTTCCTCCTTGACATGATAAGTTCCTTCCAAGAAGGGAAGGGCTGAATTTCAGGTCACTTCCTCAGCCCTTGCTGTGGACCCCGCCTGAGAGCAAGGGGAAGAAGGGCTGTTCTTTGGCTTGGTGGTTTGGTCAAAGGGCCTTAGAGGGGTCAAGTTTGTCTGAAGAGCTGTTGATTTCCTTGGATTTTTGTTACCCTGGCACTTCTCCCTCAGGGAAAAGGAGGGACCAAACACAAACAGATTGAGAGGGTGGAGGTAGTTTGATTCTTTCCCTGAAGGACTTTTTAAAAGAATCCCTGCCTGTCAGACTCATTCTGTTCCTGCCCTGTCCCTATCCTTCATGATCACTAAACTTTTCTGGCCTTGTGGAGTTTTCACTCACAGTGAGGAGGGCAGGCAGTGGCTGGTGGCTGATAACACTAGCAAGTGGCTGCACTGGGGTTTGACCCAGTCTGCCTCAGGAGCCTGTGTGTGACATCTCTGCACTTCTGGCTCATCCCCTCTTCTCCTTGTGGGAATTCAGCGCCCCCTTCAGGCAGGGCTTTTCCCAGCTGTAAGCACCACTCCTTCCGCCCTCCAGATGGCCCCCCACAGACCACCCCCATCTTTCCCACCCTTACTACCCCCCTCAAATACCGCCTGCCTCTTTGGGGAGCCCTTTCAGTCCTATCTCTTTCACGGAGATCTCCCTGAGCACTGATATTATGCTAAGAAGATATTGGATTTTAAATGTTTATTTAGTTATTTTTGAGAGTGGGGTGCAGAGAGAGGGAGAGAGATAATCCCAAGCAGGCCCCAATTTGTCAGCGCGGAGCCCATTGTGGGGCTCGAACCCATGAACTGTGAGATCATGACCTGAGTTGACATCAGGAGTTGGACACTTAACCCACTGAGCCACCCAGGCACCCCAAAAGATACTGGATTCTAAAAATCTTCGAAAGCAGTGTGCAGAAGATTATTATTATCACTGATGATCATAAAATCATTGACCTTAGCTATGGGGCACGTTCAAGCTTCAGGCTTAGCCCACTGGCAGCCTGTGCTGGAAGCCTGGGATTCTTCAGGTTGGCTTTTCCAAACAGGTGACCTGTGGGGATTGATGGACTGGTAGACCAACAAGCTCTCCGGCTTAGGGGCAGAGCTAAGCCAGCCAGAGCCAGCCTGCTGGCAGAAGGTGCACGGAGAAAGCAGGCTGCCTTTTGCCCATCAAATCCCAAACTGTTTTGCCTCAAATATGAAGGGGCCACTTTCTCAGGGGAAGGCAGTTCTTCCCACAGCTTACCTGAGGCCATTGCAACAAGTCCTGGTTGCTCTCTCACAGAATACAGGGTACACTGTGGTCTCAGGACAGAAGCTGGACATTCATTCAACAGGTTCCCCTGACCAGGGCGTTCTGGCTGTCGCTGTGCAGACCCAGGGGTTCCAGTTTCCAGATGTGTTAGTAGAAAGAGAATCTGGGCTTGAGTCAGAGAATTGTAAAACGTGGAGCGGTAGAAGGGAATCAAGGAGAAATTCAACACTCTCTGATAAGGTAAATGAGGACTTAGATTTCAGAGGTGGTTCTGAAATGCCAATCCTTTTATCTGTCTTCTAGGGGGCTGG
Source organism: Crocuta crocuta (assembly GCF_008692635.1). NCBI lineage: Eukaryota > Metazoa > Chordata > Mammalia > Carnivora > Hyaenidae > Crocuta > Crocuta crocuta. The sequence continues at coordinate 2,687,110 of NW_027529934.1, read as the reverse complement.
GGGCAGGGGGAGACAAAGTAGTGATTTTAAAAAAATTAACTAGATTTATTAACACACTTAAAAAGGTGTGTCTTTTATTCTGATATTACGACCTCTTATTTTTCGTGTTTAAGGTCATTTTTAATGCTCTTTAAACAAATGTAGTGACTGTACTTGAAATTCCAAAGTTCAGATACATGGTTAGGTAACTCGCCAAAGGCCCTATAAGTCTAGTCAGAGGGAGGGCTGACTTTGAATTTCTATTACTCATTGTTTTCTTCTAAGCCACAGAGACACTTAACGTATGACTTGGGGTAAATGATTTACATTCTGAGTTCCAGATTTTGCCATCTGTAAAATGAGGGATCATAAAATCTGCCCTGGGCCACAAAGTATTCATGAGGTAAAAATGAGATAATGGGGAAAGAACTTTGAGAAGTAAGGTTTTTATACTGAACAAGGGTTTGATGAGATTACTACATGATTCTTGAGGCTCAAGCTGTGTGGATTCTTTGCTTTGAAGACTGTATTAGTTTCCTAGGGCTGCTGGAACAAAGTAGCACAAACTGGTGGCTTGAAACAAGAGAAATTTAGTCTCCCACAGTTCTGGAGGCTAGAGGTCTGATATCAAGGTCATCCTCCCTCCGAAGCCTCTATGAGAGGATCCTTCCTTGTCTTGTCCACTTCTGGTGGCCCCAGCTGCTCCTTGGCTTCTCACAGCATAACTCTTGTCTCTGCTTCTGTTTTTCCATGACGGCCTTCCGTCTCTGTGTCTGTCTCTTCACACGGTAATGTCCTTTTCATGAGGAAACCAGTCATATCAGATTAGCGCAACGTCATCTTAACTTGAATTCATCTGCAATGAGCCTATTTCCAGACAGGGTCATGTTCTGAGGTACTAAGAACTAGGACTTCAACACATCTTTGCAGGGAGGGACACAACTCAGCCCATAACAAAGACCATCCAGGTAAATTTTAAGTTGTGTTTCAAGTGGCACCAGCTGCCCTGACTCTAAGAAAAGCAAATTTTAGTCATCCCATTCTTCCATAAAGGACTGCTGTGAGGCAAAAACAAAGGGAAGTAGGGGGGACTTGGGATTGGAGGAAAATTAAAGCAGCTGGTTAATCAACAAACGGAAACCTTGGCTTCTGTGAGATGGAGCACTTAGAGCTCCAAAAGCTTGACCAAGCTTGAAAGCAAATTCCAGGCTGTGTTCGCCCCTTGGAGAACTCTTAGCTGGCGTGCTGCTCCCCCAGAACAATCTGCATTGCCAGGGAAAGGTGAAGCTTTCTTAAGTCAGCATACTTGGGCCTGAAGCAATATTTATTTATGAAGGGTCTGAGCTGGGTTCTGCTCTGCTGAGAGCAGATACACTGGTGGTGGGGGCACTGCTTGGCAGTCTGGCCTCGCCAGGCCCCGGGGCCAATTGAATCAATACCAGCCCTCCTCCTCTCGTCTAGCACAAGTCTCTGCTTCCTTCCCAGAGAGATTTTTTGTTTTTTAATTCTGACTCAAAGGTCAAAGGCAGCTGTGTTCCATTCTCCCAAGGACTGTGCCAAAGAAGGACATGGTCATGAGGAACTCCACTCAGATCTTGCAAAGCATTCTCTCTCCATGAAGTTTGTGGACCCTGAAATATGTTACCCGAGGAACAGAGGGTTGCATTATAGCTTTCACTGACCCTTGGCACTTTTGTCTTTGTGGGCTCTTCCCTCCATATAAAAATATTAAAAATTATGTTTTATATAATTGGTATACGGATTAGCAAAATTCAGGCTGTTTTCTTCTTATATGTCCATTGGTATGATATATATTTTTCCTTATGGTTTTAAAAGAAGTTAAAATGAGAACATTTTGGGGGCTCCTGGTGGCTCAGTCAGTTAAGCTTCTGACTTTGGCTCAGATCACGATCTCATGGTTCATGGGTTCCACATTGGGCTCCAATGTGCCCACGATTGGGCTCTGTGCTGACAGCTCAGAGCCTGAAGCCTGTTTCAGATTCTGTGTCTTCCTCTTTCTCTGCCCTTGCCTCACTTGCACTCTGTCTCTCTCTCTCTCAAAAATAAAAACATTAAAAACAAAACAAAAACCATTTTTGTTGGTCCCTAAAACATCATGGGCCCTCAGCACTGTGCCTATACGTAAGGGAGCTCTGGAGAGAGGCTATGCTATTTTTTAAAATGTTTTATTTATTTCTGAGGGAGACAGCGTGAGCAAGGGAGGGTCAGAGAGAGAAGGAGATACAGAATCTGAAACAGGCTCCAGGCTCTGAGCTGTCAGCACAGAGCCCGACGCGGGGCTCGAACTCATGAACCGTGAGATCATGACTTGAGCCGAAGTCGGATGCTTAACCGACTGAGCCACCCAGGAGCCCCAAAGCTATGGTATTTTTAAGCATATGGGCTGGGGCACAGAGAGGGGTGTGTATCTGTGTGTATCCATACGTATGTGTGATTTAGATCTAGAAGATAATTTAAATTCAATCCATTGTGGAACAGAGGAATGACCAAGATGACCTCTTGAGGCCCATGTAAGCTGAAGGAACAAGGATTAGAGTTAGACGCTCCCTTTCCTCCTATAAACCCAGATATATACCCAAATGGAAAGTGGATCTTTGTCAATAGTTCCCTGATGTCCAAGTCAATATCTGGATACTCTGCCTCACCACAAGTCAAAGATCCAGAGGGAGATGTGCAAAACAGGGTGATGAGAGGGGGAGAAAACCAGCAGGAATTACCGGGACCACTAGTCTAAACAGGGACCCAGGGCCTGAGATTATCGCATATCAACACAAATCCTTCCCTGCAGGCGTGGGAGGTGTCTCAAAAAACATTTTTCACAGGGACCAGAACTATTCAGTTTTGAGCACAAAGTATTTTATCTTCCATCTAACCGAGCACTCACCTACCTTCTCCTCCATCAAGGAAAACTGTATTAGTTTTACAGAGTCTAGGAAGCATTCACTGACTCCTTAGGTTGGCAAACTTCTGTAAAGGGCCAGCTAGGACATATTTAAGCTTTGCAGGACTTACTGTCTTTGTTGCTACTTAATTCACTGTTATAATGCAAAAAGAATCATGGATGATATGTGAAAAAAAATAAGACCATGGCAGTGTTCAGTAAAACTTTATTTACAAAAACAGTTGGAGGGCCAGATTTGGCCTGTAGGTTGTAGTTTGCCAAACCCTGGACTTCCCTATCTTTCTCTTGTTGACCGCATCTTGTTCCTTCTTTCCAAAACATTTCTTAAGTGTCTATTATGTGTCATACACTGTGTTAGGGACATTATTAGGTCTTGTAATATTTAAGTTATCCTCTTTTTACTTCTTTCTTCAATGACCTCAAAGGCCCCTGCTTTCTTCTATATCTTCCATGAAGCTTAACATAGTGCTGAACTGAGTATACTTTGGTTTCTTATGATATTTGTTGCTTGCATTTTTCTGGCCTTGAAATCAACAGGGAAGGCATTAGTTAAATTCACCAAAACCCACCAATTTGTATTTCGTGTTCAAAAATCTTTCCTTTTAGGCTTCTGCTTTCCTCATGGAGCAACCTCCCGTTCTTGCCTGGCAGTTATCTATACTCTACACTTGTCAGTCAACAAATACCCATTTAGCACCTACCAATATACTCCAGGCTATTATTTAAAAAAATATAAGATGCAATCTCTACTCTCAGTGTTTATAAACTGTGGTAGACATTGGTGGCACACCAAAAACCACATCTCCTACTAGAATTACCCTTCTAAAGGCTACATTGATTCTTGGGTTGGCTGGTGGCTTTCTCAGTCAAGGAGATATTAACAAACATGAAACAAGTAGATAAGTACTTGCACACTGGAGCTCAACTTCTTGAAATGCTCTTTTTTAGAACTTAGCTGCCATGCTGTAGGGAAGTACAGGATAACCAGCAAGAGAGGAGACCATGTGGAGAGGCCATGGAGAAAAGGGCCAGCCTGCGCCCAGTCGTTCTAATTCCCTCAGCTGAGGTATCAGACATGTGAATAAAACCCTGTTGGGTCCTCCCATCACGACTGAGCTTCCAGATGACTGCAGCTACATGAGACACATTGAGGCAACCAGCAAAAGAACCACCCAACTGATCCCAGCCCGTATTGTAGAGTTGTGAGTAAAAATCATTTCAAGTCACCAAGTATTGGTGTGGTTTATAATGCAATAGACACATTAATTGATAGTTGATAGATACTAATTAGGAAGAGTCTATACACCCACACCCACACCCACACACAGAGACAGAGACAGAGACAGAGAGAGAGAGAGAGAGAGAGAGAATCCAACCAAGAAGCCACATAAGGCCATGCCTGCTTGATCAAAGACTTGTACCAGCAACTCAAAGCCTAAAGATGAGGGCAGGCCAGGCTAGAACAAAACCACTGAGGAAGTGTTCTGGGACTCAATGACAGATAGGATTTGAATATGTGGAAAAGAGCAACCTACTAAAGAAACAGCAAGAGCAAAGGCTCATCTCTCTCTGAATGATATGCCTTTACAAGAAGACTGAAAGCTAAAACCATCCCTAAGGACTGACTCTAATGATGGATTTCTAAGAATGGTGACATAAGGGGCATTTGGTATGCAGCTGCGGTCCCCTTCCATTCTCTCAGAACATACACATGAGGGGCAACCTTACTTATAACACTTACTCATAAAATCAGGCCTGATAAAAAATAATCTATTACCAATTTAGAAAACTCTTAGGGGTGGGGCACCTGGGTGGCTCAGTTGGTTAAGCGGCTGACTTCAGCTCAGGTCATGATCTTGCAGCTTGTGAGTTTGAGCCCCACTTCAGGCTCTGTGCTGACAGTTCAGAGCCTAGAGCCTGCTTCAGATTCTGTGTCTCCCTCTCTCTCTGCCCTTCCCCCTACTCACGCTCTGTCTCTCTGTCTCTTAAAAATAAATAAACATTCAAGAAAGAAAAAAAGAAAAGAAAGAAACTCATAAGGCCAAGAAACTCATCGGGCTAAGTCCTCAGGAACCTAATAGGGATTTCATTCTTAGGAGAAATAGCCAGGAACAACTAGATTTACACTGTCTACTTTATAAAATGGCCAAATGCTAGATTACAGGGTCCTGTTATTATCCATCCTGGTCCATTTGTTTACCACTGATTTGGTTTCTTGTTTATCTATGTACTACCAAATTAAAATTTTTTTTTCATGTTTATTTATTTTTGAGAGGAAGGTAGGGGGAGGGACATAGAGAGAGGGAAGCAGAAGAGAATCTGAAGCAGCTGCAGGCTCTGAGCTGTCAGCACAGAGCCCAACACAGGGCTCAAACCCACAAGCCATGAGATCACAACCTGAGCTGAAGTTCGATGCTTAACTGACTGAGCCACCCAGGCATCCCTGTTCTACCCAATTTTTAAAAATTAAAAAAAAATTTTTTTACATTTATTTGTTTTTGAGAGACAGAGTGCAAGTGGGGGAGGGGCAGAAAGAGAGGGAGACACAGAATCAGAAGCAGGCTCCACGCTCTGAGCTGTCAGCACAGAGGCTGGGGGGCGGGGCTTGAGCCCATGAACTGTGAGATCACCACCTGAGCTGAGGTCAGACGCTTAACCAAATGAGCCACAGGCACCCCTGCACTACCCAATTTTTAAAGGCTAACTGCTTCTCTGGCATCTGAGTTTTTGGTTTTCTAATGGCAACACTACTGACTGAGATCCAGAAGTGGACAATGACCACACTGTATCGTAGCTGACTGTTCACTTCTCTGCAATTCCCAACAGAGCATGAGATCCTCAAAGGATCTCCAATGCCTACATATTGATTGACATATAGCAAGTGTTCAATAAACGTGTAATGCACTAATGAGATGCAAACCAGGAATACGACAACCATGGAGCCATGCAAATTAGAGTGGAAGACCTAGCAGGCATAAAAGATCACTAACATTTGTCGGTGCAACTCCATTCCAGAATCTGTATTAAGCATGTGATGAATCTCTTGTTCGCTCTTAGTGTTTAGCAAGTTTTAATTACATCTGGAGAAATCAAATTATTTATCCACAGCTGGAATTCCACTAGGCCCCTCAGTTCCCAAGTCCATGCTACACTTTCTAGGCCTTCTCCTGGATGTTGACTACACCCCACTCCTATTTGAGGGTTCACCAAATATGGGCAGAGGTGAAGGGGAGAATAACAGGAGGGCTCCATTCAAGAACTTCTGCTTGGGCCTCAGGAAAGAACTCACCCCTAAGCTTGTGCTGAAGAGGATTAGGTGCAGACAGAAGAAGCCCTCAGAGTGTTTGAAGACCTTGTCATGGTCACAAGGAGGGAGGAGTTGGTACATGGCCTACAGCAGGAATAAGGATGAGTTCCTCCCAGGCTGTTCTTTGTTCCTCTAGGACTAAGTTGCTGTTCTCCGGAAGGACTGACAGGCAGGAGAGGGCAGCCAGACCTGCCTGGTCATAGGGTGGGGCAATATAACGACCCTGTTTCTCCCAAGTTTTGTGATTAAGATCAGGAGCCAGGGTGGGGCGGGGGCTTGGCACTGGGGACAAAGCAGATGAGGGAAATTCAGGCTCACAAAGAGCAGAGTGGAGCTGGGGTGACTCAGGGGGCAGGACCCGGTGTGGGGCACAGCCTCTGGCAGGCAGGGGCAGATCTGAGGAAAGTGTCTAACCGCATCTCTGTGCCTGCGGCTTTGCAGGCACCATGAGTAGTGTGGTAAGTTCACTAGTGGCTTGGTCTCCAATGGCTTAGGCTCAAATCCTAGTCATTTAACTTTTCAGGGCCTCAGTTTCCTCTTTGATAGCATGGGGCTGTAATGCTAAGTGTGGGTGACAAATAAGTGAGAGAGCATGCTGAACATCAGTTCCTCTCCTCCCTATCATGCCGGCCCTCAGCACTTCCCAGAGCCTTAGAGGTGAGCTCTGTCAGGCGGGGCCACATTAGGACTCTCATGGGTCTCTTTTGTCTTCCTCGGTTGCTTCTTCCATAAAAAAATATTAAAAATTCTATTTTATGACATTAGTATAAAGATGGATATAATCCAATCTGGGTTTATTATTATATTCATTATTATTATTATACTCACTTTTCTTCTGATTCTAACAAATTAAAATGATATTTTTGTGGCCCCTAAAACTATCATGGGCCCTCAATGTTGTGCCTAATGGATAGGTTGGCTCTGGAGTCAGGCCGTACGCTGTTCCTGCAGGATTGTTGGGTCTCTTCCTTCTTCCTTTTTTTTTTTTTTTATTTTTTTTTTTTTATTGTTTAGAGAGAGAGAG
>NW_027529934.1:2679267-2679765 GCF_008692635.1 Crocuta crocuta | reverse complement strand
TTTTTTTTTTTTTTTAATGTTTATTTATTTATTTTTGAGAGAGAGAGAGAGAGAGAGAGAGAGACAGGGAGACAGACTCCCAAGCAGGCCCCATGGTGTCAGCACAGAGCTTGATGCTGGGCTTGAAACCATGAATCGTGAGATCATGACCTGAGCTGAGATCAAGAGTCGGATGCTTAACCAACTGAGCCATCCAGACACCCCTCTTCCTTCTTTGTTAATGCTTATTTATTTATTTTTGAGAGGGTGATACAGAGTGAGCAGGGGAGGGGCAAAGAGAGAGGAAGACAAAGAATATAAAGCAGGCTCCAGGCTCTGAGCTGTCAGTACAGCGGACAGGAACCCATGAACTGTGAGATCATGACCTGAGTCGAAACCAAAAGTCTGACACTTAACCAACTGAGTCACCCAGGTGCCACGCCCCCCCTCCTTCTTTTTGAATCTTTGCAACCAAAATGGTTCAGAAGAGTGAATTCACAATTGAAGAGTCATTCCCCC